>NC_045806.1:39842123-40174272 GCF_009873245.2 Balaenoptera musculus | reverse complement strand
CAAGATTGCTTTGGCTACTCAGGGTCTTTTGTGTTTCCATACAAATTGTGAAATTATTTGTTCTAGTTCTGTGAAAAATGCCATTGGTAGCTTGATAGGGATTGCACTGAATCTGTAGATTACTTTGGGTAGTATAGTCATTTTCACAATGTTGATTCTTCCAATTCAGGAATATGGTGTATTTCTCCATCTGTTTGTATCATCATTAATTTCCTTCATCAATGTCTTATAGTTTTCTGCATACCGGTCTTTTATCTCCCTTGGTAGGTTTATTCCTGGGTATTTTATTCTTTTTGTTGCAGTGGTAAATGGGAGTGTTTCCTTAATTTCTCTTTCAGATTTTTCATCATTAGTGTATAGGAATGCAAGAGATTTCTGTGCATTAATTTTGTATCCTGCTACTTTACCAAATTCATTGATTAGCTCTAGTAGTTTTCTGGTAGCACTTTTAGGATTCTCTGTGTATACTGTGAGGTCATCTGCAAACAGTGACAGCTTTACTTCTTCTTTTCTGATTTGGATTCCTTTTATTTCTTTCTCTTCTCTGATTGCTGTGGCTAAAATTTCCAGATATATGTTGAATAATAATGGTGAGAGTGGAAAACTTTTTCTTGTTCCTGATCTTAGAGGAAATGGTTTCAATTTTTCACCATTGAGAATGATGTTGGCTGTGGGTTTCTCATATATAGCCTTTATTATTTTGAGGTAAGTTCCCTCTATGCCTACTTTCTGGAGGGCTTTTTTCATAAATGGGTGTTGAATTTTGTCGAAAGCTTTCTCTGCATCTATTGAGATGATCATATGGTTTTTCTCCTTCAATTTGTTAATATGGTTTACCACATTGATTGATTTGCGTATATTGAAGAATCCTTGCATTCCTGGGTTAAACCCCACTTGATGATGATGTATGATCCTTTTAATGCGCTATTGGATTCTGTTTGCTAGTATTTTGTTGAGTATTTTTGCATCTATGTTCATCAGTGTTATTGGCCTGTAGTTTTCTTTCTTTGTGACATCTTTGTCTGGTTTTGGTATCAGGGTGATGGTTGTCTTGTAGAATGAGTTTGGAAGTGTTCCTCCCTCTGCTCTATTTTGGAAGAGTTTGAGAAGGATAGGTGGTAGCTCTTCTCTAAATGTTTGATAGAATTTGCCTGTGAAGCCATCTGGTCCTGGGCTTTTGTTTGTTGGAAGATTTTTAACCACAGTCTCAATTTCAGTGCTTGTGATTGGTCTGTTTATATTTTCTATTTCTTCCTGGTTCAGTCTCGGAATGTTGTGCTTTGCTAAGAATGTGTCCATTTCTTCCAGGTTGTCCATTTTATTGGCGTATAGTTGCTTGCAGTAATCTCTCATGATCCTTTGTATTTCTGCAGTGTCAGTTGTTACTTCTCGTTTTTCATTTCTAATTCTGTTGATTTGACTCTTCTCCCTTTTTTTCTTGATGAGTCTGGCTAATGGTTTATCAATTTTGTCTATCCTCTCAAAGAACCAGCTTTTAGTTTTATTGATCTCAGCTATCGTTTCCTTCATTTCTTTTGCATTTATTTTTGATGTGATCTTTATGATTTCTTTCCTTCTGCTAACTTTGGGGTTTTTTTTGTTCTTCTTGCTGTAATTGCTTTAAGCATAAGGTTAGGTTGTTTATTTGAGATGTTTCTTGTTTCTTGAGATAAGATTGTATTGCTATAAAGTTCCCTCTTAGAATTGTTTTTGCTGCATCCCATAGGTTTTGGCTCGTTGTGTTTTAGTTGTCATTTGTTTCTAGGTATTTTTTGATTTCCTCTTTGATTTCTCCAGTGATCTCTTAGTTATTAAGTAGTATATGGTCTAGACTCCAAGTGTTTGTATTTTTTACAGATTTTATCCTGTAATTTATATCTAGTCTCATAGCATTGTGGTCGGAAAAGCTACTTGATATGATCTAAATTTTCTTAAATTTACCAAGGCTTGATTTGTGACCCAAGATATGATCTATGCTGGAGAATGTTCCATGAGCACTTAAGAAGAAAGTGTATTCTGTTGTTTTTCAATGGAATGTACTATAAATATCAATTAAGTCCATCTTGTTTAATGTATCATTTAAGCTTGTGTTTCCTTATTTATTTTCATTTTGGATGTTCTTTCCATTGGTGAAAGTGGGGTGTTAAAGTCCCCTACTGTGATTTTGTTACTGTCCATTTCTCCTTTCATGGTTGTTAGCATTTGCCTTATGTATTGAAGTGCTCCTATACTGGGTCCATAAATATTTACAATTGTTATATCTTCTTCTTGGATCAATCTCTTGATCATTATGCAGTGTCCTTCTTTGTCTCTTGTAATAGTGATTATTTTAAAGTCTATTTTGTCTGATATGAGAATTCCTACTCCAGCTTTCTTTTGATTTCCATTTGCATGGAATATCTTTTTCCATCCCCTCACTTTCAGTCCGTATGTGTCCCTAGGTCTGAAGTGGGTCTCTTGTAGGCAGCATATATATGGGTCATATTTTTGTATCCATTCATAGAATCTATGTCTTTTGGTTGGAGCATTTAATCCATTTACATTTAAGGTAATTATCGACATGGGTGTTCCTATTACCATTTTCTTAATTGTTTTGGGTTTGTTTTTGTAGGTCTTTTCCTTCTCTTGTGTTTCCTGCTTAGAGAAGTTCCTTTAGCATTTGTTGTGAAGCTGGTTTCGTGGTGCTGAATTCTCTTATGTTTTGCTTATCTGTAAAGGTTTTAATTTCTCTGTCGAATCTGAATGAGATCCTTGCTGGGTAGAGTAATCTTGGTTGTAGGTTTTTCCCTTTGATCACTATAAATATGTCCTGCCACTCCCTTCTGGCTTGCAGAGTTTCTGCTGAAAGATCAGCTGTTAACCTGATGGGGATTCCCTTGTATGTTATTTGTTGTTTTTCTTTTGCTGCTTTTAATATTTTTTCTTTGCATTTAATTTTTGATAGTTTCATTAATATGTATCTTGGCATGTTTCTCCTTCAATTTATCCTGTATGGGACTCTCTGAGCTTCCTGGGCTTGATTAACTATTTCCTTTCCCTTATTAGGGAAGTTTTGAACTATAATGTCCTCAAATATTTTCTCAGTCCCTTTCTTTTTCTCTTCTTCTTCTGGGACCCCTATAATTCGAATGTTGGTGCGTTTAATGTTGTCCCAGAGGTCTCTGAGACTGTCCTCAATTCTTTTCATTCTTTTTTCTTTATTCTGCTCTGCAGTAGTTATTTCCACTATTTTATCTTCCAGGTCCCTTATTCGTCCTTCTGCCTCAGTTATTCTGCTATTGATTCCTTCTAGAAAATTTTTAATTCCTTTTATTGTGTTGTTCATCATTGTGTGTTTTCTCTTTAGTTCTTCTAGGTCCTTTTTAAATGTTTCTTGTATTTTCTCCATTCTACTTCCAAAATTATGGATCATCTTTAGTATCATTACTCTGAATTCTTTTTCAGGTAGACTGCCTATTTCCTCTTCATTTTTTTGGTCTGGTGGGTTTTTACCTTGCTCCTTCATCTGCTGTGTGTTTCTCTGTCTTCTCATTTTGCTTATCTTACTGTGTTTGGGGTCTCCTTTTCGCAGGCTGCAGGTTCGTAGTTTCTGTTGCTTTTGGTGTCTGCCTCCAGTGGCTAAGGTTAGTTCAGTGGGTTGTGTAGGCTTCCTGGTGGAGGGGACTAGTACCTGTGTTCTGGTGGATGAGGCTGGATCTCGTCTTTCTGGTGGGCTTGACCCCGTCCAGTGGTGTGTTTTGGGGTGTCTGTGACCTTATTATGATTTTAGGCAGCCTCTCTGCTAATGGGTGCAGTTTTGTTCTGTCTTGCTAGTTGTTTGGCATAAGGTGTCCAGCACTGTAGCTTGCTGGTTGTTGAGTGGAGCTGGGTCTTAGCATTGAGATGGAGATCTCTGGGGGAGCTTTTGCCATTTGATATTATGTGGAGCTGGGAGGTGTCTGGTGGACCAATGTCATGATGTCGGCTCTCCCACCTTAGAGGCACAGGTCTGACACCCGGCTGGAGCACCAAGACCCTGTCAGCCACATGGCTCAGCAGAAATGGAGAAAATAGGAAAGAAAGAAAGAAAAAAATAAAATAAAATAAATAAAGTTATTAAAATAAAAATTTAAAAAATTATTAAAAATTAAAAAGTAATAAAAAAGAAAAGAAGGGAAGACGAGAGCCACCAAACCAAAACACAAATCCACCAGTGATAACAAGCTCTAAAAACTATGCTATAAAAACAAACAAACAAACAAAAAATAGACAGGCAGAACCCTAGGACAAATGGTAAAAGCAAAGTTATACAGACAAAATCACACAAAGAAGCATACCCATACACACTCACAAAAAGAGAAAAAGGAAACAAATATATATATATATATATATAAAAGAAGAAAGCAGGAAGAGAGCAACCAAATCAATAAACAAATCTACCAATGATAATTAACTCCAAATACTAAACTACGATAAACATAAAACCAGAAACAATTAGATGCAGAAAGCAAACCCCAAGTCTACAGTTGCTCCCAAAGTCTACCACCTCAATTATAGGATGATTCGTTGTCTATTCAGGTATTCCACAGATGCAGGGTACATCACGTTGATTGTGGAGATTTAATCCGCTGCTCCTGAGGCTGCTGGGAGAAATTTCCCTTTCTCTTCTTTGTTCACACAGCTCCTGGGGTTCAGCTTTGGATTTGGTCCTACCTCTGCGTGTAGGTTGCCTGAGGGCATCTGTTCCCCACCCAGACAGGACGGGGTTAAAGTAGCAGCTGATTAGGGGGCTCTGACTCACTCAGGCCTGGGCGGGGAGGGAGGGGCATGGAATGCAGGGTGAGCCTGCGGCGGCAGAGGCAGCATGATGTTGCAACAGCCCGAGGTGTGCCGTGCATTCTCCCGGGGAAGTTGTCCCTGGATCAGGAGACCCTGGCAGTGTCGGGCTGCACAGGCTCCCTGGAGGCGTGGTGTGGATAGTGACCTGTGCTTGCACACAGGCTTCCTGGTGGCTGCAGCAGCAATTTTAGCGTTTCATGCTCATCTCTGGTGTCCACGCTGATAGCCGTGGCTTGCACCCGTCTCTGGAGCTCGTTTAGGTGGTGCTCTGAATCCTCTTCGCACACCCCAAAACAATGGTCTCTTTGCCTCTTTGGCAGTTCCAGACTTTTTCCCGGACTCCCTCCCGGCTAGCCGTGGTGCACTAATCCCTTCAGGCTGTGTTCACGCCACCAACCCCAGTCCTCTCCCTGCGATCTGACTGAAGCCCGAGCCTCAGCTCCCAGCCCCCGCCCACCCTGGTGGGTGAGCAGACAAGCCTCTCCAGCTAGTGAGTGCTGGTCGCAGTGATCCTCTGTGTGGGAATCTCTCCGCTTTGCCCTCTGCACCCTTGTTTCTGTGCTCTCCTCCATGGCTCCGAAGTTTCCCCCCACAACCCACACCCTGTCTCCACCAGTGAAGGGACTTCCTAGTGTGTGGAAACTTTTCCTCCTTCACAACTCCCTCCCTGAGGTGCAGGTCCCATCCCTATTCTTTTGTCTCTGTTTTTTCTTTTTTCTTTTGCCCTACCCAGGTATGGGGGGAGTTTCTTGCCTTTTGGGAAGTCTGAGGTCTTCTGTGAGTGTTCAGTAGGTGTTCTGTAGGGGTTGTTCCACATGTAGATGTATTTCTGATGTATTTGTGGGGAGGAAGGTGATCTCCACGTCTTACTCCTCTACCATCTTGAAGGTCTCCCCTGTTGGAAGATTTTTAATCACAGTTTCAATTTCATTACTTGTGGTTGGTCTGTTCATATTTTCTATTTCTTCCTGGTTCAGTCTTGGAAGATTCTACTTAAGAATTTGTCCATTTCTTCCAGGTTGTGCATTTTATTGGCATATAGTTGCTTGTAGTAGTCTCTTATGATGCTTTATATTTCTGCAGCGTCCGTTGTAACTTCTTTTCCATTTCTAATTTTATTGGTTTGATTCCTTCCCCTCTTTTTCTTGATGAGTCTGGCTAAATGTTTATCAATTATATTTATCTTCTCAAAGAACCAGCTTTTAGTTTTATTATCTTTGCTATTGTTTTCTTTGTTTCTATTTCACTTATTTCTGCTCTGATCTTTATGTTTTCTTTCCTTCTACTAACGTTTTTTTTTGTTCTTCTTTTTCTAGTTTCTTTAGGTGTAAGGTTAGATTGTTTATTTGAAATTTTTCTAGTTTCTTGAGGTAGGATTGTACTGCTATAAACTTCCTTCTTAGAACTGCTTTTGATGCATCCCATAGGTTTTGTGTTGTTATGTTTTCATCGTCATTTGTCTCCAGGTATGTCTTTATTTCCTCTTTGATTTCTTCAATGATCTCTTGGTTATTTAGTAGCATATTGTTTAGCCTCCATATGTTTGCGTTTTTTACAGTTCTTTTCCCCTGTAATTTATTTCTAATCTCATAGTGTTTTGGTCAGAAAATATGCTTGATAGTATTTAAATTTTCTTAAATTTACCGAGACTTGATTTGTGACCCAAGATGTGATCTATCCTGTGGAATGTTCCATGTGCACTTGGGAAGAAAGTGTATTCTGCTGTTTTCAGATGGAATGTCCTGTAAATATCAATTAAATATATCTGCTCTCTTGTGTCACTTAAAGCTTGTGTTTATTAATTTTCTGTCTGGATGATCTGTCCATTTGTGTAAGTGAGGTGGTAAAGTCCCCCACTATTATCGTGTTACTGTCGATTTCCCCTTTTATAGCTGTTAGCATTTGCCTTATGTATTGAGGTGCTCCTATGTTGGGTGCATAGATATTTATAATTGTTATATTTTCTTCTTGGATTAATCCCTTGATCACTATGTAGTGTCCTTCCTTGTCTCTTGTAACACTGTTTATTTTAAAGTCTATTTTATCTGATATGAGTATTGCTATTCCAGCTTTCTTTTGATTTCCATTTGCATGGAATATCTTTTTCCATCCCCTCACTTTCAGTCTGTATGTGTCCCTAGGTCTGAAGTGAGTCTCTTGTAGACAGCATATATGCAGGTCTTGTTTTTGTATCCATTCAGCCAGTCTGTGTCTTTTTGTTGGAACATTTAATCCATTCACATTTAAGGTAATTATCAATATGTATGTTCCTATTACTGTTTTCTTAATTGTTTTGGGTTTTTTAGGTCTTTTACTTCTCTTGTGTTTCCCACTTAGAGAAGTTCCTTTAGCATTTGTTGTATAGCTGGTTTGGTGGTGATGAATTCTTTTCCCTTTAATTGTCTGTAAAGCTTTTGATTTCTCCATCGAATCTGAATGAGATCCTTGCTGTGTAGAATATTCTTGGTTGTAGATTCTTCACTTTCATCACTTTAAATATATCATACCACTCCCTTCTGGCTTTCAGAATTTCTGCTGAGAAATCAGCTGTTAACCATATGGGAGTTCCCTTGTATATTATTTGTCGTTTTTCCCTTGTTGCTTTGAATAATTTTTCTTTGTCTTTAATTTTTGTCAATTTGATTACTATGTGTCTCAGTGTGTTTCTCCTTGGGTTTATGCTGACTGGGACTCTCTGCACTTCCTGGACTTGGGTGGCTATTTACTTTCCCATGTTAGGGAAGTTTTCAACTATAATCTCTTTGAATATTTTCTTGGGTCCTTTCTCTCTCTCTTCTCCTTCTGGGACCTCTATAATGTGAATGTTGGTGCATTTAATGTTGTCCCAGAGGTCTCTTAGGCTGTCTTCATTTCTTTTCATTCTTTTTTCTTTATTCTGTTCCATGGCAGTAAATTCCACCATTTTGTCTTCCAGGTCACTTATCCGTTCTTCTGCCTCAGTTATTCTGCTATTGACTCCTTGTAGTGTATTTTTCATTTCAGTTATTGTATTGTTGATCTCTGTTTGTTCTTTAATTCATGTAGGTCTTCGTTAAACATTTCTTGCATTTTTTTGATCCTTGCCTCCATTCTTTTTCTGAGGTCCTGGATCATCTTCACTACCATTATTCTGAATTCTTTTTCTGGAAGGTTGCCTATCTCCACTTCTTTTAGTTGTTTTTCTGGGGTTTTATCTTGTTCCTTCATCTGGGACATAGTCCTCTGCCTTTTTATTTTGTCTATCGTTTTGTGATTGTGGTTTTCATTCTGTGGGCTGCGGGATTATAGTTCTTCTTGCTTCTGCTGTCTGCCCTCTTGTGGATGAGGCTCTCTAAGAGGATTGTGCAAGCTTCCTGATGGGAGGGACCAGTGATGGGTAGAGCTGGGTGTTGCTCTGGTGGGCAGAGCTTAGTAAAACTAATCCGCTTGTCTGCTGATGGGTGGGGCTGTATTCCCTCCCTTTTGGTTGTTTGGCCTGAAGTGACCCAGCACTGGAGCCTACAGGCTCTTTGGTGGGCCTAACGTCGGACTCTGTGAGGGCTCAAGCCAAGGAGTATTCCCCAGAATGTCTGCTGCCAGTTTCCTTGTCCCTGTAGTGAGCCACAGCCTCTTCCCCACCCCTGCAGGAGACCTTCTGACACAGCAGGTAGGTCTGGTTCAGTATCCTATGGGGTCACTTCTCCTTCCCCCTGGGTCCTGGTGCACACACTACTTTGAGTGTGCCCTCCAAGTGTGGAGTCTCTGTTTCCCCCAGTCCTGTCAAAGTCCTGCAATCAAATCCCACTGGCCCTCAAAGTCCAGTTCTCAGGGGATTCCTCCTCCCCTTGCCAGACCCCCAGGTTGGGAAACCTGACGTGGGGCTCAGAACCTTCACTCCAGTGGGTGGACTTCTGTGGTATAATTGTTCTCCAGTTTGTGAGTCGCCCACCCAGTGGTTATGGGATTTGATTTTATCGTGATTGCGGCCCTCCTACTGTCTCATTGTGGCTTCTCCTTTGTCTTTGGATGTGGGGTGTCTTTTCTGGTGAATTCCAGTGTCTTTCTTTTTTTGTTTTTAATAAATTTATTTATTTACTTATTTTATTTTTGGCTGTGTTGGGTCTTCATTGCTGCACGTGGGTTTTCTCTAGTTGTGGTGAGTGGGAACTACCCTTTGTTGCAGTGTGCAGGCTTCTCGTTGTGGTGGCTTCTCTTTGTTGCAGAGCATGGGCTCTAGGCATGCGAGCTTCAGTAGTTGTGGTGTGAGGGCTTCAGTAGTTGTGGTGTATGGGCTTCAGTAATTGTGGCACATGGGCTCTGTAGCTGTGGCTCACAGGCTCTAGAGCGCAGGCTCAGTAGTTGGGGTGCACGGGCTTAGTTGCTCCATGGCATGTGGGATCTTCCTGGACCAGGGCTCGAACCCCTGTCCCCTGCATTGGCAGGTGGATTCCTAACCACTGCACCACCAAGGAAATCCCAAGTTCCAGTGTCTTTCTGTCGATGATTGTTCAGTAGTTAGTTGTGATTCCGGTTCTCTTGCAAGAGGGAGTGAGCACACGTCATTCTACTCCATCATCATCTTCTATTTTCATCCTTTCTGGAATTATTTCTTTACAGGAAGAAATTCTGGTATAGTAACTCCTCATATAACCCACAAAAGATTTGCATCTGGACAGTCAGTAGAAAGTGTGAAGAGGACTGTCCTAACCCATTGTGTCCACTTCCTTTCCTCCAATTACTCTCAAACACATTTGATTCACCTTGCCACCCATGCTTTCCAACAAGACACCTCCTCTCAAGTTCACTATGACCTCCATGTTGCCAAATACATTGTTCAGTTTTAGTCATGATCTGACCAGCCTCATCATCAACATCTTTTTGGCCACACCATGTGGTTTGTGGGATCTTAGTTCCCCGGCCACGGATTAAACCTGGGCCCATGGCAGTGAAAGTGCCAAGTCCTAACCACTGGGCTGCCAGGGAGTTACCCCATCAACATCTTCTCTTGGCTTCTAAGGTACTCTTTACTCTTGGTTTTCCTCCTTCTGCACTGGTAGTTCATTCTCAGTTTCCCAGGCTGATTCCTGCTCTTTTCTCCAAACTCTACATGTAGAGAGGTTACTGTGAAGTTAATCGGCTTACTTTGTAGAGACATGCACTTACACAAGTCCATTCCAAGGTACTGGGAAAAGCCCTAACAATGTGTTCACATAGTCATCCAGTTTTGCTGGATTTGCAAAAATTAGGTGTTTTAACTGAAAAGAGTTAAAACTGCTGGCTCTTTCCACTCCAACTACCTCTCCACCATACTTTCCCTTGAGATGAGTGATGTTGGAGTGGCCATGGGTAATCTTGAAATCTAGCTAAAGGGAAGTTAAGTTGAGAATACCTCTAGTTTGGGTTATATTCACAGTTACTTACATATATAGTTAAGTTATTGCTAGCTATACAAATGGTTTCTAGGAATACACCTACTGCTCACTATGCTGACTCACCAGATATCTTGACATGAAGAGGCAAGGCCAGAATTCATATCAGAATATGAACTTATCTTATGGTGCTCATCTCATGAAATGGTGCCCAGATTCATTATTAGAAGCTAGTCTGTGGGAAATTCTTTGTTTTCTCTCTTTTTACCACATCCCATATTTGACCCATCAGAAATTCTAGTTGGCTTTACTATCAAAATATATCCAGGCTCTGACCACTGATGACTTACTATATCCTCTGGTCCAGGTCTCAATACCCTCTTGCCTGGATTATGGCAACAGCTCCCTAACTGGTTTCTCTGTGTCTACACTGCAGTGTCTTATTGGAAAGCATGGGTGGCAAGGTGAATCAAATGTGTTCGAGAGAAATTGGAGGAAAGGAAGTGGAGACAAGGGGTAAGGACAGTCCTCTACAGTTGCCAAAAGGACTTAGTTAAAAATATGTCAAACAATGTCATTCTTAAATTTATGTTCCCCCCCTCAAAATGGTTTCCAGTTTTACTCAGAATAAAAGCAAAGGCTTTTTCAATAGCTTATACAACTCTGCATGATACTGCTCCTTTCATATATCTTCTCAAAAAGGTACAGAATAGAGAATCTGGGTCTAAATCCCCCGAAGTCAAAGAAAAGAGGAAAATGGGGAAAAGTACATGGTTATTCTTACCAGAAAAAAGTATTAATGTCAACTGGAGGAATCCAAGTTTTTCCTATTTCCAAAGGTAGAAAGATGATTACTTTCCCTATATGTCATTTATTTTTGCTGACCTTTCAACAGAGGATGAATAACAATTTAAGTTATAGTCTCTAATGAGTGACAAAAACCATGACATTCTCCTGTTTAAGTATAGATTTGTGGGACTTCCCTGGTAGTCCAGTGGTGAGGAATCTGCCTTCCAATGCGGGGGACGTGGGTTCCATACCTAGTTGGGGAACTGGGAGCCCACATGCCACGGGGCAACTAAGCCCACGTGCCACAACTACTGAGCTTGCACGCCTCAACAAGACAGCCCACGTACCATGAATTACAGAGCCCATACGCCCTGGAGCCCGCGCACCACAACTAGAGAGAGAAAACCCACACACCACAACTAGAGAGAAGCCCAAGCGCTGCAATGAAAGATCCCACGTGCCTCATCGAAGATCCCGCGTGCTGCAACTAAGGCCCAACGCAGCCAAAAAAATTTTTTTTAAAAAGAGTTTAAAAAATAAATATAGATTGGTAAGCTCTGGGACAGGAGAGAGGTTTGACGTTTTATCCCGAATAGGAATCACTGGAAGGCCAGCTCCTCCTCCACATGGGAGTGGGATAACTGGGAAATGTCACAATTTTCATCCAAAACACTGTCTTATTTAAAAATGAACTGCCAGGAGTGACATCAGCAACATGGCAGAATAGAACTTTTCTACCATCTTCCCCCCAAATAATGCTGATTTTGACAAGTGGGAGTCCAGAGGAGTAGTTCCAGCACACTACTGGAGAAAAAAATCTAACATTGGCCACATAAAAGAGAGTAAGAAGAGTGGTTTCACTTTACCTGGTTCAGTGACAAGAGAGACCTTCTACTTCTCCCAGAGGGGAAAGTGAAGACATATGTGTGAGTGCTTGGTTTCCCCAGCCATGTGGGACACTGCCAAAGAGACTCACTTTCTTCTCACCCCATCTAGAATACTGAGGTGTGCTGTACAACTAAGGGACAGAGAGGGGCTAGGAGCACAGCAACCAGGGCTTGGAGGGCATCAAAAGGATGAAGCTCTTACTAACCACTTCACAGACTCCATCAGGAAGACCACGCACAAGCTACTGGGGTTGCCTCACCTGTGGGGCTCCCCAGTAAGTACCCCCAATGCTCTGCATACTTCACCCACAAACTCTCCCCCCACCTACATTCTGTGGCTGGCTTTCTTTGCATGCCCACAAAGGCGACAAGTGTAAGTCTTTACAAATGGCTAGTTAGCATGCACAGAAAGCTGGCCCAACTCCAAGGTATTGAGAGGAAGCACACAAACTTGAGCATTAAGCACAACCCTAGGGAAAGCAAATAGGGGACTGTCAGTACCTGGCCTGGCTTTGCAGGATTGAGATAAGGCATACAATCTTAAGAATACTCTCCCAAGAGGAGTGTGGAGCAGGTGTATCCATAGAAAAAGTCTAAGAAAGCCACAGAATCCCTAGCAGTGCTGCAAAGATATTTCCCTCTCAAAGCCAGTCAGTAAAGAATTGAGAATGTGACTGCTTCTTCAAATGTGAATACAGCAATGCAAGACTTTTAGGACACAAAAACAATCAAGGAAACATGACACCACCAAACGAGCACAATAATTTTCCAGTAACTGATTCCAAAGAAATGGAGACCTACAATTTGCCTGATAAAGAATTCAAAATAGTTGTCTTAAGGAAGCTCATGAGCCAAAAGAAAACACAGAAAGACAATTCAACAAAATCAGTGAAACAGTACATGAACAAAACAGGAGATTTAACACAGAGAAAGAAATCATAAAAAAGAACCAAATAGAAATTCTGGAGCTGAAGAATACAATGAATGAAATAAAAAATGTGATAGAGAGTATCAGAAACAGACTTGATCAAGGAGAATAAAGAATTTGTGAACTCAAAGACAGGGCATTTTAAATTATCCAGTCATAGGAGAACAAAGAAAAAAGAATGAAAAAGAGTGAAGAAAGTGTCTTCTCTCTGGTCTATCTTCCATGTACAGCATGCTGGCAATTTGGCATAACCATTCTCAATATCAATATCCTAACGTGAAAAATGGTGACCGATAGAAATATATTGAAAAAATTTGGTGAAATGTGGGGAGTGTTTAGGGTACCTGGCTAAGGAGCACATATATATGGAATATATTATCAGCATCAGTTCTTCTAATGTTGTGTTTCAAGCCTTTCTTTGATTTACATCATGCTCTCTACCCTTCACATTCACTCAGTCTCCATTGTTAAATGATGCTGACAATTCAGAATTATAATAATAATATTTAAACTGAGGAACCTTGCTGTCTGAGAATGAAGATATTTTGAGATTGTCTATGTAGCCAAAATTAGAAGCTAAAAGTTGTTTAATTATGTGGTGTCTTGGTTTGGACTCTCAAAACAGATACTGAGACAAGGCTTCCAGTGTAAGTAGTTTGTTTGGGCATGGTTAGGGGGTGCAAAGAACACTAGTAGGGAGGTAGAGAAATGATACTGGGAAGGATAGGTAGCCAAAAAGAAAAGGTGCATTATTAAGCTAGCTACTGTAGTGGGCAATTGGAACTTAATCTCAGAGAAAAACGCTGATAAATGGTATAAAAATCTACACCTCAAAATTAGCCCAGTCAAAAGACAACAGAACTGGGCTTCCCTGGTGGTGCAGTGGTTGAGAATCTGCCTGCCAATGCAGGGGACACTGGTTCGAGCCCTGGTCTGGGAAGATCCCACATGCTGCGGAGCAACTAGGCCCGTGAGCCACAATTACTGAGCCTGCGTGTCTGGAGCCTGTGCTCCGCAACAAGAGAGGCCGCGATAGTGAGAGGCCTGCGCACCGAGATGAAGAGTGGCCCCCGCTTGCGGCAACTAGAGAAAGCCCTCGCACAGAAACGAAGACCCAACACAGCCAAAAATAAATAAATTAATTAATTAATTTAAAAAAAAGACAACAGAACTGGGGTATTTATACACTAAATTCTGTAAGTCATTGGTTGAGAGCTACTGGGGCAGGGAAAGTATTATGTGCCTGGCATTTTTGGCCTGCCATACATGAGTAGGCAGAGAGAACAGCCTTTCACAATTCTGGCAAAAAGCCCTTGGACACAGTGATGCAGATACCAACCATTTAAGTTAACCAAAGGCACTGAACTAGTATGGTCTGAGTGATCTGGGTAGGCAACTAATAGGGTTGACTGAACATAAAGACATTAGGGGTTGGTATCATAGTCAAGATGCCTAATCAGGCAGAAGTAATTTGATATTTATGGAATTACTTCAATTAGCTCTGAAGATAGTTTTTAATTGATACATTAATTGAACAATATTTAATCTCAATTAAACAAAACTTACAATCTGCACCGAAGGTCAACAAACTTTTTCTATAAAGGATGAGAGAGTAAATAGCTTAGGCTTTGAGGGCCGTACAATCTCTGTCACAAGTATTCAGCTCTGCCTTTGTAGCATGAAGGCAGCCATGGACAATAGTAAATGAATAAGTGTGGTTGTGTCCCAATAACACTTAATTTATGGACACTGAAATTTGAATTCATATAATTTCCATGTGTCACTAAATATTTCTTCTTTTGATTTTTTTCAACTGTCTAAAAATATTTTAAAATATCTTTAGCTCGCAGGCCATACAGAAACAGGTGGTAGGCTGGATTTGGCTTGTTGGCAGTAGTTTGCCAACCCCCTGATTACATGATCTTACCTGGTGTAAAAACTAGGGCTCTTATTTTTCCTTTTTATCATTGTGTGTATATCACTGAAGGGATTTTATTAGAAAGAGTTAGAAATATGACCCAGGACACTGAACACAGAGCTGATTATGTGAAGAACTCCTAAATAGGGACTTCCCTGGTGGCACAGTGGTTAAGAATCTGCCTGCCAATGCCAAAGACACGAGTTTGAGACCTGGTCCAGGAAGATCCCACATGCCGTGGAGCAACTAAGCCCATGCACCACAACTACTGAGCCTGAGCTCTAGAGCCCGGGAACCACAACTACTGAGCCTGCGCACCATAACTACTGAAGCCCACGCACCTAGAGCCTGTGCTCTGCAACAAGAGAAGCCACCACAACGAGAAGCCTGGGCACTGCAACGAAGAGTAGCCCCCACTCACCGCAACTAGAGAAAGCCCGCGTGCAGCAATGAAGACCCAACGCAGCCAAAAATAAATAAATAAAATTTTATATGAAAAAAAAACTCCTAAATAGAGCTGAAATCCCAATAGTCTCTATAGCTACATAGCAGAAACATATTTTAACCTTTATGTGTCTTATATTAAATATTGAGAAAGTTTGGTTATTTCCAGCTATGGTGTGTGGATTAATTTCCAAGAATATGAGATGCTAAAGTGAAGGTACAATTATAAAACCAAATGTCAGATAAATGTTAAGTAACTATGAGTTGTCAAGACTTGTATCACCAATATACTTTATTTTATTCATTCAATAAATAGTACTAATTGCAAGCAATATTTGTTCAATTACAATAATTACTCATAAAAACCTTTTATGTGTGCTAACCATTAGTGGTTGAAACTTCTTCCAAGTGAACCACAGTCAGCAGTTCCCCAGTGCGACTGTCTCTGAAGAACCCACATAATTTCCAGGAGGGGAAAAGACAGCAATTGTACATATGCCACATCTAGAGGGGCCAATATCAGAGAGCACCCGGACCAAAAACTCAAGACAGTGCCCTTGTCCTCAATCCCTTTTGTCCCCAGGAACTAGACAACTAACAAATGGGAAGAGATGAGTGAGGAAGCTAGAAGCAGCTAATCATGTTCCCTCCCAAACCAGGGGCATCCAAAACTCAAGTGGGCATAAATTGGAGTGGTTTATAACAGTAGACCAGACCAGAGTTTCAATTCTTATACTGATTGGGTGTTTTGAAGTACAAAAATGAATGTATTCTTGTGGCAGGAATGTGATAGGAAGACTTTTTATTATATAATACTATCAATAATTAGAAAAGCTATAGTACTAATTAGAAAAGTTATTCATTCAGAGGTAAGAAAAAATTATTCAACAAATAAATTTAAAAGGGAGAAGTGAAATAAATTAGATTGTTTTGTTTGCATCCTATTTTTTATTTGTTTGTTTCTAAAGGCAAAGCCAAAATTCTAAACAGCAACCAGATTGGCTGGAACTGAAAATTAAACTGACAAAGACAGATTTACAGGAGAAAAGCATACACATTTATTTAATTTAGTTTTATGTGACATAGGAACCTTCATAAGGAAATGAAGACCAGAAGAAATGGTTAAACCAGAGTATTTTACCGCTAGGTTTGATGAAGAGGAGACAGTTGTGGAAAAATATGATAGGTCAAGGAATATGAGGTAAAATAGTAACCTGGGGGAAACTTAGGCCTGTTTGTTAGGATTCTTTCAGCTCCCTTTGTCTTTGTAGATAAGGATACTCCCTTCCTTTGGGTAAAGGGAAGGCACCTGTCACATGAGGATTTTATGACCTGCTTCAGGGGGGAAGGTCAGAGTAACCTTCCTGTTTCTGCCATTTTCTCAAACTCCTTTAGCTTAAAATATTCAATCTGCCAAGGTGCCACATTTGGGGGACAGTGTGTCCTGAACCCCATCATATTCAATGAACAGTGTCTAGATTCTAGACTGGAACAGAATAAAAATAATGAAAAACTTTAGACTTTATTATCAAAATGTAGGGTTAGAAATGCATAACCGATGTATTGAATTGGATGTGTTAATGGGAGTAAATCTATGATTCTCCCACCATGGTTGCTCAGAACTATTCTAATTTACCTCTTCTCTCCTAACTAGATGATATTTCTAGAAGATCCAATAATTTTTCAGTCATTCTCTGACATCAGGAAAGTCCCATTTTCAGGCATTAAAAAGTCAGTAAAGGGACTTCCCTGGTGGCGCAGTGGTTAAGAATCCACCTGCCAATGCAGGGGACACGGGTTCGATGCCTGGTCCGGGAAGATCCCACATGCCACGGAGCAACTAAGCCCGTGCGCCACAACTACTGAGCTTGCGCCCTAGAGCCCGTGAGCTACAACTGCTGAGGCCCGCGCGCCTATAGCCCGTGCTCCACAGCAAGAGAAGCCACCACAAAAAGAAGCCCGTGCACCACAACAAAGAATAGCCCATGCGCTCTGAAACTAGAGGAAGCCTATGCACAGCAACGAAGACCCAACACAGCCAAAAATAAATAGATAAATAAATAAATTTATTTTTTAAAAAAGTCAGTATAAATCAAAACTTCACTCTCTAGTAAATTGAAAGCATCTTCCCATCCCCAAAGCTCAAGCCTACCTCAGGCTCGGAAGTATGCACTGGAGAAGGGGTGATGCAAGACCTCTTTCTCCTCCTTATTCTTTATCCTTTCCTATTCACTAGCTACTGCTTTTGGTTTCTCTAGGAATTATGTGGGACATTAAATATTGTAGTCATTAATACTTTTCATCAAATGTTTTCAGTTTTTTCACCTTTCAGACACATGGTAAAATTGCATTTCCCTGGCCCCTTACCACTAGATGTGGCTATGTGATTGGTCTTGAGAAATGAAATGTGAGCAGAAGGGATGTATGTTATTCTGGGTGGAAGCTTTAAGAACCAGTATACAAGTCATCATGTTCTCTGTGCTATGGTTGTCATGGAAGCAGGTGAGATGTTGAGATAAAATTTCAGTGTCAACCCATGTTGAATATGTAGTGTGATGTGAGCAAAAAATAAATATTTATTGTCGTAAGGCTTTGATTTGGGGATTATTTATCACTATAGAATTACACAGCCTATCCTGACACAATACACATTAAAATAGCCAAAGATATAATAATTGTGAACCTGTAGCCACCTGATAACATATCCTTAAGATATATGAAATTAAAAAAAATTAGGATTATAAAGAGAAGTTGAGAAGTCTACAATCATGGGGAAAGAATTTAATATACCTCTATCAGACAAGGAGACAAAAATGTTAGTAAGAATTTTTAAACTTTGAACAGAAAAATTAATAACATATCTAATGGGTATATAGAGCAGATAGAAAATATACATTTTTTTCAAGCTCACATAAAGCATTTATAAAGAATTACCTCATACTAGGTTGCAAAGCAGTATCAGATATTTCAAAGAACCAACATGGTATAGATAATGTTGGTTTACCATAATGAAATTTACATTAAAAATCAACAATAAAAAGAGCACATGCAAACAGACACACACATAAACAACATACAGGACACATTTGAAAACTTAAAATGCACTCCTAAATCACTTATGGATCATTTTGAAAAATATGTAATATTTAGAAGTAAATAATAATGAAAATATTACCTATGAAAATCATGAGCTATAATAAAAGCAGCACTTAATGTTAATATTTGGTTAAGCTAGATGGTAATATATGGGGTTTATTATATTAATTTCTATTCACATTTTATGTTTAGAATAATTAACAATAAATAATTTTTAAGTGAAAACATTGGACCTAGTTATTGCAAAGATTTAATGCAACTAAAATAAATGATTTAACAGCTTATAAATATGGAAGCTAATTCCTCTCAAAGATCATCAGATGAACAAATCCTTTCATTCTTCCTAATGATTAGTTTATTTAACTCTCATGTTGTAGTCTATTGACACATCAAGGAATGATAAATATGTGTATCACAATGTATCTTTTTCTTTAACAAACATCATTTAAATTTGCCATGGCCTCCTAAATAGATTACCAGTAATAAATAAGACATTAATCTAGGACTAAAAGAGTCAATAGAATCATTCAGTACCTTTCTCATCACATACCCAGCCACAATGTGGTCCTACTACAGAGTCTGGCTCAGTAGGAAAAAAGCACCTGGTCTTTGTTTCCATCTTTTGTATTTTAAAGTAACACAGAAATAATTTCCCTTCTTCACAAGGTAAATGTGGGTCCTTAATTTGACTTTACTGGTCTGTGTCCATTTTGAGGTGGCAAAAAGTGGGCCTACCCAAGTTTGATTTACTTGGGCTGGGTCTACCCATTACACTGCCCAAACCTATAGCTTGGATAAGCACTCATCACCTGTCTTTTCTCTCATTCAACACTAGTTTTTTTTTTTTTCATCCTGGTCTAGCACTTACATTTCATCTTGATGATGGAGCAACTCTAGTGCTCATTGGATGTCTTCAGTGATATGTTTGCCATATGCAGGTTTTCAACATAAAAATACAGTATGAATCACAGCTTCTTAAGAAGTTTGAGCAGAATGTTTTCTTATAAGGAAAAGAGAATTTGAAGAGACAGTTTGGAAAACAACCTATTGATCCATAAATGTATTTGCTTTTCTATGTACCTGATTCATTCCGATTAGAAGTATGTGTGCAGAGAGATGATATAAGAAAAAGAAGCAGAGTAAGAAACTTCAAAATTTCATTGCTCAATAAAAGCAACTAAAAAACTGGCAAAGGCTGACAAAATCAATATTTTTGGAATTCTGGAAACTAACCAAAACCTTGCAACAACCCAGGGAGCACTTATTCAAGAAAAACAGCTGAATCTTGCTGATTGTAGTGAGCTTTGTGGCATTTTAACTTAGACTAGTCGCATCTTTTCTCCCCAGTTCAGTCTTGGTGATACATAACAGTCTGCATTCCCAGTACCAGTACTGAAAGAGCAGAATGGACCCCATTTGCAAAGATTGTCCTTGGTTAATCTGTCTGGTGGTTCAAGTGACTCAAAAGATTTGTTTTATCTAACCTAATTCAGAACATTTATAGGCAAATGTTTTTGTCACTCCTACATGAAGCAATGGATAACAGTTGGCGGGAACAATATGCTATCAAAAATGAATGAGAGGAAAGGCTGGGAATGAGATACTTTGGGGAATAAGGACTTTGAAAAGTTCCAACATATTCCAGGAGTCTAGAAGTCTCCATTGTAGGGCTAAGCAGTCTTACTGGTCCCCATTTAGCAAGTCCCATTACTATTGCTTGAGGGGCAGATTTATATGCCCTTGTTTTATAATACTAGGTAGCGGAAATATTCCTCATTCAGATACAATGTCCATCCCTATAACATGATCAGGTAAAAGAGATGCAGCCACTTCACAAAGCTTGTTCAAACATACCAATTCTCCTACAAACTTTTACCTTAATTCCAGCAACATTTACATTCCGAACTATAGCTTCTACTAGGACTTCATCAACAGGTCTTGGTTTTACAATACTAGGTAGGGGAAGAGTTCCCCAGAATGACATAATATCCATTCCCATAAGACATTTAGGTAAAGGAGACACAACCACTTCACATAAAGCTTGTTTAAACCTTCCAGTTTTCATAATCTGATCTGCTCTCACATTTTTGTGTTCTCTCAATCTAAATTGTAGTCCACATTAGGGCTTCACCAATGGATTTTGGTACCAGAGTGTGTGGGGCTCCCATATCAAGGGGTCCTTGAAACTTCTGTTCTCTTCCTCCTGACCATTTTACCCATTCTTGTGCAAAAGACTTTGGGTCCCTAGCAAGGGGTTGAACCAAGGGACCCAGGCCCTTTTGTCACTATTTGACTCGATTAATTGCCTAGTCACTGCCCCCAGCACAGGTGATAGTTGGTCAGGTTTCTCATCATAATCTCTGCCTTCAGGCTTTTAAAAATTTCCAAACTGAGAAATAGACTGGACTTTTTTGGGGCACTTTAATATTGAGGGACCAGCAGGGGGTCCTTCGGCCCACCCAACCTTAGGTAGTGTTGTATTAAAATTTTTGTTTTAATGCCAATGTCCATTTTTTTCATCCCATTTCTTAATAAACATCTAAAGATTTCCACCCTACTGAGAGGAATCCTGTGACTCTCCCCATTCTGTTTCCTCTTTGTTTTGCCCCTATCAATATTTTCTTTATTCACCTTATTCCTTAATACCTACTTAAAAATTTTCACCCTGCTAAGACCTGTCTCTTGATTCTTTCTTCTGCTTTTCCCTATTCTCTTGTTAATTAACTTAATTTTTATTAGCTCCTGTAAGACCCATGGAGGGGAAGCTGAGACAACAAATTCGATAAGGCTTCCTGAACTGTCCTTCAGTTTTGCAACAGTAAGGTTAAAAGGGCTGCCCATGAGAAAGCGACCCCTTTTAACCACAGCATTTCCATGACCTGGGTAAATGGGTATATTCAGTTAGTGAATATCCCAATCATCATAAAGCCAGTCCCACATGGCTTGCATACAAAGCTGATATAGCTGCTTCATCTGGGGTGTTCCACTTGGCATTAATACGGGGAGATTGAAGTCTCCTACTCAGAGTAAACAGACATTACAGAGGCTTTTATCCAGTCCACGGGGCTGGCTGTTCTCTCAAGAACAACCTCCCATGTGTCTGGATCACACAAAGCCATCTGTGATTGTTCCATAGTGAGCTGCGGATCCTACATCAACCCAAACGTGCTCTTCCACTCTGCAGCATCCAAAAGCAAAGACACAGGCTCCAAATTGGTCATTTTCACAATCCATTTCAGTAAAGGTTCCTCAGGAAGCTGATGATATGGATCTACAAAATGAAGTAACTCCTTCCCACCATACCCTCTGGTTTCAAGTTTCTTGATTTTGTTCTTCTCCCACATTGATTACCTTCTGGTCATCAGAGGTCTTAGAAGTACTTTCTGTTGTCCCTGAATAATTTTTTCCTTGTTGGGAGGCTTTGTGGGTACTGTCCAAAGCTCAGACCCACTGAAATCTGAGTTTGGTCTAGCATCAAGGTCCAATCCAGCATTTTCTTTTACTTTTAGTTTAGCTATTACAGATAACAATAACTAAGGGGTTGAATATTTTGCCTTCTTCTTATTGGTCTGTATTTCCTTACGCATCCAGTGAACCAACTCCTCAGGAGTTAGATCCATTTCTAAATTCCATTGGTAACTTTTACCTTTAGTAATTGAGCACAGCACAGCTGCTGCTCCATATCATGGGTGACCACGTGGCCACCCAGGAATCAAAGGTTCATCCTCCACCCTTTCATCCTTTCTCTTCCCAAACCACATGTTTCTGTGAGCCAGGGCTGTTCTAGGAAATCCCATTTCTCTGACACCAACTGAGTTGGAAAAACCTACTCAGTTTTCCACCTTTGTAGGGTGGAGAAAACCCAGTTCTTACCTACTACAAGTCTCTCACCTGTGTGTCTCCATTACTCCTTATACAAAACACTTACAAAGAAGACTTTACTTCTGACACTTCTGGTCACCAAACGTGTGGAGGCTTCTCCTCACAACGAGCAACTTTCTGTGACACCAGCTGGGTGTCCTACAATTCAACTCAATTCTAACACTATCTGCCTAGAGATATTGTCAGATTCTCACAGTTTAAGGGCTCAGTCCCACAAGCCTGCCCTGATCCCACTTCAGATGTCAGTCACAAGCCCAGGTTATCACCTGTGCTTCTAACCAACTGGCTATAGATTGGAGGTACCAAAGACACCCACCCTCTTTTCATTTGATTAATTTGCTAGAGAAGCTCACAGAACTCAGGGGAACACTTACTTACATTTGCCAGTTAATTAAAAGATATGATAAAGGATACAGATGAACAGCCACATGAAGAACACAAAAGATGAAGTCTGGGAGGATCCCGAGTCCAGGAGATTCCGTCCCTGTGGAGGTGGGGTGTGTCACCATCCTGGTGGGCATGTGTTTACCCACCTGAAAGCTCCCCAAACCCTGTACTATTGGGATTTTTATGAAGGCTTCATCATGTAGGCACGTTGACCATTAACTCCATTTTCAACTCGTCTCCCTTCTCAGGAGAATGGGGGGCAGGGCTATAAATTCCAAGCTTCTAATTATGCCTTGGTATTTCCAGTGACCAGCCCTCATCCAAGAGGCATCTAGGAGCACAATCAGAGTCACCTCATGAGAACAAAAGATTCTCGTATCATCTAGGAAATTACAAGGGTTTCAGGAACTCTATGTCAGGAGCCAGGTTCAAAGACCAAATTTTAGAACAAAAGATGCTCCTAGTGCTCTTATCATTTAGGGGATTATAAGAATTTTGAAGTTCTGTACCAAGAACTGAGGGCAGAGACCAATAAATATATTTTCTATTATTTCACAGAACTACAAAATAATCAGAGTAATTAACAAAACGGCAACAGTACGTTCTTACCTATCAATAATTACTCTAAATTTAAATGTTTAAATTCCCCAATTAAAAAACAAATAGTGGCTGAATGGATGAGAAAATTAGACCCAAGTATATGCTGAGTGCAAAAGACCCAATCTTTAAGGACACTCATAGGCTGAAAGAAAAAGGATGGAAAAAGATATGCAAATGGAATACAAAAGAGATCAGGGATAACTATGCCTATATCAGAGAAAAAACCCACAGACTTTATTTTTTTTAAATTTTTTGTAACATCTTTATTGGAGTATAATTGCTTTACAGTGGTGTATTAGTTTCTGCTTTATAACAAAGTGAATCAGCTATACATATACATGTATCCCCATATCTCCTCCCTCTTGCGTCCCCCTCCCACCCTCCCTATCCCACCCCTCTAGGTGGTCACAAAGCACCGAGCTGATCTGCCTGTGCTATGTGCCTGCTTTCCCACCAGCTGTCTATTTTACATTTGGTAGTGTATATATGTCCATGCCACTCTCTCACTTCGTCCCAGCTTACCCTTGCCCCTCCCCATGTCCTCAAGTCCATTCTCTACATCTGCGTCTTTATTCCAATCCTGCTCCTAGGTTTATCAGACCCATTTTTTTTTTCTTAGACTCCAAATATATGTGTTACCATACGGTATTTGTTTTTCTCTTTCTGACTTACTTCACTCTGTATGACAGACTCTAGGTCCATCCACCTCACTACAAATAGCTCAATTTCGTTTCTTTTTATGGCTGAGTAACATTCCATTGTATATATGTGCCACATCTTCTTTATCCATTCATCTGTCGATGGACCCTTACATTGCTTCCATGTCCTGGCTATTGTAAATAGAGCTGCAATGAACATTGTGGTACATGACTCTTTTTGAATTATGGTTTTCTCAGGGTATATGCCCAGTAGTGGGATTGCTAGATCGCATGGTAGTTGTCCTTTTAGTTTTTCGGGGAACCTCCATATTGTTCTCTATAGTGGCTGTATCAATTTACATTTCCACCAACAGTACAAGAGGGTTCCTTTTTCTCCACACCGTCTCCAGCATTTATTGTTTGTAGATTTTTTTAATGATGGCCATTCTGACTGGTGTGAGGTGATACCTCATAGTGGTTTTGATTTAGATTTCTCTAATGATCAGTGATGTTGAGCATCCATTCATGTGTTTGTTGTCAATCTGTATATCTTCTTTGGAGAAATGTCTATTTAGGTCTTCTGCCCATTTTTGGATTGGGTTGTTTCTTTTTTGATATTGAGCTGCATGAAGTGCCTGTATATTTGGGAGATTAATCCTTTGTCAGTTGCTTCATTTGCAAATATTTTCTCCCATTCTGAGGGTTGTCTTTTGGTCTTGTTTATGGTTTCCTTTGCTGTGCAAAAGCTTTTAAGTTTCATTAGGTCCCATTTGTTTATTTTTGTTTTCATTTCCAATTCTCTAGGAGCTGGGTCAAAAAGGATCTTGCTGTGATTTATGTCATACAGTGTTCTGCCTATGTCTTCCTCGAAGAGTTTTATAGTGTCTGACCTTACATTTAGGTCTTTAATCCATTTTGAGTTTATTTTTGTGTATGGTGTTAGGGAGTGTCCTAATTTCATTTTTTTACATGTAGCTGTCCAGTTTCCCAGCACCACTTATTAAAGAGGCTGTCTTTTCTCCATTGTATATTCTTGCTTCCTTTATCAAAAATAAGGTGACCATATGTGCGTAGGTTTATCTCTGGGCTTTCTATCCTGTTTCACTGATCTATATTTCTGTTTTTGTGCCAGTACCATACTGTCTTGATTACTGTAGCTTTGTAGTATAGTCTGAAGTCAGGAAGCCTGATTCCTCCAGCTTTGTGTTTCTTTCTCAAGATTGCTTTGGCTATTCGGGGTCTTTTGTGCTTCCATACAAATTGTGACATTTTTTGTTCTAGTTCTGTGAAAAATGCCATTGGTATCTTGATAGGGATTGCATTGAATCTGTAGATTGCTTTGGGTAGTAGAGTCATTTTCCCAATGTTGATTCTTCCAATCCAAAAACATGGTATGTCTCTCCATCTGTTTGTATCATCTTTTATTTCTTTCATCAGTGTCTTATAATTTTCTGCATACAGGTCTTTTGTTTCCTTAGGTAGGTTTATTCCTAGGTATTTTATTCTTTTTGTTGCAGTGGTAGATGGGAGTGTTTCCTTAATTTCTCTTTCAGATTTTTCATCATTAGTGTATAGGAATGCAAGAGATTTCTGTGCATTAACTTTGTATCCTGCAACTTTACCAAATTCATTGATTAGCTCTAGTAGTTTTCTGTAGCATCTTTAGGGTTCTGTATGTATAGTATCATGTCATCTGCTAACAGTGACAGCTTTACTTCTTCTTTTCTGATTTGGATAACTTTTATTTCCTTTTCTTTTCTGATTTCTGTGGCTAGAACTTCCAAAACTATGTTGAATAATAGTGGTGAGAGTGGGCAACCTTGTCTTGTTCCTGATCTTAGTGGAAATGCTTTCAGGTTTTCACCATTGAGAACGATGTTGACTGTGGGTTTCCCATATATGGCCTTTATTACGTTGAGATAAGTTCCGTCTATGCCTACTTTTTGGAGGGTTTTTATCATAAATGGGTGTTGAATTTTGTCAAAAGTTTTTCTGCATCTCTTGAGATGATCATATGAGTTTTCACCTTCAGTTTGTTAATATGGTTTATCACATTGATAGCTTTGTGTATATTGAAGAATCCTTGCATTCCTGGGTTAAACCCCACTTGATCATGGTGTTTGATCTTTTCAATGTGCTGTTGGATTCTGTTTGCTAGTATTTTGTTGAGTATTTTTGCATCTATGTTCATCAGTGTTATTGGCCTGTAGTTTTCTTTCTTTGTGACATCTTTGTCTGGTTTTGGTATCAGGGTGATTGTTGTCTTGTAGAATGAGTTTGGAAGTGTTCCTCCCTCTGCTCTATTTTGGAAGAGTTTGAGAAGGATAGGTGGTAGCTCTTCTCTAAATGTTTGATAGAATTTGCCTGTGAAGCCATCTGGTCCTGGGCTTTTGTTTGTTGGAAGATTTTTAACCACAGTCTCAATTTCAGTGCTTGTGATTGGTCTGTTTATATTTTCTATTTCTTCCTGGTTCGGTCTCGGAATGTTGTGCTTTGCTAAGAATGTGTCCATTTCTTCCCCATTTTATTGGTGTATAGTTGCTTGCAGTAATCTCTCATGATCCTTTGTATTTCTGCAGTGTCAGTTGTTACTTCTCGTTTTTCATTTCTAATTCTGTTGATTTGACTCTTCTCCCTTTTTTTCTTGATGAGTCTGGCTAATGGTTTATCACTTTTGTTTATCTTCTCAAAGGACCAACCTTTAGTTTTATTTATCTTTGCTATTGTTTCCTTCATTTCTTTTTCATTTATTTATGATCTGATCTTTATGATTTCTTTCCTTCTGCTAACTTTGGGGTTTTTTGGTTCTTCTTTCTTTAATTGCTTTAGGTGCAAGGTTAGGTTGTTTATTTGAGATGTTTCTTGTTTCTTGAGGTAGGATTGTTTGCTCTAAACTTCCCTTGTAGAACTGCTTTTACTACATCTCATAGGTTTTGGGTCATTGTGTTTTCGTTGTCATTTGTTTCTAGGTATTTTTTGATGTCCCCTTTGATTTCTTCAGTGATCTCTTGGTTTTAAGTTGTGTATTGTTTAGCCTCCATGTTTTAATATTTTTTACAGAATTTTTCCTGTAATTGATATCTAGTCTCATAGCGTTGTGGTTGGAAAAGATACCTGATATGATTTCAATTTTCGTAAATTTACCAAGGCTTGATTTGTGACCCAAGATATAATCTATCCTGGAGAATGTTCCATGAGCACTTGAGAAGAAAGTGTATTCTGCTGTTTTTGGATGGAATGTCCTATGAATATCAATTAAGACCATCTTGTTTAATGTATCATTTAAAGCTTGTGTTTCCTTATTTATTTTCATTTTGGATGATCTGTCCATTGGTGAAAGTGGGGTGTTAAAGTCCCCTACTGTGTTTGTGTTACTGTCGATTTCCTTTTTTATGGCTGTTAGCATTTGCCTTATGTATTGAGGTGCTCCTATGTTGGGTGCATAAATATTTACAATTGTTATATCTTCTTCTTGGATTGATCCCTTGATCATTATGTAGTGTCCTTCTTTGTCTCTTGTACTAGTCTTTATTTTAAAGTCTATTTTGTCTGATATGAGAATTGCTACTCCAGCTTTCGTTTGATTTCTATTTGCATGGAATATCTTTGTCCATCCCCTCACTTTCAGTCTGTATGTGTCCCTAGGTCTGAAGTGGGTCTCTTGTAGACAGCATATATACATGTCTTGTTTTTGCATCCATTCAGCCATTCTATGTCTTTTGGTTGCAGCATTTGATCCATTTACTTTTAAGGTAATTATCGATATGTATGTTCCTATTACCATTTTATTAATTGCTTTGGGTTTGTTATTGTAGGTCTTTTCCTTCTCTTGTGTTTCCTGCCTAGAGAAGTTCCTTTAGCATTTGTTGTAAAGCTGGTTTGGTGGTGCTGAATTCTCTTAGCTTTTGTTTGTTTGTAAAGGTTTTAAGTTCTCCATTGAATCTGAATGAGGTCCTTGCGGAGTAGAGTTATCTTTTTTTTTTTAATTTTATTTATTTGTTTATTTATTTATATATTTTTGGCTGTGTTGGGTCTTTGTTTCTGTGTGAGGGCTTTCTCTAGTTGCGGCAAGCGGGGGCCACTCTTCATCGTGGTGCATAGGCGTCTCACTATCGTGGCCTCTCTTGTTGTGGAGCACAGGCTCCAGACGTGCAGGCTCAGCAATTGTGGCTCACAGGCTTAGTCACTCCGTGGCATGGGGGATCTTCCCAGACCAGGGCTCGAACCCGTGTCCCCTGCATTGGCAGGCAGATTCTCAAGCACTGCGCCACCAGGGAAGCCCTGGGTAGAGTAATCTTGATTGTAGAATTTTCCCATTGATCTCTTTAAATATGTCCTGCCATGCCCTTCTGGCTTGTAGAGTTTCTGCTGAAAGGTCAGCTGTTAACCTTATGGCGATTCCCTTCTATGTTATAGGTTGTTTTTCCCTTGCTACTTTTAATATTTTTTCTTTGTGTTTAATTTTTGATAGTTTGATTAAAATGTGTGGTAGTGTGTTTTTCCTTGGATTTATCCTGTATGGGACTCTCTGTGCTTGCTTCCTGGACTTGATTAACTATTTTCTTTCCCATATTAAGGAAGTTTTCAACTACAATGTCTTCAAATATTTTCTCAGTCCCTTTCTTTTCCTCTTCTTCTTCTGGGAGCCCTATAATTCGAATGTTAGTGCATTTAATGTTTTCCCAGAGATCTCCAAGACTGTCCTCCATTCATTTCATTCTTTTTTCTGTATTCTGCTCTGCAGTAGTTATTTCTACTATTTTATCTTCCAGGTCACTTATCCGTTCTTCTGCCTCAGTTATTCTTCTACTGATTCTTCCTAGAGAATTTTAAATTTCATTTATTGTGTTGTTCATCAGTGTTTATTTGCTCTGTGGTTCTTATAGGTCCTTGTTAAACGTTTCTTGTATATTCTTCATTCTTTTTCCAAGATTTTGGACCACCTTTACTATCATTACTCTGAATCCTTTTTCAGGTAGACTGCCTATTTCCTCTTCATTTTTTTGTTCTGGTGGGTTTTTACCTTGCTCCTTCATCTGCTGTGTGTTTCTCTGTCTTCTCATTTTGCTTAACTTACTGTGTTTGGGGTCTCCTTTTTGCAGGCTGCAGGTTCGTCGTTCACGTTGTTTTTGGTGTCTGCCCCCAGTGGCTAAGGTTGGTTCAGTGGGTTTTGTAGGCTTACTGGTGGAGGGGATTAGTGCCTGTGTTCTGGTGGATGAGGCTGGATATTGTCTTTCTGGTGCACTTGACCCCGTCTGGTGGTGTGTTTTGGTGTGTTTGTGACCTTATTATGATTTTAGGCAGGCTCTCTGCTGATGGGTGTGGTTGTGTTCCTGTCTTGCTAGTTGTTTGGCATAGGGTGTCCAACACTGTAGGTTGCTGGTCGTTGAGTGGAGCTGGGTCTTAGCGTTGACATGGTGATCTCTGGGGGAGCTTTCGCTGTTTGATATTATGTGGAACCTGGAGGTCTCTGGTGGACCAATGCCCTGATGTCGGCTCTCCCACCTCAGAGGTACAGGTCTGACACCTGGCCAGAGCACCAAGACCATGTCAGCCACATGGCTCAGAAGAAAAAGGAGAAAATTGGAAAGACAGAAAAAATATGTAAAATAAAATAAAGTTATTAAAATAAAAATTTTAAAAATTATTAAAAATAAAAAAATTAAAAAGTAATAAAAAAAGAAAAGAAAGAAAGATGAGAGAAACCAAACCAGAAAACAAATCCACCAATGATAACAAGCACTTAAAACTATACTAAAAAAAAAACAAAACAGACAGACAGGACCCTTGGACAAATGGGAAAAGCAAAGCTATACAGACAAAATCACACAAAGAAGCATACACATACACACAAAAAGAGAGAAAGGAAAAAAATATATATATCTATATATTAAAAAAATAGGAGGAAGAGAGCAACCAAATCCATAAACAAATCTACCAATGATAATAAACTTTATATACTAAGCTAAAATAAACCTAAAACCAAAAACAAATTAGATGCAGAAAGCAAACCCCAAGTCTACATTTGCTCCCAAAGTCCACCTCCTCAAGTTTGTGATGATTCCTTGTCTATTCAGGTATTCCACAGATGCAGGGTACATCAAGTTGATTGTGGAGAGTTAATCTGCTGCTCCTAAGGCTGCTGGGAGAAATTTCCTTTTCTCTCCTTTGTTCGCACAGCTCCTGGCGTTCAGCTTTAGATTTGGCTCTACCTCTGCATGAAGGCCGCCTGACGGTGTCTGTTCCCCTCCCAGACAGGATGGGGTTAAAGTAGCAGCTGATTAAGGGACTCTAGCTCACTCAGGCCGGGGGGAAGGAGGGGTACGGAATGTGGGGCGAGCCTGCGGCGGCAGAGGCCAAAATGACATTACAACAGCCTGAGGTGTGCCATGTGTTCTCCTGGGGAAGTTGCCCCTGGATCATGGGACCCTGACAGTGCAAGCTGCACAGGCTGCCGGGAGGGGAGGTGTGGATAGTGACCTGTGCTTGCACACAGGCTTCTTGGTGGCTGTAGCAGCAGCCTTAGCATTTCATGCCCATCTCTGGTGTCCTCACTGATAGCCGTGGCTCACGCCCATCTCTGGAGCTCATTTAGGCAGTGCTCTAAATTCCCTCTCCTCCCACACCCCAAATAATGGTCTCTTGCCTCTTAGGCAGGTCCAGGCTTTTCCCCGGACTCCCTCCCAGTTAGCTGTGGCGCACTAGGGCCCTTCAGGCTGTGTTCTCACAGCCAACCCTGGTCCTCTCCCTGGGATCTGACCTCTGAAGCCGAGCCTCAGCTCCCAGCCCCCACCCGTCCTGGTGGGTGAGCAGACAAACCTCTTGGGCTGGTGAGTGCTGGTCAGCACCGAATCTCTCTGCTTTGTCCTCTGCACCCCTGTTGCTGCACTGTCCTCTGTGGCTCCGAAGATTCCCCCCCCCAGCCCCCCGTCTCTGCCAGTGAAGGGGCTTCCTAGTGTGTGGAAACTTTTCCTCCTTCACAGCTCTTTCCCAGAGGTGCAGGTCCCATGTCTATTCTTTTGTCTCTGTTTTTTCTTTCATCTTTTGCCCTATCCAGGTACTTGGGGAGTTTCTTGCCTTTTGGGAAGTTTGAGGTCTTCTGCCAGTGTTCAGTAGGTGTTCAGTAAGAGTTGTTCCACATGTAGATGTATTTCTGACGTATTTGTTGGGAGGAAGGTGATCTCCACGTCTTACTCCTCTGCCATCTTGAAGGTGTCTTAACCCACAGACTTTAGGCCAAACCAGGAACAAGAGACAAAGATGGTCATTACATAATGATAAAGGGGTTAATTCATCAAGAGGATATAACAATTTTAAATATTTTGTTGGCCAGAACGTTCGTTCGGGTTTTTCTGTAACGTCTTTTGGACCGAATTTTTGGCCAACCCAATATATATGCACTTAATATTGGCGCACCTAATTATATTAAAAATTGTTAACAGATCTGAAGACAAAAATAGACAACAATGCAGTAATAGTAGGAGACTTCAATCCTCCACTCTCAGAAATTGATAGGTCATCCAGACAGAAAATCAATAAGGAAATAATGGACTTGAACTAAACTTAGGACCAAAGAGAACTAACAGACATTCAGAACATTCCATCTAACAACAGCAGAGTACATATTCTTCTCAAACACATACAGAACATTATCCAGGACAGATTATATGCTAGGTTACAAAACAAGTATTAACAAACTTAAGAAGATTGGAATCATATCAAGTATTGTTTCTAACCAGAATGATATGAAACTCGAAATCAATAACAGAAAGAAACTGGAAAATTCCAAAAATTTGAAAATTAAACAACATACTTGTGAACAACCAATGGGTCAAAGAAGAAATCAAAAGAGAAAATTTTAAAATCTTGAAAAAATTAAAATGAAAACATAGCATGCCAAAACTTATGGAATGCAGCAACAGCAGTTCTAAGAGGGAAGATTATAGTGAGAAATTCTTACCTTAAGAAAAAAGAAAGATCTCAAATAAAAACCCTAACCTTACAACTCAAGGGACTAGAAAATAAAGAACAAAGTAAGCCCAAATTTAGCAGAAGGAAAGAAACAATAAAGATTAGAGCAGAAATATCAGACAAAGAAAAATATCATATGATATTGTTTATATGTGGAATCTAAAAAATGATACAAATGAGCATATTTACAAAACAGAAACAGACTCACAGACTTAGAGAATGAACTTATGTTGTCAGGCGGGAAGGTTGAGGGGGAGGGATAGATTGGGAATTTGTGATTGACATGTACACACTGTTATATTTAAAATAGATAACCAACAAGGACCTACTGTAAAAAAAAAAGAAAAAGATTAGAGCAGAAATAAATGAAACAGAGACAAACAAAACTGACAAACCTTTTGCTAGACTAAGAAAAAAAGAGAGAGGACTTAAATAAATAAAATTGTAAAAGAAAGAGGAGACATTACAACAGATACCACAGAAATACAAAGGATTGTAAGAGCCTACTATGAGATATTATATGTCAACAAATTGGATAACCTAGAAGAAATGGATAAATTTCAAGAAACATACAACTTACCAAGACTGAAGCATGAAGAAATAGAAAATATGAACAGACCAATAATGAGCAAGGAGATTGAATCAATAATCAAAACTTCCCAACACAGCAAATCCCAGGACCAGATGACTTTACAGCTGAATTTTACAAAACATTTAAAGAAGAATTAATATCAGTCCTTGTCTAACTCTTCCTTAACTTTGAAGAGGAAGAAATGCTTCCAAACTCATTTTATAAGGGCAATGTTACCATGCTACTGGAATCAGACAAGGACACTACAAGAAAAGAAAATTACAGGTCAATATAGCTGATGAACACTCAACAAACTACTAGGAAATTGAATTCAAGAGCATAATAAAAGGATCATGCACCATGATCAAGTGGGATTCATCTCTGAGATGAAGGTGTTTCAGCATTTGCAAATCAATCAATGTGACACAGCACATTAACAAAATGAAGGGTAAAAATGATATGATCAGCTCAATAGATGCAGAAAAATCCTTGACAAAATTCAACCTCCTTTCATGATAAAAATTCTCAATGAATTAGATACAGAAGGAATGTACCTCAACATGCTATGGGCCATATATGAAAAGTCCACAGCTAACATCACTCTCAACAGTGAAAAATTAAAAACCTTTCCTCTAAGATCAGGAACAAGGCAACAATGCCACCTCTTACCATTTCTATTCAACATAGTACTGGAAGACCTAGCCAGAGCAATTGGGCAAGAAAAAGAAATAAAACACATTCAAATCAGATATAAAGAAGTAAAATTATCTTTGTTTGCAGATGACATGATCTTTTATGTGGAAAACCCTAAAGACTCCACTAAAACCGTTAGAACTAATCAACAAATTCAGTAAAGTTGCAAGATATCAAATTGACATATAAAAATCAGTTGCATTTCTATACAGTAAAATGAACTATCTGAAAGAGAAATTTAGAAACCAGTCCCATTTCAATAGCACCAAAACAACAAAAATAACAACCTCAGGAATAAATTCAACCAAGGAGGTGAAAGACCTGTATGTGAAAACTATAAGACACTGATCAAAGAAGTTGAAGAAAACACAAATAAATGGAAGGATATCCTGTGTTCTTGGATTAAAAGAATTAAAGTTGTGAAAATATCTATACTACACAAAGTAATCTATAGATTCAATGTTGCCTTTTCAACTTATTGACTGTTTCCTTTGCTGTGCAGAAGCTCTTTAGTATCAAAATTCCAATGGCATTTTTTTCACTGAAATAGAAAAAACTATCCTAAAATTCATATGGAAACATAAAAGACCCCTGATAAAGAAATTTTGAGAAAGAAGAACAAAGGTGGAGGTATCATACTTTCTGATTTCAAGCTTTATTGCAAAGTTACAGTAATCAAAACAGTATGGTACTGGCATAAAAACAGACACATATACTGGTGGAACAGAATAGCAAGACCAGATATAAACCCACACATATACAATCAATTATTTTTTTTTATTGGGGTATAGTTGCTTTACAACGTTGTGTTAGTTTCTACTGTACAGCGAAGTGAAGTTCCCTGTGCTATACAGCAGGTTCTCATTAGTTATCTATTTTATACATATTAGTGTGTATATGTCAATCCCATCAATTAATTTTTGACAAGGAAGCCAAGAACACAAAATGGGGAAATGAGAGTCTCTTCAATAAATGGTGTTGAAAAACTAGATATCCACATGCAAAGGAATGAAATTGGACCACTATCTTACAACACTCACAAAAATTAACTTGAAATGGATCAAAGAATTAAATGTAAGACCTGAACCATAAAACTCTTGGGAGAAAAATAGGGGAAAATATCCTTGACATTGGTGTTGGCAATGATTTCTTGGATAAGACACTAAAAGCACAGGCAACAAAAGCTAAAATAAACAAGTGGGACCACAACGAACTAAAGAGCTTCTGCACAGCAAAGGAAACAGTCAATAAGTTGAAAAGGCAGCATACAGAATGGGATAAAATATTTGAAAATCATATATCTGATAAGGGATTAATACCCAGAATATGTGAAGGACTCATGCAATTCAATAGCAGAAAATCAAATAATTCGATTGAAAAATAGGCAAAGGACCTGAATAGACATTTTCCAAAGAAGACATACAAATGGCCCATAGGTATATGAAAAAGTGCTCAACATTACTAATTATCAGGGAAATGCAAATTAAAACCACAATGAGTTATCATCTCACACTTACTAGGATGGCTATTATCAAAAAGAGAAGAGATAACAAATGTTAGTGAAGACGTGAAGAAGAAGGAATGATTATTATACACTGTTGGTGGGAAGGTAAATTGGTGCAGCCATTATAGGAAACTATATGGTGATGCCTCAAAAAATTTAAAATAGTGCTACCATATGATCCAGCTATCCCACTCCTCAGTATATATCCAAAAGAAATGAAATCAGTATCCCAAGAGATATCTGCACACCCATGTTCATTGAAGCATTATTCAAAATAGCTAACATATAGAAACAACCTAAATGTCCTTCAATTGATGAATGGGTAAGAAAATGCAGGATATATATACAATGGAATATTATTCAAACATAAAAAGAAGGAAATCCTGCCATTTGTGACAACATGGAGGAAACTGGATGGCATTATGCTAAGTGAAGTAAATCAGAAAGACAAATATTGTATGATTTCACTTATATGTGGCATGTAAAAAGCAAAACAAATGAACAAACATAACAAAACAGAAACAGGGAAATAGATATAGAGACAAACTGCTGGTTGCATGAGTGCAGAGGGGTGGGGGAATGAGACAAATAGGTGAGGGAGATTAAAAGGTACAAACTTTCAGTTACAAAATAAATGAGTCATGGGTATGAAATATACGGTGTGGGGAATATAGCCAATAATAATGTAATATCTTTGTATGGTGACAGATGGTAACTAGACTTACTGTAGTGATCATTTTGTAATACATAAAAATCACTATGTTGTGCACCAGGAACTTACATAGTGTAGTAGGTCAATTATACTTCCAAAACAAACAAACAGACAAACTAATAGGAAAAGAGATCAGATTTGTGGTTACCAGAGGGAAGGTGTGAGGGGAGGTGGAATTGTATGAAGGCGGTCAAAAGGTATAAACTTCCAGTTATAAGATAAATAAGTACTAGGAGTGTAATGTACAACATGATAAATATAATTAACACTGTTGTATCTTATATATGAAAGTCGTTAAGAGAGTAAAATCCTAAGAGTTCTCATCACAAGGGAAAAACCTTTTGTTTTTCTTTTATTTTGTATCTATATGAGATGATGGATGGTCATTAACTTACTGTGGTAATCATTTCATGATGTATATAAGTCAAATCATTATGCTATACTCCTAAAACTTATACAGTGCTGTATGTCAATTATATCTCAGTAAAACTGAAAGAAAAGAAAGAAGCAGAGTCAAATAAAAAAATATAAAAGAACGGTTCAGAGGCCAAATTACTAACTTTATCACTAATAAAGGCTAAATTGGAGGATATAGCAGACTAATTAAGTAAACTAAACCACTCTATCATGGGTAAAATGGGTTGAGGAGACTCTACCACTGAGTTTCAGAGGATAACTTCTACTCCCTGAGAGCAGGATTGTTTCAAGGAGAAAAAAAAGCAGAACTGAGCTGAGGATGCCCAGTTTATTTTCTCCAAACTTACCAATCATATTAAGCAAATTTCTCTTCCATGGAAAGGAGTAAATCTGGGGAGGAGAAAGTCCAGAGAGAAGGGAAAAAAGTACTCCCTTCTAATAGATCATCAGCAAAGTCTTTTGGTAATTTGGGGGAATGAACAGTGAAGATCCAGGGTATCTTTGTGAAAATGGCATTTTCACTTTGGCTGAGCTTAAAGGCTGTTAGGAGAATTTTCTAAGCAGAAGAACATCAGATACAAAGGGTCACTAACTCCTTATACACCTGGCCCATATCAGAGCCAGATAATTGTCAAATCCTAAATCATAATTCATATCAACTAAGGTTTACCAGACAGGTGCATTAACCAACTAAGCGACTGGGCCAAAGGCAACTAGGGTTTAGATAAAATGGGCCAGTCCTTGAAATCCCTCCTTTCCTTAAAATAATGCCACAATAATTCAGGGTTAATTACCAGAAAGAGTGAGGAATGGTTAATTTACAAGACAATGAATTTCACACTGACAACATTATGTAATTCTGCTAAATTTACTCTAAGCCTAAGGTTACAATCCAGAATTAAGAACTAATTTTCAGAAACTACTAGAAGAAGGACAAACTATAGTACTGAAAACTGCTTTGAGATTTGTTTGGTTCTTTATGAAGAATGGTGTCCACACATATCTAAGTATTAACGAACTGTATTCAAAATGATTGAGAGTACACCTAGTTATCTAGGAACTCACTAGTACAGATTTTGTAACTGAAGAAATTGGATCCACAGTACTGAAGAATAGCTGGAAAACTTTTTAGGTACTTTTAGCTGGACATGAGCATAAATGTGCTTTCTCTGCTTGTTCATATACTGTTGGGTCTTGTGGTACTGGCTTAGCTGAGTTTCTGGCTCCATGATCCCATTTAGATCACTGTAACCCATTCATTTTTATATTACCAAATATGTGAAAGGGGAAAGAAACTTGTGCTACACTGGATGCTCAACACATTAATTTCCTAATTAGAAATAAAATTGCATTGATCAAGGGACAGGACTTGCAGAATGGTAAAGTAAGGAGCTAGGTAAATTCTCTCAATCATAAAACTGGATAAAATGAACAAAAACAACCATGTCAGGACTCTGGAAACTGACTAAAGTCAGACATCAAATTAAGAAGCTTTTTACTCAAGAAAAAATATTGAACCTGAGTGGGATCGATCAAGATGGTGGAGTGAGAGGATGTGGAGCTCACCTCCCCCTTCCCCCATGAACACATCAAAAATACGTCTTCAGTGGAACAATTCTCACTGAAAACTAACTGCAAACTGGCAGAATAAAGGCTGTAAGAAAGATCCACATGTAATCAGATAGGAAGGAAAAGAAAGTGATTGGGTCAGGGCCTATGCCCCTGGAAGGGGACTCAGAGGAAAAGGGAGAATATGCAGTCTGACACCCACCCTTGGGAGTGAGCAGTGAGAGCCACAGATTGGGTGCCCCAGTCCTGGAATCCTACACAGGGGAGAGGAGCCCCATTGGCTGGTTGGAGAACCACTGGGACTTACAGGAGGGCTGTGGGAAGCCTAGACTCTGCTTATGAGGAGCGTGTATGCTCTGGCTATCCCCTGAGGCAGAGCATAGAATGTGGTTAAAGAACTGCTCTAATGGCTGCCGGGTTTCCCATGACTGCTTCGTCTTGCACCCCAGCTTGAATCAAGTGAACACTCTGGCGGTGCTCATGCCATGTCACAGTGCAGCACTGGGTCTGGGGTGGTCATGACTGGGGAGAAGACATGGCGGTGGGACACAGAAGCTACCTGGTCCCAGGGCAGAGCCTGGGTGGGGTGGCAGCAGCCATTGTTGGCACTTATTCAAGCAGCACTTCAGAAGAAACCTAGACCTCTGGTGGCAGCCACTTGACCACAGCTCATACCTTGATATATGCTAAGAGTCTACATGGGCCTTACCTGCTTACTGGAGTGGCTCCACAACAGGGCAGGGGCAGCTGATGACAGAGATGGGCTGTGAGGAACGATGGGGACTTGCACTCGAGGCTGTGTCTGAGCAGAGTGAGGCAGTGCATTGGAGACAGCTTGGGTTTCTTGTCTGTGGCCAACAGGAGCCAAGACCCCACATGGACTCCCCTTGCCACAGAAATTCCCCCATCTGAGGCAGGAGTCCCAGTGCTGGGAGGGGGAAAACACACACTTAGATGGAACAGAGCCAGCTTGGACCAGACCCTCAGAGTTTCTGTTCCAGCAACTTGGGATCAGACCTCACCCCCAGTAGGGTGGTGATGGCTACTGAGCAGAGGGGAAGTTCCACCTCACACCTGACTCCAGCTGTAGCCCCTCCATCTCCAGCCCCACCTGCTACCAAGGCGACAGCTGCCAGCATACCCTGAGGAAAGATGAGACTTGCATCCACATCAAATCCAGCTCTCCCCCAAAGGCTTTGAGCACATGCAGTCTATATAGGGATACTCCCACATAAGAACACACTTTCAAGACTGCAATAGGTAACTGTTTCACATAAAGTCATAGAGGCAGATAAAGTTAAGCAAAATGAAAAGGCAGAGGAAGTACTCTCAATTGAAAGAGCAAGAGAAAATCCCCGAAAAATAAATAATGAAACAAAAATAAACAATTTACCAGATAAAGAATTCAAAGTCCAGAAATAACTCCACACACTTATGGTCAATTAGTCTATGACAAAGAGGGCAAGACTATACAAAGGGGAAAAGACATTCTCTTCCATACGTGGTGCTGGGAAAACTGGCAATGAATGAGATTAGAACATTTCCTCACACCATATACAAAAATAAAGTAAAAATGAATTGAAGAATTAAAGACCTAATGAATTAAAGACCTAAATGTAAGTCCTAAAACCATAAAACTCCTAGAAGAAAACATAAGCAGAACACTCTTTGAAATAAATTGTAGCAATATTTTTTTGTCTGTGTCTCCTAAAGCAAAAGAAATAAAAGCAAAAATAAACAAATAAGACCTAATTAAACATAGAAGGTTTTGCACAGCAAAGGAAACCATTGACAAAATGAAAAGAAAACCTATGAAATGAGAGAAAATATTTGCAAATGATATGACCTACAAGGAGTTAGTATCCAAAATATAAAAACAGCTCGTACAACTCAATATAAAAAAACCCAATCAAAAAGGGACCTGAATAGACATTTTTGCAATGGATACATACAGATGGCTAAGGGGCATGTGTAAAGATGCTCAACATTATTAATTACTAGAGAAATGTAAATCAAAACAACAATGAGATATCACCTCACACGTGTGAGGAAGACTACCATCAAAAGTCTACCAAAAACAGGGCTTCCCTGGTGGCGCAGTGGTTGAGAATCTGCCTGCTAATGCAGGGAACACGGGTTCGAGCCCTGGTCTGGGAGGATCCCACATGCCGCGGAGCGGCTGGGCCCGTGAGCCACAATTACTGAGCCTGCGTGTCTGGAGCCTGTGCTCTGCAACAAGAGAGGCCGCGATAGTGAGAGGCCTGCGCACAGCGATGAAGAGTGGCCCCCCCTTGCCACAACTAGTGAAAGCCCTCGCACAGAAACAAAGACCCAACATAGCCATAAATTAAAAATAAATAAATAAATAAAAATTAAAAAAAAAAAAAGTCTACCAAAAACAAATGTTGGCAAGAAAAAGGAGCCCTTGTACACTGTTAGTAGGAATGCAAATTGGTGCAGCCATTATGGAAAACAGTATGGCGGGTCCTCAAAAATCTAGAAATAGAACGACCATATAATCCAGCAATTCCACTCCTGGGTATATATCCAGAAAAAAATAAAAACACTAATTTGGAAAGATATGTGCACTTCAATGTTCATAGCAGCACTATTTACAATAGCAAAGATATGGAAGCAACCTACTTAAGTGTCCATCAACTGACGAATGAATAAGGACGATGTGGTATATATATATATATATATATATATATATAATGGAATATTACTCAGCCATTAAAAAGAATGAAATTTTGCAACTTGCAGCAATGTGGATGGACACAGATAATATTATGCTTAGTGAAAAAGTCAGATTTGAGAATTTTTCCCTTTTGAGAAAGACAAATAGTGTATGATATCACTTAAATGTGGAATCTAAAAAATGATGCAAACCAATATATATAACAAAACAGAAATGGACTCACATATATAGAAAACAAACTAGTGTAATCAGTGGGGAGAGGGAAGTGGGAGGGGCAAGACAGAGGTACAGGATTAACAGATATAAACTACAATGTATAAAAAAATAAGCAACAAGGATATGTTGTACAAGACAAGGGATTATAGCCATTATTTTGTAATAACTTTCTAAAACATTTATTGGAGTAGAGTTGATTTACAATGCTGTATTAGTTTCAGGTGTACAGCAAAGTGATTCAGTTCCAAAGTGATTCAGTTATACATATACATATATTCATTATTTTTTAAAAAGTTGCCTCCTCAAAAAAAAAATCCATCAATGTTATCCACTATATTAACATACTAAGGAAGGAAAAATCACATAATGTTTTCAGCTGAAGCATACAAACTTTTGATAAATTAAAATCACAATAAGGTACAATTGCATGCCTATTAGAATGATTAAAGTAAAAAACACTGTTAATAGCAAATGCTGTTGATGACGGGGAGCAACTGCATCTTTTGTACATTGCTGGTGGTGGGAATGTAAAATGGTACAGTAATTCTGACAGTTTCTTATAAAACCAAACATGGAATGGAGCCCGTGTTTCTGCAGAGCTGGAACTCCTGGCTCGGGGTCTCTTCCCTCCGCCATCACTGAACTGCCTCGGAGCCCGAGAGGAGGGCAGCGTTCACTGAGGCTGCCAGCTCTGGAGGGGCCCCAGCAGCCAAAGACGTGACAGTCCTGGGGACTGTGGGCCAGTTGTTTCAACAAGTAACTTAAAGACAAAATGGAAAAAGAAGTTTTGTGCCTGAGATCATGTTGATGTGAAACCAGGGATGGCCACCTTGTGCCAGAGCCGTGTGGATGACAGGCTCTTGATGCCCCAGCCAGGCGTCAGGGCTGTGCCTCTGAGGTGGGAGAGCCAAGTTCAGGAAACTGGTCCACAAGAGACCTCCCAGCTCCACATAATATCAAAGAGTGAAAATCTCCCAGAGATCTCCACCTCAATGCCAAGACCCAGCTCCACTCAATGACCAACAAGCTACAGTGCTTGACACCCGATGCCAAACAACTAGCAACACAGGAACACAACCCCATCCATTAGCACAGAGGCTGCCTAAAATCATAAAAAGGCCACAGACACCCCAAAACACACCAACAGATGTGGACCTGTCCACCAGAAAGACAAGATCCAGCCTCATCCACCAGAACAGAGGCACTAGTCCCCTCCACCAGGAAACCTACACAACCCACTGAACCAGCCTTAGCCACTGGGGACAGACACCAAAAACAATGGGAACTACGAACCTGCAGCCTGCAAAAAGGAGACCCCAAACACAGTAAGTTAAGCAAAATGAGAAGACAGAGGAATATGCAGCAGATGAAGGAGCAAGGCAAAAACCCACCAGACCTAACAAATGAAGAGGAAATAGGCAGTCTACCTGAAAAAGAATTCAGAATAATGATAGTAAAGATGTTCCAAAATCTTGGAAATAGAATGGAGAAAATACAAAAAATGTTTAACAAGGACCTAGAAGAACTAAAGAGTAAACAAACAGTGATGAACAACAAAATAAATGAAATTAAAAATTCTCTAGAAGGGATCAACAGCAGAATAACTGAGGCAGAAGAACGGATAAGTGACCTGGAAGATAAAATAGTGGAAATAATTACTGCAGAGCAGAATAAAGAAAAAAGAACGAAAAGAATTAAGGACAGTCTCAGAGACTTCTGGGACAATATTAAACACACCAACATTCGAATTATAGGGGTCCCAGAAGAAGAAGAGAAAAAGAAAGGGACTGAGAAAATATTTGAGGACATTATAGTTCAAAACTTCCCTAATAAGGGAAAGGAAATAGTTAATCAAGTCCAGGAAGTGCAGAGAGTCCCATAAAGGATAAATCCAAGGAGAAACACACCAAGACACATATTAATCAAACTATCAAAAATTAAATACAAAGAAAAAATATTAAAAGCAGCAAGGGAAAAACAACAAATAACACACAAGGGAATCCCCATAAGGTTAACAGCTGATCTTTCAGCAGAAACTTTGCAAGCCAGAAGGCAGTGGCAGGACATATTTAAAGGGACGAAGGAGAAAAACTACAACCAAGATTACTCTACCCAGCAAGGATCTCATTCAGATTTGACGGAGAAATTAAAACCTTTACAGACAAACAAAAGCTAAGAGAATTCAGCACCATCAAACCAGCTTTACAACAAATGCTAAAGGAACTTCTCTAAGCAGGAAACACAAGAGAAGGAAAGGACCAACAATAACAAACCCAAAACAATTAATAAAATGGTAATAGGAACATACATATCGATAATTACCTTCAATGTAAATGGATTAAATGCTCCAACCAAAAGACATAGAATGGCTGAATGGATACAAAAACAAGTCACGTATCTATGCTGTCTACCAGAGACTGACCTCAGACCTAGGGACACATACAGACTGAAAGTGAGGGGATGGACAAAGATATTCCATGAAAATGGAAATCAAAAGAAAGCTGGAGTAGCAATTCTCATATCAGACAAAATAGACTTTAAAATAAAGATTATTAAAAGAGACAAAGAAGGACACTACATAATGATCAAGGGATCAATCCAAGAAGAAGATATAGCAATTGTAAATATTTATGCACCCAACATAGTAGCACCTCAATACATAAGGCAAATACTAACAGCCATAAAAGGGGAAATCGACAGTAACACAATCATAGTAGGGAACTTTAACACCCCACTTTCAGCAATGGACAGATCATCCAAAATGAAAATAAATAAGGAAACACAAGCTTTAAATGATACATTAAACAAGATGGACTTAATTGATATTCATAGGACATTCCATCCAAAAACAACAGAATACACATTCTTCTCAAGTGCTTATGGAACATTCTCCAGGATAGATCATATCTTGGATTACAAATCAAGACTTGGTAAATTTAAGAAAATTGAAATTGGATCAAGTATCATTTCTGACCACAATGCTATGAGACTAGATATCAATTACAGGAAAAAATCTGTAAAAAATACAAACACATGGAGGCTAAACAATATACTACTTAATAACCAAGAGATCACTGAAGAAATCAAAGAGGAAATCCAAAAATACCTAGAAACAAATGACAATGAAAACACGACGACACAAAACCTATGGGATGCAGCAAAAGCAGTTCTAAGAGGGAAGTTTATAGCAATACAATCCTACCTTAAGAAATAAGAAACATGTCAAATAAACAACCTAACCTTACACCTAAAGCAATTAGAGAAAGAAGAACAAAAAACCCCCCAAGTTGGCAGAAGGAAAGAAGTCATGAAGATCAGATCAGAAATAAATGAAAAAGAAATGAAGGAAACGATAGCAAAGATCAATAAAACTAAAGGCTGGTTCTTTGAGAAGATAAGCAAAATTGATAAACCATTAGCCACACTCATCAAGAAAAAAAGGGAGAAGACTCAAATCAATAGAATTAGAAATGAAAAAGGAGAAGTAACAACTGACACTGCAGAAATACAAAGGTTCATGAGAGATCACTACAAGCAACTATATGCCAATAAAATGGAGAACCTGGAAGAAATGGAAAAATTCTTAGAAATGCAGAACCCTCCAAGACTGAACCAGGAAGAAATGGAAAATATGAACAGGCCAATCACAAGCACTGAAATTGAAACTGTGATTAAAATTCTTCCAACAAACAAAAGTCCAGGACCAGATGGCTTCACAGGTGAATTCTATCAAACAGTTAGAGAAGAGCTAACAACTATCTTTCTCAAACTCTTTCAAAATATAGCAGAGGGAGGAACACTCCCAAACTCATTCTACGAGGCCACCATCACCCTGATACCAAAACCAGACAAAGACGTCACAAAGAAAGAAAACTACAGGCCAATATCACTGATGAACATAGATGCAAAAATCCTCAACAAAATATTAGCAAACAGAATCGAACAGCACATTAAAAGAATAATACACCATGATCAAGTGGGGTTTATCCCAGGAATGCAAGGATTCTTCAGTATACGCAAATCAATCAATGTGATACACCATACTAAAAAATTGAAGGAGTAAATCCACATGATCATCTCAATAGATGCAGAGAAAGCTTTCAACAAAATTCGACACCTGTTTATGATAAAAACCCTCCAGAAAGTAGGCATAGACGGAACTCTCCTCAACATAATAAAGTCCATATATGACAAACCCACAGCCAACATCGTCCTCAATGGTGAAAAACTGAAACCATTTCCACTAAGATCAGGAACAAGACAAGGTTGCCCACTCTCACCACTGTTATTCAACATAGTTTTGGAAGTTTTAGCCACAGCAATCAGAAAAGAAAAAGAAATAAAATTTATCCAAATCAGAAAAGAAGAAATAAAGCTGTCACTGCTTGCAGATGACATGATACTATACAGAGAGAACCCTAAAGATGCTACCAGAAAACTACTAGAGCTAATCAATGAATTTGGTAAAGTAGCAGGATACAAAATTAATGCAGAAAAATGTCTTGCATTCCTATACACTAATGATGAAAAATCTGAAAGTGAAATTAAGAAAACACTCCCATTTACCATTGCGACAAAAAGAATAAAATATCTAGGAATAAACCTACCTAAGGAGACAAAAGACCTGTATGCAGAAAACTATGAGACACTGATGCAAGAAATTAATGATACAAATAGATGGAGAGATATACCATGTTCTTGAATTGGAAGAATCAACATTGGGAAAATTACTATACTACCGAAAGCAATCTACAGATTCAGTGCAATCCCTATCAAACTACCACTGTCATTTTCCACAGAACTAGAACAAAAAATTTCACAATTTGTATGGAAACACAAAAGACCCCAAAGAGCCAAAGCAATCTTGAGAAAGAAAAACAGAGCTGGAGGAATAAGGCACCTTGGCTTCAGACTATACTGCAAAGCTACAGTCATCAAGACAGTTTGGTACCGGCACAAAAACAGAAATATAGATCAATGGAACAGGATAAAAAGCCCAGAGATAAACCCACGCACATATGGTCACCTTAGTTTTGATAAAGGAGGCAAGAATACACAGTGGAGAAAAGACAGTCTCTTCAGTCAGTGGTGCTGGGAAAACTGGACAGTTACCTGTAAAAGAATGAAATTAGAACACTCCCTAACACCATACACAAAAATAAACTCAAAATGGATTAAAGACCTAAATGTAAGGCCAGACACTATCAAACTCTTAGAGGAAAACATAGGCAGAACACTCTATGACATAAATCACAGCAAGATCCTTTTTGACCCAGCTCCTAGAGAAATGGAAATAAAAACAAAAATAAACAAATGGGACCTAATGAAACTTAAAAGCTTTTGCACAGCAAAGGAAAACATAAGACGAAAAGACAACCCTCAGAATGGGAGAAAATATTTTCAAATGAAGCAACTGACAAAGGATTAATCTCCAAAATTTACAGGCAGCTCATGCAGCTCAATATCAAAAAAACTACCAACCAATCCAATAATGGGCAGAAGACCTAAATAGACATTTCTCCAAAGAAGATATACAGAATGCCAACAAACACACGAAAGAATACTCAAAATCATTATTCATTAGAGAAATGCAAATCAAAACTACAATGAGATATCATCTCACACCAGTCAGAATGGCCATCATCGAATAATCTACAAACAATAAATGCTGGAGAGGGTGTGCAGAAAAGGGAACCGTCTTGCACTGTTGGTGGGAATGTAAATTGGTACAGCCACTATGGAGAACAGTATGGAAGTTCCTTAAAAAACTAAAAATAGAACTACCATAGGGCCAGCAATCCCACTACTGGGCATGTACCCTGAGAAAACCGTAATTCAAAAAGAGTCGTGTACCACAATGTTCATTGCAGCTCTATTTACAATAGCCAAGACATGGAAGCAACCTAAGTGTCCATCATCGGATGAATGGATAAAGAAGATGTGGCACATATATACAATGGAATATTACTCAGCCATAAAAAGAAACGAAATGGAGTTATTTGTAGTGAGGTGGATGGAGTTAGAGTCTGTCATACAGAGTGAAGTAAGTCAGAAAGAGAAAAACAAATACAGTATGCTAACAAATATATATGGAATCTAAGGAAAAAAAAAAGATCATGAAGAACCTAGTGGCAAGACGGGAATAAAGACACAGACCTACTGGAGAATGCACTTGAGGATATGGAGAGGGGGAAGGGTAAGATGTGACAAAGAGAGAGAGTGGCATGAACATATATACACTACCAAACGTAAAATAGATAGCTAGTGGGAAGCAGCCACAAAGCACAGGGAGCTCAGCTCAGTGCTTTGTGACCACCTAGAGGGGTGGGATAGGGAGGGTGGGAGGGAGGGAGATGCAAGAGGGAAGAGATATGGGGACATATGTATATGTATAACTGATTCACTTTGTTCTAAAGCAGAAAGTAACACACCACTGTAAAACAATTATACTCCAATAAAGATGTGAAAAAACAAACAAACAAAGAAACAACAAAAAACCAAACATGAATTTGCCATACAGCTCTGCAATTACACTCTTGGTCATTTATCATAGAAAAATAAAAACATATGCTCATACAAAACTTGCCCATGAATAGCAACTTTATTTATAACAGACCAAAACTGGAAAGAACCCAGATGTCCTTCAAAGAGGTTCATGGTTAAACCAAAGAGTAGTACGTCCATACACTGGACTACTACTCATCAATAGAAAGGAATAAACTATTGATATATGCAAAAAATTGAATGAGTCTCCAGGGAACTATGCTGTGTGAATGAAGCCAGGCACAAAGGCTACATACTGTATGATTCCATTTATATGTCATTCTGAAATAGAGAAAACTATAAGGATGGAGAGCACATCAGTGTTTGCCAGGAGTTGGAGATGGGAGGGAGAGGAGGTGTGATTATAAAGAAATTACAAGAGGGGGTTGTCAAAACTGTCACATTTTATTCCTAGTTAAACTCCTCCTCAGCCACCACCTCCTCCTTCACCCTTCTTATATATTCCTTAAAGAAAAGCTTTTCATCCAGCCTTCTCTAGACCTCTATCCCTGGTTTTGGTCAGAGAAATATCAATTCTTCCCCATGTTTATCTCTGGTTTGTGGCAGATAGCAGCAGTATGACATGAGCGTGAGATGTAAAGGGGGACAATTTGTTTTCATTCTATGTTGTGTTGAAAATTACTTTACAGTTCTACCTTTTCCTGTCCTTACTTTTGTGTTAATATTAACTTTTGTTGTTGTTATTTATTTATTACTTTTAAAAATTGAAGTAAAGTTAATTTACAATCTTGTGTTAGTTTCAGGTGTACAGCAAAGTGATTCAGTTTCATATATATATATATATATATTCTTTTTCAGTTTCTTTTCCCTTATAGATTATTACAAGATATTGAGTATAGTTCCCTGTGCTATACAGTAGGTCCTTGTTGGTTATCTATTTTATATACAATAGTGTGTGTATGTTAATCCTAAACTCCTAATTTGATTTTGAGTCTAGCCTATTTTCTTCATTTGTTTTTAGATCTTGTTTTTACTGTCGTGTGACCAGGGCTTTCTCTTGAACGCAAGAGAAAGTGTAAATCTCACGATGCAACCTATTTCTTTTCTCACCGCACCCCCTCCAAATAGCTTAATTTAATTTTGAGGAAACTAGGTAAAATAACAAGTGTAGTGTTTAGATTATTTTCTTTTGTTTAAGTCTGATGTAAATTTGAAGTAATCACTGTTTCAAAGACTAGAAGCCAAGGAATAAGATTTTAGTGGTGCAATAGTGTTCTTTTTGACTTTGTTGATGCCAGAATACAATGTATCTTTCTTAAGGAGCACTCATTTCTGCTCCTAATAATTTCAAAAGGAATATGTCCATAAAGATATGGGAGTTTAACTAAATATTTATTTAAAATATTTATTCCATTATAAATGAATGATTATTTAGAGAATTCTAAAATATTTGTTTCTTAAGAATCTGAATGTGTTTTTCTTCAATTATTTACTTTCAATACAATTTTTATCACTTGACCAATCACAATGAATAGTCTAATATAAGCTCACTGTGTTTTGTTATATTTGTTATATTTTCATTTTAACCTTGAATTTAACACACAGAATATGAAAGAGAAGCCGAGTGCAACCTTTTCTGAACATTCACAGTATGCCATGTACCATGGAGAAGATCACAAGTGCACTAATAGCTAATTCAAGGACCTTTTCTTTGAGGAGACAAGACTAGCAAATGGTGTGTGTTTAACTGTTTTTTCTGGATGGAAAACACACATTTCTTTTCTTTTTTTAATATTTTAATTTTAATGGAGTATAGTTGATTTACAATTCCTTTATGGACAGCAAAGTGAATCAGTTGTACATATATATATATTCATTCTTTTTCAGATTCTTTTCTCATATAGGTTATTACAGAATACTGGGTAGAGTTCCCTGTGCTATACAGTAGGTCCTTGTTGACCTATCTTATATATAGGTCTATCTTATATATAGCAGTGTGTGTGTGTTCATCCCAAGCTCCTGATTTATCCCTACCCCCCACACTTTCCCTTTGGTAACCATAAGTTTGTTTTTGATATCTATAAGTCTGCTTCTGTTTTGTAAATAAGTTCATTTGTACCGTTTTTTAAAAATTAGATTTCACATGTGAGTGATATCATATGATATTTACCTTTCTCTGTCTGACTTACTTCACTTAGTATGATAATCTTTGGTCCATCCATGTTGCTGCAAATGGCATTATTTTGCTCTTTTTTATGGCTGAGTAATATTCTATTGTATATATGTATCACATCTTTTTTATCCATTCATCTGTCAGTGGACATTTAGGTTGCTTCCATGTCTTGACTATTGTAAATAGTGCTTCAATGAACATTGGGGTGCATGTATCTTTTCAAATTATGGTTTTCTCCAGACATATGCCCAGGAGTGGGATTGCTGGACCAAATGTTTAGTTCTATTTTTAGTTTTTTAAGGAAACTCCATACTGATCTCCATAGTGGTTGTATCAATTTACATTCCTAGCAACAGTGTAGGAGGGTTCCCTTTTCTCCACACCCTCTCCAGCATTTATTGTTTGTAGACTTTTTGATGATGGCCATTCTGACTGGTGTGAGGTGATACCTCATTATAGCTTGGATTTACAATTCTCTAATAATTAGTGATGTTGAGCATCTTTTCATGTGTTTTTTGGCCATCTGTTTGTCCTCTTTGGGGAAATGTCTAGTTAGGTCTTCTGCCTATTCTTTGATTGGGTTGTTTGGTTTTTTTTGGCATAGAGCTGCATGAGCTCTTTGTATATTTTAGAGATTAATCCCTTGTCGGTCACATAATTTGCAAATATTTTCTCCCATTCTAAAAATGCACATTTCAGGACTTCTCTGGCAGTCCAGTGGTTAAGACTTCACCTTCCAATGCAGGGGGTGTGGGTTTGATCCCTGGTTGGGGAGCTAAGATCCCACGTGCCTCGGGGCCAAAAAAAAAAAAACCCAAAACATAAAACAGAAGCAATATTGTAACAAATTCAATAAAGACTTTAAAAATGGTCCACATCAAAACATAATAATAAAAATAAATAAAAACACGTTTCTTAATTCACTCCCAAGCTTGGCTCCCAGACCTGTTTGCCTCCTTACTACACTTTTACCTCTTCCAGTCAAAGTGTTACCAGTTGTGTTCAGGATAAGGAGAACTTAGTCTTAACCAATATGCAGCTTGAGGTATTAAAAATATATCTAAACAGAGACATTGGATGGTAAAAAATAGGGGATGAATATTCAGAGAAGAAGGTGATAAATCATCACCAAATTCCCGTCAATCAATAAATCTCTCATCTGGTGAATGCACAGAGAATTTTGGATCATGTTCTAGGTTATCCCTAAAATAAGGGTCAAGAAGACAAAGAGGATACCCCAAGAATATGCTGAGGTAGTAATTCAGACATATTACAGAGACTATACACAATCTTTACAAGTGAGTTATCTTCTAAGGTGAAGATACTTTAAAATGGTCACAGTGTCCATATATGGAGTTAGATGTGCCTTAATCACTGATGAGGATCAGTATGGGGAGCAAAACCAATATCATGTTGGAACTTAACTCTAAAATTTTGCAAGAAAACCTGCAGGCTTTGACATTGCAAAGATAGGTTCATGTCTTGGGGAAGAAGAGAAGTCCATGTTTTAATTCACTCATGGTATATGAAGAAAAGGCACAGAGTCACTGACAAAGGTTCAAGAGAGGGTTCCTAGGACACCTTCATTTTCCATATAGAAGTTGTAAAAGGGGATTCTTAAAGGACCAAAGGAGTGTTAATCTTTTCCAGTGGGCATAAGGCAAAGGAAATATTTCCTCGGATGTGAGGGGAAAGGGAATCTGGAAACTCCATTCTTTTTTTCTTTTCCCCATTATCTCTGATACTAAAAGTCCACAAGTTTGGAAACTGGAAAGAGAGTCTCAAGTTCCATATGATTAAATCATTAAATATCCCTGGCATCTGTGATTGCATGGTAACTGCTAGAAAGTCGATGGCATCCCAAACCTTTTTATAGATTATTTTTCTCATTATTTTCAGCTCGAACACTACAAATATCACAAAAACTTGCAATTACAGTAGTGTCATAAAAATATAAAGTTGAAAAAGTCTTCTGTTAGAACAGATGGGCCTCTAGAGTTCCAACCAATGCAGATTAAAAGCTATTATAAAGCATAAAATCAGGCCATTGTGCATTTTAGTCATACTTAAAACAAAAGCTCTGCTTTGTATGGTCATGCTGATCTGTAGGTCCTGCAGCTCTGCATTGCATAGAAATTAAACTTTAGCTTGTTAACATTTGTGTAGTTATGTGGTTTTGTACAGAGATTAAGAAATGTACATAATGGTCAGATAGAGGATATCTCTTCATAGATTTCCAAGGTATACGTCATAGTAGATAGTTATTTTGTTTGGCAACCTTAAATCTGAATCCTCTTTGAGAGTTTGGGAAATCACCAAATTATGAGTTTTGGGGGAAGGCAGTTATCTCTCCTTATAGGAGCTGAAAGTGCCAGATACTTTTTAGGTTCCCTTAAAGCTTTGATTCAGACATGTGACCTGGGTTCAGACAATAATATGCAGCCACAGTGAATGTTAAATCCTGAGTAAATGCTGAAAAGAATCAGAATCAGGTAGACTTCCAATTAAAATTCCTCAGTGACTCCTTGCTTTGAAAATCCTCTCTGAGGCAAACACATAGCAATAATAAATAAGATATAAAAAGTAAAAATAAAAAAGATGTAGTTGAGATCAAATACAAGAGACATATATCCATGAACAAGAAATGAGCTGAGACTATGAGCTTACTGAATTCAGGACCCAAGAATAGACAGTGGTAGTCAGAGATTTAGCTCTTGCATGGCCAAGGAGACTGGAGGGATTCAGATAAGTCAGGGAAACGGGGGCAGGTTCACAATGTGAAGCCAGAAGCCAGGATGTGGATGCCAACTCATCCCCTTGAAAGGAGCCTAAAAAATGACCCCAAATGTTGCCTGAGGGTAGAGCTAGAATAAATCTGCAGGTCCCCAAAGGCAAAAGGACAGACACACATCCTTGGAACCTAGAGCTGAACCAAGCCCCCTGCTTGACCAGATCTCTCAGGTCCCCCAAGATCACTGTGAGACAGGAGCCCCCAAATGTCATTATTAGACCTAGTTTTGGACTGGGAGCCCAGAAGGACAAGAATGAGCAACTACAAAACTGCCAAAATAAAGAGAAGAATGCAGAGGTGAGTAAGAGAAAGGGAAAACAAATGAGGCTACAAATCAAAATTCCAAAATGCAAGAAATAATCTAATGCTATGAGAGATAATCAAAACAATAAACAGAACATTGGGAAAAAAAACCCACAATGAGTAAAGTAAAAAGATAAATGAAAACTAGGAAAGATAAAGAACTACTAAAAGAAGAGAAGAAAAAGACCATCAGTCCCAGAGAAAACTGGGATAGAGATATGAACAGACAATTCACAGAAAAAAAAAAGTAAATGGACCTTAACTCAAGATGGTTAACTGAAGATGAAAGAAATACAAAGAGTGCAGAAAGATCATTTCACACCAGATTGGCTGAGGCCTTGAGTCAACATTGCTGGTGGTAGTAGAAAATGGAATATCCCTATAGAGGGAAATTTGAAACTATCCTGTAAATTACATATGCATTTATCCTGTAACCCAGCACTCTCACTTCTAAGTATCCATGTCAAAGATACATTGCCAAAAACCCCCAAAATGTATATGTAAAAGGCCATCTGCTGAAACATTATTTATAATGATAAGAAAAGCAGGAACTGGTCCAAATGTCTATCAATAGGAAACTAGTTAAATAAACGTGGTATTTAAAAGTAAAGGGCTATGCAGGTGCAAAAAGGAATAAGAAATATCCCTATGGAGTAATCTTAGGGTATGCTGTTTAGAGAAGAAAAGCAAGAAGGAGAAAACAGTGCAGATGCCATTTTTTTAAACTAGGAAAGGGGAAATGTTAACTATAAATATGTGTATAATTATGTTCATATGTACACTTGAAATGATAAATTATAACATTAAAAATGGTTATTTATGGGGAGAATAAGGTGAGATATTGAAATAGGAGATAGATTTCATTGAATATACCTCATTTTGTATATTTGACTTTGCAACTATATAAATATTTTACACATTAACAAAGCAAAAGTAGATTTAAGAAAAGCAATATCCTTCTCAATGGTGAAAAACTGAAACCATTTCCTCTAAGATCAGGGACAAGACAAGGTTGCCCACTCTCACCACTATTATTCAACATAGTTTTGGAAGTTTTAGCTATGGCAATCAGAGGAGAAAAAGAAATAAAAGGAAACCAAATTAGAAAAGAAGATGTAAAACTGTCACTGTTTGCAGATGACATGATACTATACAGAGAGAACCCTAAAGATGCTACAAGAAAACTACTAGAGCTAATCAATGAATTTGGTAAAGTAGCAGGATACAAAATTAATGCACAGAGATCTCTTTTATTCCTATACATTAATGATGAAAAATCTGAAGGAGAAATTAAGGAAACAGTCCCATTTACCACTGCAACAAAAAGAATAAAATACCTAGGAATAAACCTACCTAAGGAGACAAAAGACCTGTATGTAGAAAACTATAAGACACTGATGAAAGAAATTAAAGATGATACAAACAGATGGAGAGATACATCATGTTCTTGGATTGGAAGAATCAACATTGTGAAAATGACTATACTACTCAAAACAATCAACAGATGCAGTGCAATCCCTAACAAACTACCAATGGCATTTTTCACAGAACTAGAACAAAAAAGGTCACAATTTGTATGGAAATACAAAAGACCCCGAATAGCCAAAGCAATCTTGAGAAAGAAAAACGGAGCTGGAGGAATCAGGCTCCCTGACTTCAGACTATACTACAAAGCTAATCAAGACAGTATGGTACTGGCACAAAAAGAGAAATAAAGATCAATGCAACAGGATAGGAAGCCCAGAGATAAACCCATGCACATATGGTCACCTTACCTTTGATAAAGGAGGCAAGAATATACAATGGAGAAAAGACAGCCTCTTCAATAAGTGGTGCTGGGAAAACTAGACAGCTACATGTAAAAGAATGAACTTAGAACACTCCCTAACACCATACACAAAAGTAAACTCAAAATGGATTAAAGACCTAAATGCAAGGCCAGACACTATAAAACTCTTAGAGGAAAACATAGGCAGAACACTCTGTGACATAAATCACAGCAAGATCGTTTTTGACCCACCTTCTGGAGAAATGGAAATAAAAACAAAAATAAACAAATGGGACCTAATGAAACTTAAAAGCTTCTACACAGCAAAGGAAACTATAAACAAGATGAAAAGACAACCCTCAGAATGGGAGAAGATATTTGCAAATGAAGCAACTGACAAAGGATTAATCTCCAAAATTTACAAGCAGCCCATGCAGCTCAATATCAAAAAAAACAAACAACCCAATCCAAAAATGGGCAGAAGACATAAATAGACATTTCTCCAAAGAAGATATACAGATTGCCAACAAACACATGAAGGGATGCTCAACATCACTAATCATTAGAGAAATCCAAATCAAAACCACAATGAGGTATCACCTCACACCAGTCAGAATGGCCATCATCAAAAAATCTACAAACCATAAATGCTGGAGAGGGTGTGGAGAAAAGGAAACCCTCTTGCACTGTTGGTGGGAATGTAAATTAATACAGCCACTATAGAGAACAGCATGGAGGTTCCTTAAAAAACTAAAAATAGAACTACCATATGATACAGCTATATCACTACTGGGCATATACCCTGAGAAAACTATAATTCAAAAAGAGTCATGTAGCACAATGTTCATTGCACCACTATTTACAATCGCCAGGGCATGGAAGCAACCGAAGTGTCCATCAACAGATGAATGGATAAAGAAGATGTGGCACATATATACAATGGAATATTACTCGGCCATAAAAAGAAACAAAATTGAGTTTTATATAGTGAGGTGGATGGACCTAGAGTCTGTCATACAGAGTGAAGTAAGTCAGAAAGAGAAAAACAAATACCGTATGTTAACACATATATGGAATCTAAAAAAAAAATGGTTCTGATGAACCTAGGGGCAGGACAGGAATAAAGACACAGACGTAGAGAATGGACTTGAGGACGTGAGCAGGGGGAAGGGTAAGCTGGGACGAAGTGAAAGAGTAGCATTGACATATATACACTACCAAATGTAAAATAGATAGCTATCTAGCAGCAGCTAGAGGGTTGGGGTAGGGAGGGTGAGAGGGAGGTGCAAGAGGGAAGGCATACGGAGATATATGTATACATATAGCTGATTCATTTTGTTATACAGCAGAATCTAATGCAACATTGTAAAGCAAGTATACTCTAATGAAAATGTTAAAAAAAAAAGAGAGAGAAGAAAAGCAATTCCTAAAACTGAAATTTAGATGGCATATGAACCTTCATGTGTATACAGTTGTTGGCATAACCACACAGAGAAGAATTATACTAATTGACTTTAAAACACAGAAATTTGACTGTACATCCTTAGTGAGGACAAAACCAAAGGACAAAAACCAAAACAAAACAAAACACAATGATGACCTACAACCTGAAAAATAAAAGCTAAAACTAGTTAGTAAGTATACTGTTGATGGTAGTGTTGGTATCATTACTCTGAGACTGCTGTATGTTTATTGTTAGATAAAACAAATGAGTACTTGGTTCTTGAAATCAGGATTTTGTGCATGGGAGAAAGAAAACACAAATGCAAGTTCAATGAGGTTAGGTAAAACCCATAACCCTGATTTTGAATTGAAGGCATCATTATGAACTCACAATGTATTTTCTTTTAAACAAGAAAAAAAGTCTTGGAGGCAAAAATCAACAAACCAGAAGTAATAAGCACCGCCTAGAGCTCAGATTGTGGTCTCTAATTTTCCATTAAAAGGGATAGAGCTCCTGGGCAAGAAACTTATGAGATGAATCTGAACATCATGTGATATCACAAAGCAAGAAGCTGTCAAAGAACGTTAGGGTTGTGTCTTTAGGACTCAAAAACCAATGTGAATAGGCCCTCATTGATCAAAGATGGACCTGTCTAAACATCATGAAGGATAAACACATGCAATGGATTTTAATCTGTGTGTTTATAAGGATATTTTTAAAATGCTCTTTGTTCATTCTCAGGTGATAACTAGAGAACCAATATACTATTTTGAGTTGACAAATAAAGGGGGTAAATAAAGCATTAATTATGCCTTTCTTAGATGAATTGTACCTCAGGGTAAACAAATAGTTGATAAGTACAAGTTTCAATCTATAGAAGTGTTCCAACTAATAAATGAAGAAGGAATAACAAAAAAAAAATCACCATTTTGTAACCCCTATTTAATTAATGAATAAAGTAATGATCACCATTGGCTGTTAATGGTGTAAAAAGAGAGACAACCAGGCATTATGTGCTTCCTAATGGAAGTACACTGCACAACCTATGATACGATATGTGAATAAATTTAATTAACTATTAATTTAAAATATTTATAACTACTTTTGTATTTAAAATGTATATAAAATTAAAGCCTAAACAAAATCATGATCAGGGAAATGTATTCTTTGGGTAGTAAAAGTAGACTAAGGACCTTGTCAGGGTTAGGATACGGAAACAGATATTGAACAACTTTTTCTTTGTTAGAAAGCTTAAGGAAGAATACATATTTTAAAATTTGAAGATATTAATAAAGAAATAAAAAAATATATAGCCTCCAAATCAGCAAATGGAAAATTTTATCTGTTGAACAGAAGGCATGATAAAAAGAAACAAAGAATAACTGGCTAATAGAAAATATAAAATAAGTCCAAATACATTAGCAATCAAAATAAATGAAACAAACTACACTCTTTTATTTAAAAAGTGGAATATTTAAACATTTAGCTATATAAGACATACATCAAAAAACACCTCACAAAAATGTTGAAAATAAAGGAATGGAGAAATATATACCATGCAAGTACTAATCATAGAAAGATGCTAAAACTGTATTAAGTCAAATCAGAATTTGAAGAAACAAGCACTAGTTGGAATAAAGAGAGATAATTTGCAATAATATAATTCAAATTCTACCAGAGAAATAGTCCTCAACTTGTATGCAACTGACAACATTGCCTCAAGACATATACAACAAAAGTCCATAATCACAATGGGAGATTTTAAAACACCTCTATCATAAGCTTATAAAGCAAGCAGACAAAAATTGTTAAGCATATAGAATCTTTCAATAAGAAAATTAACTAGAAGCCAATAAATATAAAAATACATTATTTCCAAATATAATGTTTGCAAAATTTAGTGACATACTAGAATTTAAAGGAAGTCTAAAACATATAAAAGATTTGTAGTCATACTGACCATGTTCTTCTCTGATCACAATAAATTGAATTAGAAATCAAGCAACCCCTCCCCCAAAAAAGCTGGCTAAAAACACAACAATATTTGCAAGCTCAAAAATGCTCTCAGAACGAACTCATGGTTAACAAGGAAGCCACAATGGAAATCACAGAATAGAAATTTAGAACTGAATGACAATGAAAGTACTACATTTAAAAATTTGTAACATGCAGCTAAAACAGCATTTAGAAGGAAATTTACAGTCTAAAATGTATTTATTTAAAGATGAAAAGATTAAAAACAAAGAAGTTAATTGAACATAAAGAAGTTAATTATTAGATAATTAGAAAATTATTAGAATTAGAAAAGAAGTGACAGACTTCCAATTAATATGGAAGAAGCAGACACTTTATGGGATCAGAAAACTTTAAAAAAATCCTTCTTTGAGACAAGAACAGGAAGCTTAAAAACATATTCAGGAATAATAAGAACAAGGAAATAAAAACATGGAAAAATCTCGATAAAATTATTAGAGTAAGATGTTGAGAAAAATCTCCCATAAAACAGTGAAAAGACCAATTTAAGAAAGTAAGAGATAAAAAGATAAGAGAATTAGAGACAGAAGCAAAATAAACAAGAAAATAGAGGAAAAGAAAGAAATGATTCAAGAATGTTTCTCACGAGGATAGCTTCAAGATGGTGGAAGAGTAAGATATGGAGATCAACTTCCTCCCCACAAATACATCACAAATACATCTACATGTGGAATGACTCCTACAGAAGGGAGAAGACTCAAATCAGCAGAATTTGAAATGAAAAAGGAGAAGTAACAACTGACACTGCAGAAATACAAACGATCATGAGAGTACTACAAGTAACTATGTGCCAATAAAATGGACAACCTGGAAGAAATGGACACATTCTTAGCAAAGCACAACCTTCTGAGACTGAACCAGGAAGAAATAGAAAATACAAACAGACAAATGACAAACACTGAAATTGAGACTGTGATTAAAAATCTTCCAACCAACAAAAGCCCAGGACCAGATGGCTTCACAGGCAAATTCTATCAAACATTTAGATAAGAGCTACCAGCTATCCTTCTCAAACTCTTCCAAAATATAGCAGAAGGAGGAATAATCCCAAACTCATTCTACAAGGCCACCATCACCTGGATACGAAAACCAGACAATGATGTCACAAAGAAAGAAAACTACAGGCCAAAATCACTGATGAACATGGATGCAAAAATCCTCAACAAAATAGTAGCAAACAGAATCCAACAGCACATTAAAGGGATCATACACCCTTATCAAGTGGGGTTTATCCCAGGAATGCAAGGATTATTCAATATATGCAAGTCAACCAATGTGATAAACCAAATTAACAAACTGAAAGAGAAAAGTCATATGATCATCTCAATAGATACAGAAAAACTTTCGACAAAATTCAACACCTATTTATGATAAAAACCCTCCAGAAAGTAGGCATAGAGGGAACTTACCTCAACATAATAAATGCCATATATGACAAACCCACAGCCAACATCATTCTCAATGGTGAAAAGCTGAAACCATTTCCACTAAGATCAGGAACAAGACAAGGTTGCCCACTCTCACCACTATTATTCAACATAGTTTTGGAAGTTTTAGCCACAGCAATCAGAGAAGAAAAAGAAATAAAAGGAATCCAAATCAGAAAAGAAGAAGTAAAGCTGTCACTGCTTGCAGATGACATGATACTATACATAGAGAATCCTAAAGATGCTACCAGAAAACTACTAGAGCTAATCAATGAATTTGGTAAAGTAGCAGGATACAAAATTAATGCACAGAAATCTCTTGCATTCCTATACACAAATGATGAAAAATATGAAAGTGAAATTAAGGAAACACTCCCATTTACCATTGCAACAAAAAGAATAAAATACCTTGGAATAAACCTACCTAAGGAGACAAAAGACCTGTATGCAGAAAATTATAGGACACTGATGAAAGAAATTAAAGATGATACAAATAGATGGAGAGATACACCATGTTCTTGGATTGGAAGAATTAACATTGTGAAAATGACTATACTACCCAAAGCAATCTACAGATTCAGTGCAATCCCTATAAAACTACCAATGGCATTATTCACAGAACTAGAACAAATAATTTCACAATTTGTATGGAAACACAAAAGTCCCCGAATAGCAAAAGCAACCTTGAGAAAGAAAAACAGAGCTGGAGGAATCAGGCTCCCTGACTTCAGACTATACTACAAAGCAACAGTGATCAAGACAGTATGGTACTGGCACAAAAACAGAAATATAGATCAATGGAACAGGATAGAAAGCCCAGAGATAAACCCACGCACATATGGTCACCTTAGTTTTGATAAAGGAGGCAAGACTATACACTGGAGAAAAGACAGCCTCTTCAATAAGTGGTGTTGAGAAAACTGGACAGCTACCTGTAAAAGAATGAACTTAGAACACTCCCTAGCACCATACACAAAAATAAACTCAAAATGGATTAAAGACCTAAATGTAAGGCCAGACACTATAAAACTCTTAAAGGAAAACAAAGGCAGAACACTCTATGACATAAATCACAGCAAGATCCTTTTTGACCCAGCTCCTAGAGAAATGCAAATAAAAACACAAATAAACAAATGGGACCTAATGAAACTTAAAAGCTTTTGCACAGCAAAGGAAACCATAAACAAAACGAAAAGACAACCCTCAGAATGTGAGAAAATGTTTGCAAATGAAGCAACTGAGAAAGGATTAATCTCCAAAATTTACAGGCAGCCCATGCAGCTCTATATCATAAAAACAAACAACCCAATCCAAAAATGGGCAGAAGATCTAAATAGACATTTCTCCAAAGAAGATATACAGAGTGCCAACAAACACATGAAAGAATACTCAACATCATTAATCATTAGAGAAATGCAAATCAAAACTACAATGAGATATCATCTCACACCAGTCAGAATGGCGATCATCAAAAAATCTAGAAACAATAAATGCTGGAGAGGGTGTGGAGAAAAGGGAACACTCTTGCACTGTTGGTGGGAATGTAAATGGATACAGCCACTATGGAGAACACTATGGAGGTTCCTTAAAAATCTAAAAATACAATGACCATACGACCCAGCAATCCCACTACTGGGCATATACTCTCAGAGAAGCATATTTCAAAAAGAATCATGGACCACAGTGTTCACTGCAGTTCTATTTACAATAGCCAGGACATGGAAGCAGCCTAAGTGTCCATCAACAGATGAATGGATAAAGAAGATGTGGCACATATATACAATGGAATTTTACTCAGCCATAAGGCAAAACGAAATTGAGTTATTTGTAGTGAGGTGGATGGATCTATAGTCTGTCATACAGAGTGAAGTAAGTCAGAAAGGGAAAAAGAAATACCGTATGCTAACACATATATATGGAATCTTAAAAAAAAATCGTTATGAAGAACCTTGGGGCAGGACAGGAATAAAGACACAGACGTAAAGAATGGAATTGAGGACATGGGGAGGGGGAAGGGTAATCTGGGACGAAGTGAGAGAGTGGCATGGACATATATACACTACCAAATGTAAAATAGATAGCTAGTGGGAAGCAGCCGCATAGCACAGGGAGATCAGCTCGGTGCTTTCTGACCACATAGAGGGGTGGGATAGGGAGGGTGGGAGGGAGACGCAAGAGGGAGGAGATATGGCGATATATGTATATGTATAGCTGATTCACTTTGTTATTCAGCAGAATCTAACACACCATTGTAAAGCAATTATACTGCAATAAAAATGTTAAAAAAAATAAATGAATGTTTCCCACAGTTGAACGACCCAAGTTTCACTTTTAAATGGATCCAGCAGTTGAAGGACTCAAATCTATCCAAGTCTTCATGAAATTTTAGAACAATGGAGACTCTTCAGCTTTCAGAGAGGAAAAAAGGAAAAGGTTTAACAGGAACGTAAAAGAATCAGAATAGCATTGATCTTCTTACCAGTAATAATGAAAGCGAAAAACCTGTGGAGCACCATCATTCTGAGAAAATAATTCTAATCTAAGATTTAGCAAGTGGCTAAACCATCAAAAAAGTGTGAGGGTAGAATGAAGACATTTTTCCCCCAGAAGTGTAATATCTCAACCATTTTGCGGGAGTAAACCCAGAAACAGGAAGACACGGGGTTCAAGCAATGGGAGCTGACACAAGGAAGAGCAAAAGAAATCCCCAATATGATTCTTGGAGTGAAATCTCCGAAGGACAACTGCAGAGCAGTGAGAGAACATCCAGTAGTTTCCAGAAGAGATTTCTTCAAGAAAATGAAATTGATAGATTCTAATATATATTAATATATTATGAAGCTATTTACACAATGGAGCAGAATTTGAGAGTGAGACACTTGCAAACAAAACAAAATAAAAAGATATTAACTCCAGGAAAACAAAAAATTATTCAAGAAGGAAGACTCCAGGACAAATAGCATTTATATAGTTCCAATAATGGTTTATGATTATGATTAAATGATTGTGATTTAACCAAAGTAACCATAGAACTGCCCTGGAAGGATAAGTCACAGGAAGTATAGACATGTGTGGTGGAGGTAGAGTAATGGTGAAATATATCTAAACACAGATATCAATCTGTATTGGGAAATTAATGGAAAATGTTTAAAACTTCACAAGCAGGAAATAGCAACGTTAGCATGTTTTTAACACACGTCAATTGTAAGAATTAGCTAAAAGAGTTGAAAACTGTTGCTTCTGGAGAGCAGGAATGGGAGAGATGTGACAGGAGACATGCAATTTGTTATGAAACAATATTTGCACAAGTATGACTTTTCCAAATATATGCATATATAACTTTTATAAAAATAAATACTAAATTAAAAATAAAGGAACTAACACTGTAAAATAAGTTGGAATAAAGGGGACAAGAGCAGTAAGAGTGAAGTGGAAAACAGAGAAATCCATAGAATCAACAAAACTAAAAACTTTAACAAGTCTATAAATTAGACATATCTCTGGTAACATTGAAAAAAAGGGAAGCATGAATAAACAATATTAGAAACAATAAGGAAGTATGACATTATAAACAGAATTTTCTAAGATTAAAGGATAATATGAGAAAAAATATATAGAAATATATTTGGAAACAGATGAAATAAATAATTTCTAAGAAAATATAAATTATAAAAATTCATTCAAGAAAGAGAACATATGAATTAACCAACAAAATTTTAAACAACTAAACAGGCAATTGGATGTGTTATTCAAAAGACATCATGCCTAGTTGATTTTATAGGCAAGTTTTATCAACTCTCAAGGAACATATTCTCCCTATTTTATACAAGCTGTTTCACAGATTATAAGAAGGAAAGCTATTGGACTCATTTTATGAGGCTAATAAAAGCTTGATACTAAAATTGGATAAGGATAGTACAAAAAATTAAACTTATAGACCATTCTCACATATAAACATAGATATAAAGTTCTAAAGACTTATTAACTAAGTTATTAACTTAGTGACAGTGCATATTAAAAAAATATATTATACCAAAGTATTAATTTTCTATTGCTGTGTAACAAATAACCACAAAACTTATTGGTTTGAAACAACACCCATTTATTATCACACAGATTCTGTAGGTCAGAAGTTCAGACACAGCTTAAATGAATCGTTGGCTTAGGGGCTCACAAGGCTACAATCATGTTGTCAGCCTGGGCTGGGGTATCATTTGAGTCCTGGGGTCCTCTTCCAAGCTCACATGATTATTGGCAGATTTCATTTCCTTGCAGCTGTGGAATTTAGGATGGCTTGTTTCTTCAAGGCCACCTGGAGAATATCTCAAAGTATTTAGACCCTCTTTTAAAGGAATAACCTCATTAGGTCAGGTCCATTCAGGATAATCTCTCTTTTGATTAACTTAAAGTCAGCTGTCTAGGGACTTTACTTGCATCTGAAAATTCACTTCACTTTGCCATGTTCTATTGGTTAGAGGCAAGTTTCAGGCTCCACACACATACCAGGGGAGGGGGTTACACGAAGACATGGTTACCACGGGGTGGGAGTCACAGAGGACATCTTAGAATTCTGCCTACCACAATCAAATAAAGTTTATCCCAGGAAGGCAAAGATGATTTAACGTAGAAGACAATCTATCAATGTAATAAATTTGCTATATTAACAGATACAAAAACAATACATGATTATATATAGAGAGATTGAAAACACATTCAATAAAATTCAACACTCATTGAGGAAAAAAATCCTTCAGGGCATTCAGAAAAGCAGTTAACTTCTCTAACCTGATAAAAGCATGTTTCAAAATTTATGGAAAGTGTTTCTGGTCCAGCATGTAAGAAGCTTGAAAGTCACCACCCCATCCTAACAACATGTAAAAAGCTGAACAAACTAAAACATCAACAACTCTCTTTAGATCCATAAAAGAAGTGGGTCACAGGGCAAATCACTGCCCCCCCACCGCCCCCACAAATTGGAGAGACAAACAAGTGGATACAGAGAATCTTAACTCATGAGTAGGAATCTCTGAGGGAACCAGTGCTGGGGTAGGTTAACCTGAACTGTAATTGACAAGTTGCTGGAGGCTGAGTGTGGACAAGTCTGAGGAATTAAAAACTCCACATACACACAGTTATCAGGGAAATACGATACTCTTGTGAGTTTTACCTCCTAAACTCTACCAGGTTCTCACAGTGAATATTGGAGAAAAATCCCCTCCTGCTTCCAGCTGGGGGGGTGGCAATAAGCCATTTTCAAATACTGCAGAACATTGTGTTCTTCTTAACAAGGTCTGTCCTAGGAGAAAGTGTTCAACCAGAGATTAACCTGCTGGGGTTTTATCAGAGCATAACTGACCTGGGGGAAAAGGAAATACTCAACTCCAGCCCACTCTAGCCATCCTGTCCCATCACAAGTGGGCGGGGGACAAAGAAGCACATGTGAAGTTCACAGCCTAGAGGCATAGGCTCAAAAAAGACTGTGATCTCTCATAGAACTACATGCAATATGCTTTCTCCTTCCCCAAACCTCACTACCACATTACTGAAGGCCTATTTACAGTAATTCCTTTTACCCAGTATATCATGTTTGGCTATCAAGAAAAAATTACAAGACATACTAAAAGGCAAAAAACACAGTTTGAAGAGACAGAGCAAGCATTAGAACCAGACTTATATATGGGATTGACATATATACACTAATATGTATAAAATAGATAACTAATGAGAACCTGCTGTACAGCACAGGGAACTCCACTTCGCTGTACAGTAGAAACTAACACAACATTGTAAAACAACTATACCCCAATTTAAAAAAAAGGATGTTGCAATTATCAGACCAGTAGTTTAAAGCAATGATGTTTAATATGCTAAGGGTTCTAATGGATAAAATAGATAGCATTCAAGAATAGATGGGCAATACACACTACCAAATGTAAAATAGATAGCTAGTGGGAAGCAGCTGCATAGCACAGGGAGATTAGCTCGGTGCTTTGTGACCACCTAGAGGGGTGGGATAGGGAGGGTGGGAGGGAGACGCAAGAGGGAGGAGATATGGGGATATATGTATATGTATAGCTGATTCACTTTGTTATAGAGCAGAAACTAACACACCACTGTAAAACAATTATACTCCAATAAAGACGTTAAAAAAAAAAGAATAAATGGGCAGATGTGGTAATATATATACAATGGAATACTACTCAGCCATAAAAAAGAATGAAATAATGCCTTTTGCAGCAACATCGATGCAACTAGAGATTATCATACTAAGTGAAGTAAGTCAGAAAGGGAAAGACAAATACTATATGATATCATTTATATGTGGAATCTAAAATATGACACAAATGAACCTATCTATGAAACAGAAACAGAATCATGGACATAGAGAACAGACTGGTAGTTGCCAAGGGGGAGGGGGTTTGGAGAGATATGGAGTGGGAGGTTGGGGTTAGCAGATGTAAGCTTTTATATATATTGATAGAATGGATAAACAACAAGGTCCTACTGTATAGCACAGAGAACTATATTCAGTATCCTCTGATAAACCATATTGGAAAAGAATATTTAAAAAAAGAATATATATATGTATAACTGAATCACTTTGCTGTACAGCAGTAATTAGCACAACATTGTAAATCAACTATACTTCAATTTAAAAAATAAAAAATTTAAAATTAAAAAAAAATGAAATACTCGTCCATCTTGAAAGCCTACCATTAATATAAAAGTGAAACAACCTGAAGTTGTTTGCATGCTAAATAAAGTATTAACCCCCCCCAAGAAAAGAATAGATGGGCAATGTAAGCAGAGAGATGGAAATTCAAAGAATGAATCAAAAAAAAATGCTACAGATAAAAATAACTGTAACCGAAATGAAGACTGCCTTTGATGGGCTTATTAGTAGACCAGCCATGGCTAAGGAAAGAATCTCTGACCTTGAGGATATCTCAATAGAAACCTCCAAAATTGAAAAGCAAACAAACAAACAAACAAAAAAGATGGAAAAACCAGAAGAAAATACCAAGGATTGTGGGACAACTAAAAAAGGTGTGACATATGTGTAATGGGAATACCAGAAAAAGAAAGAGAAAAAGGAATGGAAGAAATATTTGAAAGAACAAGGACGAAGAATTTCCCCAAATTAATGTTAGACCTAAAAACAAAAACCAAGAAACCCCCCACAGATCCAGGAAGCTCAGAGAACACACTTTGGATGATAAAATTGTGTCAATGTACTTTCATTAGCTGTAACAATTGTACCATTCTGATGGGGGATATTGATAATGGGGGAGGCTATGCATGTGTGCGGGTAGGAGGTGAGTGGGAACTCTCTGTACTTTCTGCTCAGTTTTGCTGTGAACCTAAAACTGCTCTAAAAATGAAAGTCTATTTAATAAAAATTATGGAAAGCATAATTTTAAAAATTAGAAGCATTCCTATAAATCTTATGAATAAGACAAAGATGGTTACCATCATTTTTTTTTAATTTAAAATTGTACCAGAGGTCTTTGCCAGTGCAAAAAGACAAGAAAAATAAAAGATATAAAAGGAATGGAGTAGAAGCATTAAATTATCCTTCTTTGCAGATGATAGGTTGTCTGCAAAAAAAAACTCAAGAGAGGATGCAAACTTTTTGAAATAGTAAAAAATGTTCAGCAAGGCTATTGAACACAAGATCAACATATGGAAATCAATAGCATTCTTGGGCACCTGTTATAGACAATTAGACAATAGAAAGGATGGCAGGAAAAGTCTTTTGACAATAACAATAAAACCACAAGGTACATAGATAGCATTAATCCCTTCAAAAGACATTTAAGAACATTGAAGTAAAATGTATACACAGCTAACCAAATATAATAAGACAAATACATGGATACACACACACACTATTATTGTTCATGGATAAGAAGACTCACTATAATAAAAATATCAATTTTAAACTAATCACTTCAATGCAATTTCAATAGAAATATGGATAGTGGTATTTTTTTAGACCTTGATGAACTTATCCTAAAGTTTATGTGGAAGATCAAAGTGCCACTGTAAAGCAAGTTTTGAAGAACAGTGAAAATGAATTTGCCTTACCAGATATCATCTTATTATAAAGCTAATTACTACTAACATCCCATAATATTGGCAGAGAAATAGATAGAGCACTGGAATCAAATAAAGAGTTCAGTTAATAGACCTACATAAGTGAAATATGAAATCTGTAAGAAGCAATAAAGTGGGAAAAGAATTCAGTAAATAGTTCTGTCAAGGCCATCCTCAACCCTTTTGTCTCCTTCTCCCTATATGTACTTTTCTTAGAAACATCACCTACCATTTAAAATTCAACAGGTGATTCTCAAATCTGTTCCTCCATCCCAGATCTCATCCTTAAGTTCTAGGCTCATCTATTCAATTGTTTGTTGGAGATATCCTCCTAAAACTCAAAATATGCAAACTAAACTCAATATCCTGTCCCACAAATCTCTTCTTATTCATGTATTCCCAAACTCAGTTAATAGAACCACTGTTTATTAAGCAAGCCAGAACACCCTGGACGCCATCCTAGACCAATATTCCCAAAGGCAAACCCAACAGAACAAAATATTAATAGGTGTTATGCAAAATTTAAAGTTATTTGATAAAATTTTGAACTGTTGGGTTAAACAAAAAATAAACAGATTTTCCCTGTTGAATTAGTTACCAGAGCCCTTAATATTCTAGTGTGTATCTAAGAGGCTGACAATGTGTTTTCCAAACTTGTGTGATCATAGAATGCCCTTTTAAAATAAAATATCTTGCTGGACTAATTTTATAAGGAATTTAGGATATATTTTCCTTTCTTTGAGTTTATTGCCTAAATATCATAGGACTTCTCCCTCTAATGGCCACAGGTCTCTGAACATTCAGTCTCACTCCCTTTATCCCAACCCTTTCTCCATACTGCTACCAGGGACTCAAGTTACAAAAATGACTGTTAGTCTCCTGCTTAAAGCATTTCAATGGACCTCCATTTCAGCAGAAAGCCCAAAGTTCCTTAGTCTAGCAAGACCACTTGTCAGCCCCAATGTTCCTGCTACTTCCTAATGCTTCCCACCCCAGGGATAGTGAAGTACTCATAGCTCACCAAGTATGACCCAGCATTCATTTTCTCTGTACTGTTCTCTGCTTGCAATTCCACACATTGTATAAGCGACATTATGTAACTCTGGGCTCCCAGGGGCTGATTCTACACTTACAAAGCAACTGGGGATACAGCCAGCTCTTTTTCTGGGAACTTGTGTATAGATGATCTACCTCTTAATCCCTATCGTGAAGTTAATCCATGTCTTCACTTCCAACTGTCCTGGACTTTCAACAGACCAGGTCATCTCATCTCTGCCCTGCCTAGAACTGCCCATCCCTCTCCTCCTCTGCACCCTGAACTTAACCAAATATCTTCAAAACTTAATCCCTGCCCATCTTTTTCATAAACCTTACAGATCTTTATCAGTTTCCTCCTGAGTTCTGCTGCCTTTATTGTCTGATTAGTTATTTCATCCAGTAACTTTAAAGATATTTTCTGAGCACTCTAGAGACCAGTCTGGTAGAGATTTAATTGACTTCACTTTCCCACTGTGGAAGAAGCCACATTTAGCCTCTATTTGCACATTCATTTGAATATTCCTGATCTATATCTGTTCTTTGTATTCCCTTTGAATTGGTTATAACATCTGCCTGGTTCTCTCATTATGAGTTAAATAAAATCTTCAACGTATGTTCATTTTTACATTCCTATGACAGTCAAAACTTCATCATTAAAAAAAAATTATCTTCAACAGGCCAGATACCTTTCTGGAATAGAAATAGACATGGGGCATTAAAATGAAATAGGTATAGTTTCTTTATTGTTAATTCTCTTTGAACCCCATCAGAACAGCACATTCTTTAAGGCCAGAAACACCTTGTGTCTCTTTCAGTGAGGACTTGCTGGGTAACTGCTTATTGTATTAATTTCCTTCTATAGATTTTTTTCATATTCTGCTCTAAACCAAATGGTTGTTGTTTTGTGATGAGAAGGTAAAAGGCTTTAATTTTAGAATATAGTTAGCAAAGCTTTTGGGAACTCAGAAAAACTGTTCCTTCAATCAAGGGCTTAACATTACTGGAACTTTGAACATTTTTGGCCTTGGAGGAAATGAATATCACATTCTTGCCAGCTCAAATATACAAAATTAAACCTTGTGGTTTTATCTATTTTTTAGGTTTTTCAGAGAAGAAAAAAAAGGTTGACTAAACCTTCCTTTCATTTTGCCAACAAAAATTCTTTATGCTTATATAGTGTATTACCTTTCTTTTGAGATGCTTTAAATGCCTGGAAAATGTTTAACCTCATAACTGCCTTTGGATCTGTATAGGAATCATTTATCCCCATTTTGAAGATAAGGAAATAGAGGAGTCTGGTGGCAAGATTTTCCCAGGACAGCATAGAGGGTTATAGAAAAGGCAGACAGAATTCTTAAGTCCCAGACCAGTCCTCTAAACTCAGACCATCAAGTATTCTAACCCTTGACATTCTTTACAATCATTGGGAAAAGCTCAGCTTGTTGCCAATGGACATGGCAAGTCTCACAAAACCCCAAATTTTCATAAAATCCTTGGGAATTTATACAGATTTTTATATTAACTAGCATTCTGATTATCAGCAATTTTGTATAACTGCCATTTACTCTGCAGATATCACAGCACCCCATAGCTCTACTAATAATGTTCTGGCTGAAGATGAGGGTTTAGACTGAGTCTGCTTTTGCTGTGTTTAATATAAATTGCTGTGTCCACACAAAGTCCTGAATGCTAATGTTCAAATCAGCATTAGTCAGAATAGCCAAGATATGAAAACAACCCAAATGTCTACAAACTGATGAATGGATAAACAAAATCGTGGTGTATCCATACAATGGACACTATTTGTCAATAAAAAGGAATGAAGTACTGATACATGCTACAACATGGATGAACCTTGAAAACATGCTAAATGAAAGAAGTTAGACACAAAGTGCCACATATGGCATGATTCCATTAATATGAAATGTCCAGAAAAGGCAAATCTACAGGGACAGAAAATAGATTGGTGGTTGCCTGAGGCAGGATATAAGAACGGGGAGTGATGGCTAATGGGTACTAGTTTCTTTATACAGTGATGGAAATGTTCCAAAATTGGATTGTGGTGATGGTTACACAACTCTGAAACTATACTAACAATCACTGAATTGCACATTTAAAATGGGTGAATTTTATGGTATGTAAAGCATACCACAATAAAGTTGTTAATAAATAAATTGCTTCACAATGACTCCCCTACGTATGCCTCTACACTTGACAAGAATACCAAGGAAACAAATTACCTTTGCCAAGACAACAGGAATAATTTTATAACATTTTAAGTTTGACTTTCAGGACAATAATATAGGTGTAATGGGGTTCAAAGCTTCAATATCGTGATCTGAGGGTAATTCCACCACAGGTGTACAGCTTAACAGGGTGTTAATTGAGAAGCCCGTGAACGCCTCCTCCACAGGCAGCCCAGAAAACTGCGCCAGGATTTGCTAGTAAATAGAAGAATTCAAGAGCCAAACCCATGATCAAAAATCAAGAGAAATTTAATTTGTTTTTATACTGCTGCCATTACCACACAAAATGACTTAAAGCACATTTTAATTGGAGCTGAAGGCTTTTTGACTTTACCACTAATCAGAACCACTTCAGGTTTTGGAAATATTTCTCTGCTGTGGAAGGAAAATAAAAGAGCCAAATTAAGGGCTGAGGTTTTCTAATAGAAATAACTTCCCTACATTTAGTAGGTTGGTTTACTCAGCATGGGTAAGAAAAAGGTCTTGCTGATTCCCTGGGGAATCAGACGTCCAAGGTTTCTACATATAATAGAAGCATGGCTAGCTGATAATGTACTTTTCCTCTCTGATAATGCACATTGCTCCTCCCAAACTCTGAGCCCCCAGCTACTAGAGTAGGGGATGGTGAAAAGCTCTTTTCTGGGAAGGTAGCTAACACTCTCTGGAACTGAGAGAACTCAGGACAAGAAATTTGCATTCTAATTGGAGTCCACAGGGTTCTAAACCCTACATCTTTAGCTTGCCCTGGATATCCATCCCCTGCTCTTCCTGGAAGACTCGAAGAAATAAGGAATCAATTACTCTCCAGGGACAAAAGCCACCGGCTCAACAATAGGATGATTTTGAAAAGCCTCAATGCCTTTCCCTAGGTAGAAGAGTCTTCTACATTTATGGGAAAATGGTTTGAAATAAAAAACTTCTGGGGGGCTTCCCTGGTGGCACAGTGGTTGAGAATCTGCCTGCCAATGCAGGGGACACTGGTTCGAGCCCTGGTCTGGGAAGATCCCACATGCCGCGGAGCAACTAGGCCTGTGAGCCACAAGTACTGAGCCTGCGCGTCTGGAGCCTGTGCTCCGCAACAAGAGAGGCCGCGATAGTGAGAAGCCCGAGCACCGCGATGAAGAGTGGCCCCCGCTTGCCGCAACTAGAGAAAGCCCTCGCACAGAAACGAAGACCCAACACAGCCAAAAATAAATAAATAAATAAATAAATAAATAAATAAATAAATAAATAAATAAATAAATAAACTCCAATCTCTAAAAAAAAAAAAACTTCTGGTGATATTATTAAATAAGATAGCTTTCCGAGAGCCCTAGTCCCATCCAAAGAGTAATGGATAGCAATCTTGCTCTTTTTTAACCCTCTTAATACATAAGTGTATAATATGCCTAAGAAAAACAGAAATTCTCTTTCTTATATCCAACAATATTTGTAGAAAAATGAAGTCTAAAACAAAGCATAAAACTAAGAAGGCATGGCTGTCCTTCAGGAGGCCCCAAACTTGCCTTATGGGAAAGGCAGTGTTTTCCCACAAACATTTCCAATCGCTTCATCCCAATCTAACATTGCATAAAAGCAATTATCCCCAAATCTCTACAACCAACCAAGCTCTCTGAAAACACAGAAAAATTGCCCTGTCCTTGGCCCAGTGCCAAGTACAGTTTGACATATTAAAACGTGATAAAACAGTCTCTTAGCATTTGCCATGAGTGATTTGAACCACGTAATTTAATGAGATCCACAAAACTAAATTTCACTTTAGGCATAAGAAATGAAATTCTTAAGTTTTTTGATATCCAGATTGAAGTAAACTCTACTTTCCAACTTGTTCTGCCTTATCTTGGTACTACTTTGGATAGAAGATATAGAATTTAGACCTAGTCCACTGCAGAAGCAGCATAAATTTAGAGTAATTTTTTCCAGTGTGTTTCACAGGACAGAGTTAAATATACAAGACTTCTTAGAAACTTTAATGTGATCATGTTCATTGCGAATCTCTAAAGTGACTATATAGTACAGCATGTCCTGAAATTTCTTTAACCACGGTCCCCTTTCCTGTAGAAAATCTAACATAATAACATTCTGAGGACCACACTTTAAGAAATATAGTGGAATGATCACAAGGGACTGGGGATCCAAGTCTGCCAGTAGCTACCTGAGATTGCAAAGATAAGCCACTTGACTTTTTCACCACCCTCATTTCTTCCTTTTCATAGTCTGGTCTCCTTTACTTCTTCTTTTCTGATTTGGATAAATTTTATTTCTTTTTCTTCTCTGATTGCTGTGGCTAAAACTTCCAAAACTATGTTGAATAATAGTGGTGCGAGTAGGCAACCTTGTCTTGTTCCTGATCTTAGTGAAAATGGTTTCAGTTTTTCACCATTGAGAATGATGTTGGTTGTGGGTTTGTCATATATGGCCATTATTATGTTGAGGTAAGTTCCCTCTATGCCTACTTCCTGGAGGGTTTTTATCATAAATGGGTGTTGAATTTTGTTGAAAGCTTTCTCTGCATCTATTGAGATGATCATATGGTTTTTCTCTTTCAGTTTGTTAATATGGTTTATCACATTGATTGATTTGCATATATTGAAGAATCCTTGCATTCCGGGGACAACCCCACTTATTCATGGTGTATGATCCTTTTAATGTGCTGTTGGATTCTGTTTGTTAGTATTTTCTTGAGGATTTTTGCATCTATGTTCATCAGTGATATTGGCCTGTAGTTTTCTTTCTTTGTGACATCATTGTCTGGTTTTGGTATCAGGGTGATGGTGGCCTTGTAGAATGAGTTGGGGAGTGTTCCTCCCTCTGCAATATTTTGGAAGAGTTTGAGAAGGATAGGTGGTAGCTCTTCTCTAAATGTTTGATAGAATTTGCCTGTGAAGCCATCTGGTTCTGGGCTTTTGTTTGTTGGAAGAATTTTAATCACAGTCTCAATTTCAGTGCTTGTGATTGGGCTGTTTATATTTTCTATTTCTTCCTGGTTCAGTCTCGGAAGGTTGTGCTTTTCTTAGAAATTGTCCATTTCTTCCAGGTAGTCCATTTTATTGGCATATAATTGCTTGCAGTAATCTCTCATGATCCTTTGTATTTCTGCAGTGTCAGTTGTTACTTCTCTTTTTTCATTTCTAATTCTGTTGATTTGACTCTTCTCCCTTTTTTTCTTGATGAGTCTGGCTAATGGTTTATAGATTTTGTTTATCTTCTCAAAGAACAAGCTTTTAGTTTTATTGATCTTTGTTATCGGTTCCTTCATTTCGTTTTCATTTATTTCTGATCTGATCTTTATGATTTCTTTCCTTCTGCTTACTTTGGGTTTTTTTTGTTTTTCTTTCTCTAATTGCTTTAGGTGTAAGGTTAGGTTGTTTATTTGAGATGTTTCTTGTTTCTTGAGGTAGGATTGTATTGCTATAAACTTCCCTCTTAGAAATGCTTTTGCTGCATCCCATAGGTTTTGGGTCATTGTGATTTCACTGGCATTTGTTTCTAGGTATTTTTTGATTTCCTCTTTGATTTCTTCAGTTATCTCTTGGTTATTTAGTAGTGTATTGTTTAGCTTCCATGTGTTTGTATTTTTTACTGATTTTTTCCTGTAATTGATATCTAGTCTCATAGCGTTGTGGTTAGAAAAGGTACCTGATATGATTTCAATTTTCTTAAATTTACCAAGGCTTGATTTGTGACCCAAGATATGATCTCTCCTGGAGAAAGTTTCATGAGCACTTGAGAAGAAAGCGTATTTTGTTGTTTTTGGATGGAATGTCCTATAAATATCAACTAAGTCCATCTTGTTTAATGTATCATTTAAAGCTTGTGTTTCCTTATTTATTTTCATTTTGGATGATCTGTCCATTGGTGAAAGTGGGGTGTTAAAGTCCCCTACTATGATTGTGTTACTGTTGATTTCCCCTTTTATGGCTGTTAGCATTTGACTTATGTATTGAGGTGCTCAATATGTATTGAGGTGCTTATGTATGTTGGGTGCATAAATATTTACAATTGTTATATCTTCTTGGATTGATCCCTTGATTGTTATGTAGTGTCCTTCTTTGTCTCTTGTACTAGTCTTTACTTTAAAGTCTATTTTGTCTGATATGAGAATTGTTACTCCAGCTTTCTTTTGATTTCTATTTGCATGGAATATCTTTTCCATCCCCTCACTTTCAGTCTGTATGTGTCCCTAGGTCTGAGGTGGGTCTCTTATAGTCCACATATATACGAGTCTTGTTTTTGTATCCATTCAGAGAATCTATGTCTTTTGGTTGGAGCATTTAATCCTGTTACATTTAAGGTAATTATCAATATGTATGTTCCTATTACCATTTTATTAATTGTTTTGGGTTTGTTATTGTAGGCCTTTTCCTTCTCTTCTGTTTCCTGCCTAGAGAAGTTCCTTTAGCATTTGTTGTAGAGCTGGTTTGGTGGTGCTGACTTCTCTTAGCTTTTGCTTGTCTGTAAACGTTTTAATTTCTCTGTCAAATCTGAATGAGATCCTTGCTGGGTAGAGTAATCTTGATTGTAGGTTTTCCCCTTTGATCACTTTAAATATGTCCTGCCACTCCCTTCTGGCTTGCAGAGTTTCTGCTGAAAGATCAGCTGTTAACGTTATGGGGATTCCCTTGTATGTTATTTGTTGTTTTTCCCTTGCTGCTTTTAATATTTTTTCTTTGTATTTAATTTTTGATAGTTTGTTTAATATGTGTCTTGGTTTGTTTCTCCTTGGATTTATCCTGTATGGGACTCTCTGTGCTTCCTGGACTTGATTAACTATTTCCTTTCCCATGTTAGGGAAGTTTTCAACTATAATGTCTTCAAATATTTTCTCAGTCCCTTTCTTTTTCTCTTCTTCTTCTGGGACGCCTATAATTCGAATGTTGGTGCATTCAATGTTGTCCCAGAGGTCTCTGAGACTGTCCTCAATTCTTTTCATTCTTTTTTCTTTATTCTGCTCTGTGGTAATTGTTTCCACTATTTTATCTTCCAGGTCACTTATCCGTTCTTCTGCCTCAGTTATTCTACTGTTGATTCCTTCTGGAGAATTTTTAATTTCATTTATTGTGTTGTTCATCATTGTTTGTTTGCTCTTTAGTTCTTCTATGTCCTTGTTAAATGTTTCTTGTATTTTCTACATTCTATTTCCAAGATTTTGGATCATCTTTACCATCATTACTCTGAATTCTTTTTCACGTAGACTGCCTGTTTCCTCTTCATTTGTTTGGTCTGGTAGGTTTTTACCTTGCTACTTCATCTGCTGTGTGTTTCTCTGTCTTCTCACTTTGCTTAACTTACTGTGTTTGGGGTCTTCTTTTCACAGGCTGCAGGTTCGTAGTTCCCATTGTTTTTGGTGTCTACCCCCAGTGGCTATGGTTGGTTCAGTGGGTTGTGTAGGCTTCCTGGTGGAGGGGAATAGTGCCTGTGTTCTGGTAGAAGAGTATGGATCTTGTCTTTCTGGTGGGTAGGACTGTGTCTGCTGGTGTGTTTTGGGGTGTCTATGACCTTATTATGACATTAGGCAGCCTCTTTGCTAATGGATGTGGTTGTGTTCCTGTCTTGCTAGTTGTTTGGGATAGGGTGTCCAGCACTGTAGCTTGCTGGTAGTTGAGTGGAGCTGGGTCTTAGCATTGAGATGGAGATGTCTGGGAGAGCTTTCACCATTTGATATTATGTGGACCTGGGAGGTCTGTGGTGGACCAGTGTCCTGAACTTGGCTCTCCCACCTCAGAGGCACAGGCCTGACACCCGGCCAGAGTATGAAGACCCTGTCAGCCACACGGCCAGGTTCGTGGGGAGTTTCTTGCCTTTTGGGAAGTCTGAGGTCTTCTGCCAGCATTCAGTAGGTGTTCTGTAGGAGTTGTTCCACATGTAGATGTATTTCTGATGTATTTTTGGGGAGGAAGGTGATGTCCACGTCTTACTCCTCTGCCATCTTGAAGGTCTCTCGAGTTATATACTTTACATAGGTAAATTTTATGGTATGTGAATTATATCTCAGTAAAGCCAAAGGCTGCAGAGGTCCCACAGTAGGTCATGGGGACTGGTCCAAACACACAGGAGAACCAAGCAGCTGGAGGTAACGGCAGCATTCGTGTGACCCAGATTTGCATCCCTAGAAACCAGAAGTTGGCGTCCAGGGTCATCACACAATCCACTAAACACTTGTATTTTGACTTTAGTTTTATTGGCACATTAGGTAAATACATGTTTAAGAACCATTGGGATATAGATTATGGCCTAGATTGAGATCTCTTTGCCTATTGGTATAAATACTTTGTTACAAGGTACCTGAAACAAAAAGTCAGATTGTGTTGATATAGTAGTTGTACTTGCCCACCTGATAAGAAAATTGAAAATTTGTGTCTTTTTGTTTCTTTAGGAAAACACTACAAGTGAGAGCCATAGTTATCCTTTACTTGCTTTTTATTTCAGCTATCTAAACTGCCTCAATTGAGCACTGTTCCAGGTCCTGACATGGGAGGGGGCCTGACAGGGAAGGAGTGGTAGAAAGAGAGAGGCTGAGAAGCCTGAATTCTAAGTGTGGTTTCTGAGACTGTAACTCTGATCCTCCGTTTCAGATGGCAGACCTGTCCTTCACTATAGTTCTCCTTTTCCTTTCCCCAGTTCTCCCCTTTGCTCATTTCCTTCTTCCTCTCCTTTTATTTTCCTTGTTCTTTCCCTTACCTCCTCTTAATCTCCTTCTGAATAAACTGCAAATCCATCCTTCCTCCCTCCCTCCTTTCCTTCCTTCCTTCCTTCCTTCCTTCCTTCCTTCCTTCCTTCCTTCCTTCCTTCCTTCCTCAAAATTCCATGCAGTGCAGCAGTCAGAGGCTGAACAAAAGACACTACTGTATACAAAATAGATAACCAACAAGGACCTACTGCATATCATATGGAACTATACTCAATATTTTGTAATAACCTATAATGGAGGGACTTCCCTTGTGGTCCAGTGGTAAAGAATCCGCCTTGCAAAGCAGGGACATGGGTTCAATCCCTGGTCAGGGAACTAAGATCCCACATGCCGCAGGGCAACTAAGCCCGCACGCCACAACTACTGAGCCCATGCACCTCAACTAGAGAGAGAAAAAAAAAACCTGCATGCCACAACTAGAGAGAAGCCTGCACGCTGCAATGAAGAGCCCGCACACCACAATGAAAGATCCCACATACCGCAACAAAGATCCCACATACGGCAAGTAAGATACAATGCAGCCAAAAAATAAATAAATAAATAAATAAATAAATAAATAAATAAATAAATAAATAAAACACCTATACAGGAAAAGAATTTGAACAGGAATATATATATATCTGAATCACTGTGCTGTACACCTGAAACTAACACGATATTGTAAATCAACTGTACTTCAATTTAAAAAAAGACAGTAGACTTTCTACTTCTGTTAACCCCTACATCTTTGGCTACACGTAAACTCCATGACTCCTCTACCCCAAGCCTGCCCAGTTGAGTTCTTCATGCCAGAGTGGAGAACCTTACATTTATTCTTGTTGCATTTCATCCGCTGTGACTCAGCTCAATCATCCCAACTTTTTTTTTTAATTTATTTATTTAAATAGCGGTATGTGTATGTGTATTTAGCATTGTCAGCTATTCTCTCTTTTTTTTTTTTTTTAGAATTTCACTTATTCATTTATTTATTTTTGGCTGTGTTGGGTCTTCGTTTCTGTGCAAGGGCTTTCTCTAGTTGCGGCAAGCGGGGGCCACTCTTCATCGCGGTGCGCAGGCCTCTCACTATCGCGGCCTCTCTTGTTACGGAGCACAGGCTCCAGACGCGCAGGCTCAGTAGCTGTGGCACACAGGCTTAGCCGCTCCGCGGCATGTGGGATCTTCCCAGACCAGGGCTCGAACCCGTGTCCCCTGCATTAGCAGGCAGATTCTCAACCACTGCGCCACCAGGGAAGCCCAATCATCCCAACTTTTCAAGATCTTCTGCAATTCTTTTTCTGTTACACAGGATATTGCTTGCCCAGATGGTCATCTAGAAATCTAGTAAGTATGGATAAAAAATTTTGGCTAAAGGAGTTCCCTGGTGGTCTAGTGGTTAGGATTCGGTGCTTTCATTGCTGTGGCCCGGGTTCAATCCCTGGTCAGGGAACTGAGATCCCACAAGCCACGCAGTGCAGCCAAAAAAAACATGTTGGCTAAGACAGGAAAAAGAAAGAGTTTGGGTCTGGGAGAGGGTTAAGATAGTCTATGGGTTGATCTAGTCTATAAACTGTAACTCATTGTACTGCAAAGATATTATTGTACTATGAGAGCAAAGAAGATGTGGAAAGGTAGGCATGGTTTTCCACAGAGGACAACCCATGGATTTGGGTCTGTAGGATTCCTCTCTCCCAGACCCCCATAACTTTGAAGTTACTTTAGAATCTCAGAGCAATTGGACATGGAAATGTTGGTGAAAGCTGAGATGATGACCATGAGTTCCCTTTATTAATGTTTGTGAGTCCTCATCTATTAATGAAAGTAGTTTATTTTCTATCAACAAGTGATTTGAACAGAATTTCATCCATGACCCAAACTTTCAGTCATCTGTCTCCGAACTGATCTCCGAACAATTTAGTGCTCCTTTGTTAAGGAGAATGTCTGACTCCAAATAACCTAAGCAACAAGTAAATACCTGTTTGCCTAGTAGAGAGGGAAACAGTAGGTAATAACGAAGAGACTAAATGAAGAGCAGAGGTCTTGGTAAAGTTAGAAAGACCTAGTTTTTGAAAGATTCTGAGATGGAAAAACACTTTTTTGTTAATAAAACTTCTGCCCTGACTTCAAATATAAATTTTGGAGCAGGAAAGTAGACATGTGCAGGTTCTCCTTAAAAGCCTGTTGTCTACATCCTCCTTTCCTGATCAATGTGAAAACAATGTGATTATTTATTTTTAAGATTTTTCTGATTATATTGAATTATAGGTTATTACAAGATATTGGATAAAATTCCCTGTGATATACAGTAAACCCTTGTTGCTTATCTATTTTATGTATAGTAGTTTGTACCTGTTAATCCCATACTCCTAATTTGTACCCCTTCCCCTCTCTCTCCCATTTGGTAACCATAAGTTTGTTGAAAACAATAGGATTAAACCTTTCATTTTCTGATTCCTGAAACTATGAGAACCAGAAGCATGAGAAATGAGAATAAATTCAATAGAAATTGCCCAGTTATTTTTATTACGCTAATGTCTCTTCATTTTAGGGGTATAGAGGAAGTATTGCATACATTTATGTTAGCATAAAAAGCGATTTTTAAAAATTTTGTTCCATCTAAACAGAAGTACTGGATTCCTGTTGATCAGTTAGCTTGATATCTCATACTGTTTTTTTCCAACCCATAAACCAATTATGGTGATCTTTCAATTGATTTAGAATAAAAAAGCTCATACCTCATACCTTATACTTTATATCTGCTTATACATCAAGCACCATGTATCACAGCAGGTGTTCGATAGAACAGATCTTTTTACAGATGGTTGAGTGGGAGAATCCCCTATAAGTTTGAATCTTTCTTCAAAAAAATCTTTAAACATGGGTGGGCTTTTGGGGGTGTTTTATGGGTTTTTTTGACACCACCTAATTTATTGTAGGTTGTCAACAAATGTTTTTGAAATGATTTGTTATTGTGTTACATAAAGGGTCACTTAGTAATAATAATTTCAAGCTAATTAAAAAGCCTAAACATTGATGCTGACAATCTACTGTGATGAGATAATCAGCCTTTGTTAGCACTGTTAATTTAGCAAATGTGGTTCTTTAAAAACACATTTTTGAAACTAACAATTTATACAAATGAGAGAGTCAGAGAAATTACTGCTCAATTTTAGGATTATATCAGAAGAGAGGTCCAAGGAAAACTAGCCAAAATGAAATAATTACTTCATGTTGCCAGAATATGAGGGGCTAAGGATATTGTCCTATTCATCTTGTACACTTCATAATACCTAGCATACAGCCATGTACAAGTTGGCCTTTAATGGATTTATTTTTTGAATCACTAAATTTTTATAAATCAAACAATAGTTGGAAGTCATAGACTTTTAGAGCTAGCAGTATTCTTTTAATATAGTGGAAAGAGCACATGCTTTGAAATTAGAAAGATGCACTTTCAAATATCAAATCTACCACTAAGCAATTGTGTCCTTAGGCAAGTTACTTACACATTTTGAGGTTCAATTTCTTCTCCTGTAAAATTATGAGGATGTTATTATGCAAGAATTAGGTGAGATAACATATGTAAATAGCTTTGCACATTTCCTGGCTCAATAAATGTTAGTTATTTATTATTTCAGTATTATTATTTTTAAGCATAGATAGGACAACCATTTGACAGATGGGAGATAATAGAAATGATAATGGTTAATGTTTATTGAGTATTTGTTATATGCTTGTTATTGTGCTAAGTGGTTTATGAGCCTTATTTCATCTATTTACTTTTTTTAAACAGCCCATCAGGTAAATGAACCCATCAGGTAAATGAACCCATCAGATATTTACTTAGACTTTACAGATAAGGCAACTGAGGCTAATAGAAGGTAAGTAATCTGACTAAATTCACACAGCTGGTGAGTAGCAGCCATCCAAGCTGTGTAGGAAGAGAAGGCATTAATCTGAGTCCCAGGCTTGAAGGTAGATGTTCAACATCATCCTGATGGATAAAGTCAGAGTCAAGATTAGCATTCAGAGCTTCTTCTTGCTTCTGAGCCTGTTTTTCCATTTACCTAAGAGGGAGATTAATCCTTTGTCAGCTGCTTCATTTGCAAATATTTTCTCCCATTCTGAGGGTTGTCTTTCCATCTTGTTTATGGTTTCCTTTGTTGTGCAAAAGCTTTTAAGTTTCATTAGGTCCCATTTGTTTATTTTTGTTTTAATTTCCATTTCTCTAGGAGGTGGGTCAAAAAGGATCTTGCTGTGATTTATGTCATAGAGTGTTCTGCCTATGTTTTCCTCTAAGAGTTTGGTGGTGTCTGGCCTTACATTTAGGTCTTTAATCCATTTTGAGTTTATTTTTGTGTATGGTGTTAGGGAGTGTTCTAATTTCATTCTTTTACATGTAGCTGTCTAGTTTTCCCAGCACCACTTATTGAAGAGGCTGTGTTTTCTCCACTGCATATTCTTGCCAACTTTATCAATGATAAGGTGACCATATGTGCGTGGGTTTATCTCTGGGCTTTCTATCCTGTTCCACTGATCTATATTTCTGTTTTTGTACCAGTACCATACTGTCTTGATTACTGTTGCTTTGTAGTATAGTCTGAAGTCAGGGAGCCTGATTCCTCCAGCTCCGTTTTTCTTTCTCAAGATTGCTTTGGTTATTCGGGGTCTTTTGTGTTTCCATACAAATTGTGACATTTTTTGTTCTAGTTCTGTGAATAATGCCAGTGGTAGTTTGATAGGGATTGCATTGAATCTGTAGATTGCTTTGGGTAGTAGAGTCATTTTCACAATGTTGATTCTTCCAATCCAAGAACATGGTGTATCTCTCCATCTATTTGTATCATCTTTAATTACTTTCATCAGTGTCTTATAATTTTCTGCATACAGGTCTTTTGTCTCCTTAGGTAGGTTTATTCCTAGATATTTTATTCTTTTTGTTGCAATGGTAAATGGGAGTGTTTTCTTAATTTCACTTTCAGATTTTTCATCATCAGTGTATAGGAATGCAAGAGATTTCTGTGCATTAATTTTGTATCCTGCTACTTTACCAAATTCATTGATTAGCTCTAGTAGTTTTCTGGTGGCATTTTTAGGATTCTCTATGTATAGTATCATGTCATCTGCAAACTGTGACAGCTTTACTTCTTCTTTTCCGATTTGGATTCCTTTTATTTCTTTTTCTTCTCTGAGTGCTGTGGCTAAAACTTCCAAAACTATGTTGAATAATAGTGGTGAAAGTGGGCAACCTTGTCTTGTTCCTGATCTTAGTGGAAATGGTACCTAATAGGGAAAATAATCCCATCACAAAGGTTTAGGAGATAATGTGGGAATAGGACATAGGCTAGAATTTATGAGAACATAAGGGCACCAAGAAAAGGAGATGAGAGGAAATCAAAGACAAAGCTTTCTGACTTCAGAATTTGGCCTGGAACCTACCCTTTGGCAGGCAGGAGGACTGCAGATCCCTGAGAAGGCAGTTTATTTTTATTCATTCATTCATGCATGCATTTATTCATTGACTCATCCATCCATCCAATTGTTATTTATTAACCACTTATAATGTGCTCACCCCTTCTAGGTCTCGGGGTACAATGGTGAGCACAATACAGATAAGGAGCCTGTTCCTGATTTTGGCTGGATGCTGCCAAGATTTGGGGAACCTCATGGAGGCTAAGACACCTGTTAGCCACTGGACCTCTGAGCCAGAAATAAGATTCCTACTACTCCTGCTTGCATCTTTTGTATTTCTGGCCGAATCCAAAGCACTGGTCAACTTGCTGGTCCCATAATGTTTGGGTTTTCTGAGGACCAATAGAGACAGGTCTGGAAAGGGAAAGTGGCTTATATAATGAAGGAGAAAAGCCTCGTTAAGCCAACATCACACAGGGATGTATATTCAATAGAACTAATTGCTCTGCTGTATTTGTTGAGTAGTCCACACTGTAAATTTATGCTAACAATAAATGGCTTAGTGCAAACAAGGTCAAGTCACTTTGCTAGTGGATAGCTTTGGCTTTATAGTTCTCTGAGTATAGTAACTCAGTTTGAAATTGTTAGAGGCACTTTATCACAGAAAAGGGTAGTTTCCAGTTATCACATTGCAGCTTGGTTTATTTGCCTCTTGAAGATTTTGTGACATTCCCTAAAATTAATTTGCATTTACTACATGAGAAATAATATCATACATAGTATCTTTTTATTGGGAAGGCTTATTTTCTGATAGTGGTCAATATGATTCTCTCTTAAGGGAAAGTATCAGAATGTTTCCTTTGAAAAAATAATAAATCTGTATTCTATCATTAATATCCTAATGAGAGACAAGATAAAATATATATTATTAAAACTCAACAGTAACCACAGCTTTGATTTAGACCTTAGGTGTACTGTCTAATATGGTAGCCATTAGCTACATGTGGCTATTGATATGTGAGCACTTGATATGTGGCTACTTCAAATTGAGATGTGCAGTAAGTATAAAATACACACCATATTTCAAAGACTTCATTCAAGAAAAGAATATAAAATATCTCATTAATATATTTTATATTAACTATACGTTGAAATGACAATAATTGGGATATATTAGGTTAAATAAGTTTATTATTCAAGTTAAATTCACTTGTTTCTTTTTACTTTTTAAAATGTGACTACAAGAAAATTTTAATTTAATAGCCTTTCAAAAAAAGAAATGTCTGGGCCCAGATGGTTTTACCAGTGAGTTCTACCAAATAGTTAAAGACAAAATGATACCAGTTCTCCATAATCTCTTCTAAAAAATAGAAGAGGAAATACTTCCTAACACATTCTATGAGACCATTATTACCCTAATAACAAAACCAGATAAAGATATTACAAGAAAGGAAAATTACACCAATATTTCTCATGAACATAGAAATAAATATCCTCAACAAAATATTAACAAATGAAATCCAATAATGCATATAAAGAATTATATACCACACTCAAGTGAGATTTATAACAGGTATGCAAGACTGACTCAACATTCAAAACACAATAAATGTAATCCACATCAACAGTCTAAAGAGAAAAAAAATCACATAAACATATCAATTGTTTTAGAAAAAGCATTTGACAAAATTCAGTACCAATTCATGATTTAAAAAAAAAGAAAAACTCTCAGCAAACTAGGAATAGAAGGGAACTTCCTCAAATAGATTAAAAAAAAAAATCTACCAAAACCCTACATATAACATCACAGTTAATGGTGAGAAACTGAGCACTTTCCCCTGAGATCAAGAGCAAGTCAAGGGTGTCCTCTCTCACCTCTCCTACTCAATATAGTTCTAGTTAATGCTATAAGGTGAGAAGAGAAAATAAAAGATATAGAGACTAGAAAGGAAGAAATAAAACTCTCTACTTACAGATGACATGATTGTCTATGTAGAAAATCCCAAAAAACCAACAAAAATCTCCTGGGACTAATAAGGAACAAGGTTGCATATGCAAATGTCAATTGCTTTCCTATATACCAACAATGAATAATGGAATTTGAAATGTTAAAAAAATACCATTTATAATAGCACTTAAAAAGCAAATACTTAGGGATAAATATAATAAAATACATACAGTACCTGTATGTAGATAACTACAAAACTGATTAAAAAATCAAGGAAGATCTAAATAAATGGAAAAATAGCTCATGTTCATGGATTGGAAGACTCGACCCACTTTTCTTTCTTCTCCTTCTGGGATCCCTATTATGCATGGGTTGGCATGTTTTATATTATTCCATAGATCTCATATGTTGCTTTCATTTTTTTCATTTGTCTTTCTGTCTGCTGTTCTGATTGTGTGATTTCCATTATTCTATCTTCCAGATCACTTATTCATTCTTCTTCATTATTTAGTCTGCTATGCATTGCCTTTAGCTGGGTTTTTATCTAGGCAATCGAGTTGTCTAATTTTGATTGGTTCCTCTTTATAATTTCTAGTTCCTTGTTACAGTCATCTACATTTCTAACGATAACCTTTCTTATTTCCTTTAGCATTTTTATTACCTCCTTTTTGAACTCGGGGTGTGATATACTGGAGAGGTCTGTTTCATTGTCTGTTCTTTCAGGAGATTTCTCTTGTCCTTTTAATTGGGAGTATTTCCTCTGCTTTTTCATTTTACTTAAATTTCTCTGACTCTATGAATTTAGGAGAAACAGTTATCACCACCTGTGGTCCTGAAGGGCCGTTTATATGTGGAAGCATCCCTGTGTAGACTGCGAGAGTCCAACATTTTGGTGTGAGGGCTGTGCTTGGTATGGATGCCTGCCACGTCTTTCCTCAGAATGTGCTGGCTGTTGTCCTCTTGATAGGGGGTGTTTTTGGTGTTGTGGTGACAAGAGCCTGCACTAAATGTTAGGCGGAGCCTCCTCTTTGCTCTATGGCTGTCACAGTCCTGTTGGGGGAAGGGTCTGCTCCCCAGTTGTTGGAGTAGAAGCCCCCAGATCTGGTTCTAAGCTGCAGTGTGAGGTAGGTGGGACTGGAGCACTCTCACTGGGAAAGGAGCCACTGGGTATTCCTCCCCAGGTGCTATCCGCCGGGGACATGCGATTCTGTGATGTCACCCACCACCCAGTGTGCATGCCCACAGTCCGCTCCTGCTGGTGCCACCCCCAGACTTGTCCCCACTGTGGGAGCACTGACAATTGGCTTGGAGGTCAGCCCTACCGCTGGTGAGTGTGAGCTCCCGAAGGGCACCAGAGCCACATCCACTGTGGGAGCACTGACAATCAGCAATTTTATGCTCTGTAAATGACAATGTTAAAAGAATGAAAAGACAAGCCACAGACTGAGGAAAATATTTTCAAAGCACATAGCTGATAAAGGACTATTATCCAAAATATACAGAACTCCTTTTTTTTTTAAACATCTTTATCGGAGTATAATTGCTTTACAATGGTGTGTTAGTTTCTGCTTTATAACAAAGTGAATCAGCTATATGTATACATATATCCCCATATCTCCTCCCTCTTGCATATCCCTCCCACCCTCCCTATCCCACCCCTCTAGGTGGTCACAAAGCACCGAGCTGATCTCCCTGTGCTATGTGACTGCTTCCCACTAGCTACCTATTTTACATTTGGTAGTGTATATATGTCCATGCCACTCTCTCACTTCGTGCCAGCTTACCCTTCCCCCTCCCTGTGTCCTCAAGTCCATTCTCTATGTCCGTGTCTTTATTCCTGTCCTGCCCCTAGGTTCTCCAGAACCAATTTTTTTTTTTAGATTCCATATATATGTGTTAGCATACGATATTTGTTTTTCTCTTTCTGACTTACTTCACTCTGTATGACAGTCTCTAGGTCCATCCACCTCACTACAAATAACTCAATTTCATTTCTTTTTAAGGCTGAGTAATATTCCATTGTATATATGTGCCACATATTCCTTATCCATTCATCTGTCGATGGACACTTAGGTTGCTTCCATGTCCTGGCTATTGTAAATAGTGCTGCAATGAACATTGGGGTACATGACTCTTTTTGAATTATGGTTTTCTCAGGGTATATGCCCAGTAGTGGGATTGCTGGGTCATATGGTAGTTCTATTTTTAGTTTATTTATTTATTTATTTATTTTACTTATTTAGCTTTGGCTGCGTTGGGTCTTCATTGCTGCACACAGGCTTTCTCTAGTTGTGGTGAGTGGGGGTTACTCTTCATTGCAGTGTGCAGGCTTCTCATTGCGGTGGCTTCTCTTGTTGCAGAGCATGGGCTCTAGGCATGTGGGCTTCAGTAGTTGTGGCACAGAGGCTCTAGAGCGCAAGCTCAGTAGTTGTGGCGCATGTGCTAATTGCTCCACGGCATGTGGGATCTTCCCGGACCAGGGCTCAAACCTGTGTCCCCTGCATTGGCAGGCAGATTCTTAACCACTGTGCCACCAGGGAAGCCCTATTTCTAGTTTTTTAAGGAACCTCCATACTGTTCTCCATAGTGGCTGTATTAATTTACATTCCCACCAACAGTGCAAGAGGGTTCCCTTTTCTCCACACCCTCTCCAGCATTTATTGTTTGTAGAGTTTTTGATGATGGCCATTCTGACCGGTGTGAGGTGATACCTCATTGCAGTTTTGATTTGTAGTTCTCTAATGATTAGTGATGTTGAGCATCCTTTCATGTGTTTGTTGGCAATCTGTATATCTTCTTTTGAGAAATGTCTTATTTAGGTCTTCTGCCCATTTTTGGATTGGGTTGTTTCTTTTTTGATATTGAGCTGCATGAGGTGCTTGTATATTTTGGAGATTAATCCTTTGTCAGTTGCTTCATTTGCAAATATTTTCTCCCATTCTGAGGGTTGTCTTTTCGTCTTGTTTATGGTTTTCTTTGCTGTGCAAAAGCTTTTAAGTTTCATTAGGTCCCATTTGTTTATTTTTGTTTTTATTTCCATTTCTCTGGCAGGTGGGTCAAAAAGGATCTTACTGTGATTTATGTCATAAAGTGTCAAAATGTACAGAACTCTTAAAACTCAATGACAAGAAAAGAGACAACCCAATTAAAATGGGCAAAAGACCTAAACAGACACTTCATCAAAGAGGACATACAGGTGGCAAATAGGCATATGAAAAGATGCCCAACATCATTTGCCATTAGGGAATTGTAAAATAAAACAACAATTGGATACAACTACACACCTATTAGAAAGGCTGAAATCCAAAAAACTGACAATACCAATTGGTGGCCAGGATGCAAAAGCAACAGAAATTTTCACTCATTGCTGATGGGAATGCAAAATGATACAGTTTTTTTGGAAGACAGTTTGGCAGTTTCTTACAAAACTAAATCTAATATTCTCATATGATCAATAATCTAACAACTAAGTGCTTACCCAAATAATTTGAAAACATGTTACACAAAAACTTGCATTCAAATGCTTATAGCATCTTTATTCATAATTGCCAATCCTGGAAGCAACTGAGATGTCTTTCAATAGATGAATGAATAAACAAATGATGGCACGTTTATATTATGAAATTTTATTCAGTGATAAAATGAAATAAATTATCAAGCCACAAAAAGACATGGGTGAATCTTAAGTGCAAATTACTAAGTGAAAGAAGCCTGTCTGAAAAGGCTACACATTGTGTGATTCTGATTATATGATGTTTTGGAAAAGGAAAAGCTATAAAGACAGTAAACAGATCAGTGGTTGCTAGAAGCTTGGGGTGTGAGGGGAGGGTTGTATAGGTGAAACACAGGAGATTGTTTAATTCAGTAAATCTATTTTGTGTAATATTGTAATGGTGAATATAAGACATTTAAGTATTTGTCAAATCCCATAGAACTTAAAATACAAAGAGTGAACCTTAATGTATGTAATTAAAAAATCATTTAGAAAGTTGGAGGATTCCAGAGTGGAATGCCGAATGTGACAAAATAGTCTAACTGTATTACAAATGTATAAAACAACCTCACTGAAGGGGATGGGGGAATAAGGTGCTAACCTAAGTAATTTTGAAATGAGTGGAGTTGTAAGAATAAAGGCAAAAGGAACTATACATAAGTACTGCTCTAGCTGATAAAGTTTTTCCCCATGGGCATATGGGGTAATAAACAGCTATACATACATGTACACATGTATACTGTAATAAACAACTAAGTAAATGGATAATGGATAGTGGGTGCCAGGTTTCTCACTGTTGGAGCAGGAGATTACAGATAGGCAAGAGGAAGAGGCTAGAATGAGTTGCTGATATCCATATGAACTCATGATTAGCTTAATAGAGATATACATAACTACATATAGGAACGTTTGTAGGTATATGTATATACATGGGTTTGTATACACACATATGTCTTTTTGCTCCATCAACTGAGAGGGCCTACAAGCAATGAAACCCCAATATCTAGTACCCAGATCTTGGTTTCTAATATTGTTCTCCAATAAAAGGAACCAAGGCCCCTTGGAGAAATGGCAGATTTTAGGAGGGAGACAAGAAATATACAAGATGAGTCTGGAGCATCTCATAGTGCCAGAAAGTAAGGAAATACAAACAAATAAATAATGATTGGCATATGTCAAATGGATACAGGAACCAGCTGACTGAAGGAATTATTGATAACCAAAGCTGGGGCAATTTGAGAAACAAAATAAAGTAGTATTGGATTATAACCCAAAGAATAAAATAAATATTCCTAAGTCCACACTGATAGAAATAAATGAATAAATAAATGGGGGAAAATAGACAAACTTCCTGTACAGAATTCCAAATAGTTTATATAGACACTGCCTTTCAAGGAGGTGGAGCTTAACTCTTCAACCCTTGAGTATGGTCTGTACCTAGTGACTTGCTTTCAAAGAGTATAGTATAGAGGGAGTAGCTGTACAGTGGAGAAACCTGACAAACATTACCTCAGCCAGATGATCAAGGTTAACATCAACAGTGATAGGTCACGTTGATGGTATGGACCCTTGATATGACGTGATGAGAATGGCACTTCACCTCTGTGATCTTCCTGCCCAAATCCCGTAACCCCAGTCTAATCATGAGAAAAACATCAGACAAACCCCAATCGATGGACATTCTACAAAATATTTGACCAGTACTCCTCAAAACTGTCAAAGAGCATCAAAAACAAGGAAAGTCTAAGAAATTGTCACAGCCAAGAGGGGTGTAAGGAGACCCAATAATTAAATGTAATATTGTGTCCTGGATAGATCCTAGAACAAGAAAAGGACACTAGTGGAAAGCTAAGATAATCTGAATAAAGTATGAACTTTAGTTAAAATAATATATAATATATTGATTCATTAATTGTGACAAATGCACTATTCTAATGTAAGATACCAATCATAGGGGAAACTGGATTTGAGGGGTATGGGAACTCTCTGTACTATTTTTACAATAATTCTGTAAATCTAAAACTATTAAAAAATAAAAAGTTTATTTTAAAAAAGTATATTGATCCTATCTATTCCCCTAGCAGTTTTTTTTTCATTTTTTACTATCCTTGAGAATTATCAAAACAATCCAAAGCTTCTACAACTCTTCTCCTGTTGCCTGCCATTGGTAGGCAAAGAGAAACAGGAATCCCATTGGGGAATGTCATTTTCTCTGAATCAAGACAATTGTTAGGATGGTGCTGGCAATGGCATTTGAGTCATAAATGTTTGACTTTGTGCATGATGTATCTTAGTCTTCCAAGACCTCTTTCTTTGATAGCAGGAGGCTGAAATTCTTACATATCTTATTACTCATAAATCCCCAGAGCTGAGGGCTCCTGGCCATTCCTCAGAGCCATTTCTCGGAATGAAGGATGGATGAGCTAGAGAAAGATTTCATTATCTTGAGTAAGTACTAATTGTTATAATGCTAAGCATTTTAGACATACTTAGCTGTGGATTATGGATTAAAATTACCCTGCTTTATTTTTCTAGCAAGCACAGTGTTACTAATAAGGTTCACAAAGTTTGCGTTTTTTTCTTAGGAAGTAAAAGGAACACGGAGCTCATTAACTAGTTAGATCTTTTAGACAATAGTGCTCAGAGGAAGGAAATGTGAGAGAGCAGTAGGGATTGGGGGAGGCGTTTACAATTTACAGCTCAATGAGATGCAAAAATATTCATTGTTAATAGCTTCTGCTGGGAGTTCAGCAACCCCAAAAAGAAAAGGAGTATTGACTCGTTGGTCTATAGAGGCCACTTGCCTGCTTCTTCAATTGTTTTGAAGGAGCCAGTAAGTGCCCCATGAATCCAGCCTGGCACCTGCATGGCGATATCTTGGGTGAGCTATGTTAAATAGAACATGAAAGCGGTCAAACTCACACATTGTTTTCTAAAAGTTACGTGCAATGGGTAAATGAAATGAAAGGGAAATCTGAGTAAAAGAAGAAAATTGTGAAGACTTTATTTTACCCATTGTACACAACTTTTAGAAAACAATGTGTGAGTTTGACCACTTCTCTACCCTTCCTAACATGTACCATCAGCATCACAAATGTTCTAAACTTACTGGGAAGTTGGAAGCTTCCTTAATGTGGCACAAAATAATGAAGTAACTGTGTATTATGTGGTCCTGGGAGAGTGCTCTTTTACTGCCCTACTGCTGGATGATGCTCTTCTCCTCTACAAAGGCCACTGGGGCTGCCCTTAGAAGGTGCACATTAAGTCAGGGTTAGTGTCAGAATAATAATAACAAACACGCATAGCATTTACTATGTGCCAGGCTCTCTTCTGAGCGTTTTTCATAGATTACCTCATTGTAATCGAGTCCATTACTCGATAAGGTACATGTAGTTTTATTTCCCCCATTGTTTAGATGAGGAAACTGAAGCACAAAGGCTGTTTTTGAGATTTTTACTGGTTTATGCCTCACCTATGCTGCACAAGCCCCCATAAGCCTTGGATTTGTCCTTAAGGAAGGTAATTTCGTTTGTTTACGGTGTTTGCCTCACTCTCCACTGCTTCTTTTCCTAAAGCTGGCATTTCTGACCTGAGAAACCTTGGTATGCCTGTCTCCCGAAATCCTTTCCCTTTCCATGTAAAGATGGATGGGGTCCTTTTTGGTATCAGCCGCTCTGGCATTTCCTCCCATCTGCGCATACCTACATACTTCTTGCACTCAAAGCTGCCTGCACCTCAATCTTTGCCCTCAGCACCTCTTGCCTTAGCTCTCCTGACAGACCTGCTTTGCCTTCACCCTCTCTCCATCTGTTTCCGGGTGACCCGCATCACCACAGAACTGCAAATTTTTGGAACTGACTTCATTTAGCACAGTAGGTTCCCTTTTCCCTTTCTGGTCTTCCCACTTATAAGGGGGAAGTCTTTTTTATGTCTTTAATCTTATTTCTTTCTGGCCTATAAGACCTTGACATTCAGCCTCTGCAGCCAGTTCCTAACTGTGCTGAAACATCACTTAAATTGTCTCTATCTATTGATTACTTTTCTTCCTATTTAGGGATTCTGCACTGTGTTTCTGTTTAGGCTCACTAACACATTTGGGTAACACAGAACCAAAGGAGCCCAAATTACGGACATTATGTAATGTGATAAATATGGCTACATTGGCAATCATATTACAATATATAAATGTAACAAAATAACAGCTGTACACCTTAAACTTACACATTAACACATCAAATTTATTCAATAAAAATAATAAGAATGTGCTACTAAAGTGCTCCTTTTGTTGCATTATAAATCTTAAACATAAGCATATTCTAACCTAGTATATATTAACAAAAAAATATGTTCTGACAGCACATACTGTGTTCAGAAACTTTACTGCTCTTGGAAGAAGTAATACGGGAGACACGAAGATGTATTTAACAATATCAGTAAGGACTATATTCATAGTGAAGTAAAATAAATCATAAATGATGCATAGATAACTCAATACCAATTAATACTGTGTAAAGTGTTGTGGAAAATATAAAATATTGGATTGGTCCTGAGTGGTGAGAGGCACAAAATCACCCTGGCATGAAATTCCTTTAACTGAGAACAGTTATTTTTCATTCTATTGTACATGAAGGATAAAATATTTACTTGAGAATGCTGTTTGCAATCAGCTAACTAATTAAGGGTTGTAAATAATTTCCTGTTTTGATAGCAGGAAGGGGTTTTTAACAAGGAGAAGACATGAAGAACAAAAATGTATATACTGAATATTCAGAGTTACTGAGAAGGAGGTAAGGGAGTCACCGAGAGGGAAGAAAGGGAGAAGAAAACTCGCTCAGACTTTTCAATGTTACCTATGGTTGTCCTGATTCTGCTGAATCACTGAAGCAACTACCCTTCCTGAAATTCTTGCTGTGTGCTAAATGTTGTTGTTACTTATATTTTCTCTAACCTAACAGCAAGCCTATATTGTAGGTGAGACAATGTCCAAAGTTAAATAACCTGTCCAGGGACACAAAGCTAGCACGTGGCAGAGCTGGGGTTAGATCTCAGGCCCAGCTCACTCCCACACCCTCTTCTCTTTCCTGTTCAGCAGAGCTGCTTGTGTGCACTATTCATCAGCACACCCACGCTGCAGAGGAGGGGATGCTGTTGACATGTGGCTGTGTATGCGTGTGTAATTTCTATGATTTATGAAGATGGATTTTTTTATTGAAAAAAACATTTATTTCATAAAAGTAATGCATGTTTGAGATTTAAAAATCAGAAACATGCAAACAAACAGAAAACAAGGAAATGTAAACTCTTCCACAAACCCTTCTAACATAGAGCCAGCCAATCTTGGCATCATCCTATCTATTCTTATAGCCTGTAAGCATATATAAATCAAAAGGCACAGGCATTTGTAAGGCTTTATTTAAGCACTGCCATATTGCCAGAAACATTGTTTTAGCATAGTATACAATATTAAAATGAAACTTCATTATTGGGAATTTGCTAATTGAAGTATCATGGAATCATGGTCAAGCTTCTGTGACATCTCTGAAATTTCCTTCTAGAGAAAGCTCTAAGATTTTATCATATAAATTTTTTTTTGCTTAAATAACAAATAGAATTTATAATGAAGGAAAGCACCACATTTACAATAGTGTCAATGACATTGAAAAAGCATAGGAGTATATTTACCAAGAAATATCAAAAACATGTGAAGAATAATTTAAATCACTTTTGAAGTACACCAAAGAAATGAATGGAAAAGCAACCCATGTTCTTGCATGGGAAGACTCAATTTGCAAAAGCTGTAAATTCTAAGTTTATTCATAAATTCAATGTGATAGCAATATGAATTGCAGTAGATATTATTTACTTGTTTAATTTTGGTGATGTGAGTAGGAATAAGACAAAATCACTCTAAAACTCATACAGAAAAGTAAATAAGAATAATGGGGAAAATTTAGAAATGGGGTAAAGTAGGGAAGACCATCTCTACCAATCAGAAAAACATTTTATGAGCCCTCAACAATGTGATATTAGTGCATAAATATTAAGGCAAACAATTGAAACAGAAGAGAAAATACAGAAGTAGACTGAAATACATACAATAATTTAATTTATGATATAGGTGGCCTCTCAGATCAGTGCTGAAAAGACAAACATTCCATAGTTTTGGAAAAACTAGGTAACTATCTGGAAAATAATAACTTTGGATCTATACCTCACAGCATCCGCCAGGATAAATTCCAAGTAGATCAAAGATGTAAATCAAACCTATAAGTGCTGGAACAAAACATGGAGAAATTACTTGATTACCTCAGAGTAGGGAGGTTCTTTTAAATTTCAAAATTCGGAAACTATAACATTAAAAATGGATAAATTTGACTACCTAAAAAATAAGTTTCTGCTTAAAAAATCATCAAGTCAAAAGACATGGAAAAACTAAAAAAAAAAGTGCAATTTATAATACAAACAGCTCATACAGCTCAATATCAAAAAACAAACAACCCAATCAAAAAATGAGCAGAAGACCTAAATAGACATTTCTCCAAAGAAGACATACAGATGGCCAACAGGCACATGAAAAGCTGCTCAGCATCATTAATTATTAGAGAAATGCAAATCGAAACTACAATGAGTTACCATCTCACACCAGTCAGAATGGATATCATCAAAAAGTCCACAAATAACAAATGCTGGAGAGCGTGTGGAGAAAAGGGAACGCTCCTCCACCATTGGTGGGAATGCAAATTGGTGCAGCCACTATGGAGAACAGTATGGAGGTTCCTTAAAAAACTAAAAATAGAACTACCATATGATCCAGCAATCCTACTCCTGGGCATATATCCAGAAAAAGACAAAAACTTTAATTCAAAAAGATACATCCATCCCAATGTCCATAGCAGCACTATTTACAATAGCCAAGACATGGAAGCAACCTAAATGTCCATCAACCGATGAATGGATAAAGAAGAGGTAGTATATATATATATATATATATATATATATATATATATATATATATATATATATATATATATATATATATATACACAATGGAATATTACTTGGCAATAAAAAAGAAAGAAATAATGCTACTTGCAACAACATGGATGGACCTAGAGGTTATCATACTAAGTGGAGTAAGTCAGACAGAGAAAGACAAATAGCATATAATATCACTTGTATGTAGAATCTAAAAAAAATGATTCAAATGAACTTATTTACAAAACAGAAATAGACTCACAGATATAGAAAACAAACTTCTGGTTACCAAAGGGAGGGTAGAATAAATTAGTAGTTGGGATTAACAGATACACCTACTATATATAAAATAGATAAACAAGGACTTACTGTACAGTACAGGGAACTATATTCAATATCTTGTAATAACCTATAATGGAAAAGAATCTGAAAAAGAATATATATACACATATATATGTATATATATATATAAATAACTGAATGACTTTGCTGTACACCTGAAACTAACACAACATTGTAAATCAACTATACTTCAATTAAAAAGTTCAATTTATGCCACAAACAGAGGATTAATTCATTTTAATTATTCATGTTAATTCCTGAAACAGCCCCTACTCCACTGAAGATCAGGTATATAAAGCAAATATAGAAGCACCAAAGAAAAATTGGGGGCCATTTAGGAAAGCAAAGTAACATATAATTAGACAATCTTTTGGCAGACAAACCCAGTATTTCATCCAAATAAAGAAAGCATATTAACCAAACAAACAACTTTGAAGAGCACTTAACAGGGACACAAAATAGCCTCACTCTTTCTATGAACATTTAAATATTTCAGTTCTAAATAACCCTGTTCCCACTGTGGTTGTGGCTTTCCTTTATCCTGGCTCTCTCACCTAGAATTATGGTAAACATGAAAGCCCTTTGGACATGCTCAGAGTTGGCTAAAATTCTAGGCTGCAATTTATTCTTGTGGACAGAGCCTGAAACTGACCATACATCACCACTCCACTGCTTTAAGACCCCTTTTTTGTACCTCAAGTAGTCTTGGAAGTTTGGAAGTGACCTGTGTGAACCTGGAGCTAGGTTTAGGCTGGTCTATGGGCAGTAACAGCCACAGCCTCCCCAGGGGACCCCTGGCCTTCACACTGCCGCAGCCTGGTTAAGTTTCCCCAAATCATTTCAAAAATGGTCATGGAGCAGGAATGCTTAACTGGTCCCAAGTGATAAAGGACCACTGGTTTCAGGCTATGCTCTGAAAAACCTTACCACAGCTAGGATTATAAGTCATTTCAGCTGCCAATTGAAGAAAATTCCATTAAATTGTGTTCACCAGAATATATACATATTATTTGACTTATTATCATTTGCTTTGCTTTTCAGTACACTTGAAATCATTTGCCAAAGAATGTACAGCTCTTGTCTAAATATATTTTGGTTAAATTTATAGTTAAATTGACACTAATTCAACAAGCATTAAAGGTTTTAGTTTTTGGATGTATTCTGTGTATGAAAGTAGCCCTTAATTGACAAGAAAGAAAGAATCAGGAAGGGAGGGAGGGAAGGAAGGAAAAAATGAAAACATGAGAAAACACGTATAACCAATGATGCATTTAGCACAAACAAGAGGATTTTCCAATAAACTACCACAGTAAACTTGCTTCTGCCTCTAGCAAAATCTATTGATCAAATCTTTGGTTTGTAACTGTTGGTTTGGAAATCAAGTGCAAGTGTGTTACTGCTTCCAGCCTAGGCTGAAAGGGATATTCAAAGCACTACTGCTCAGTCCTGTAAGCTATAGATAGGAGTAACTGCTGGGACACAGTGTCAAGGGTGCTGTCCTTCTGGGCATCTGGGAACATTTAATTTTCTATCCAAAGACATATCTAAGAATTCATCCATGTTTATTTACCCTAATGGTGATTTTTAATGTGTGTATTTTGAGAGATACAAAAGATGGGGACAAAACAGGGTAGGTGGCAAAGTAAGGCCCTGGTAATTTCAGTCTCCTGGACAGCTCCCTATCCCCCTTGGGAGTTTCAAGAGTTCTCATGAGATTCCCCCATTACTTTCATTCTTTTCCTCAATCAATACATGAGATTAGATGCTTCAGGAATGTGAAGATGCAAATAACCAAGGACAAAAGACATTGTTAGCTCCCTAGGGAACTGCATTCCACCTATGATTACAGCCTATAAATAGACAAATAAAACTGGTTCAGCTCCTTATGGGAAAGAAAAATTTTGATCAAGAGATCTGAAATTCCAAATTACAGTTAACCATTCATTGTACCTACTCAAAAATTCATTTATTCACTTAGTTATTCTTAGATTTATTCATTCATTCATTTGATAAATATAAAGAGAGCATCAACAATGTGCCAGCCATAGCACTATATTCTTAGATTCAAAGATAAACCAGTAGGTAAAGCCTTCTTAGATATGATATAATATGAAATAATGGCTGAAAACTTCCCAAGCTTAGCAAAAGACACAAAGAAGTTGAGCAAAGCCCAAAGAGACTTGAAAGCAGCCAGAGAAAATGATGCATTACCTGTACAGAAACACCAATTCAAATGACAGGAGAGTTCTCATCTGAAACCATGGAGGCCAGAAAGAACTGTTGAAAGAAAGGAACTATCAACCATGAATTCTGTATCTGGCAAAATGATCCTTAAGAATGAAGGAAAAATTAAAAACATCTCAGATAAAAGAGAATTAAAAGAATTTGTTGCTAGAAGGCCATTTTAAAAAGTTGACTAAAGGAAATTCTTCAAACAGAAATAATTAAAAAAAAAAAAGATGCTTGGAGAATCAGGAACAGAAGAGCAAGACTATGGGTAATATAATAGAATATGCTTTCCCTCATGAGTTTTATAACTCATGTTTGATGATTAAAACAAAAATTATAGCACCATATGATACTCAAGACAAGAATATTTTAAAGTAGTGAAGGTAAATTTACCTAAGTTGAAGTGAGGTTTCCACACTTCACTCAAAGTGGTGAAATGTTGATACAAGTAGACTGTTATAAGTCACATATGTATTGTAATGCTCAGAGTAATCACTACAAAAACTTCAAAGAGAGATACATCCAAAGCTACTATAAATAAATCAAGATTGAATCCTAAAAACTACTCAAGTAACCCATAAAAAAACAAAACAAACAGAGGAAAAAGACCCTGTGGAAATAAATTAAAAACAGGTAACAAAATGGCAAACTTAATTAAGCACATATCTATAATTACTTTACATATAAATCATATAAATATACCTATCAAAGAACAGAGATGGGCAGAGGGCATTTAAAAAACACAACCCAATTGTATGCTATTTTCAAGAAGCTTACTTCAAATTCAGTGACACAGGTAGGTTGAAAGTAAAAGAATACAAAAAGATAAACCATGCAAACATTAATGTGAAAAAGCAGAAGTGGCTATATTAATACCTGATAAAATGACTTCCAATAAAAATTCTAGAGAAAAAGAGTGACATTACATGATGATAAAAGGATCAATCCACCAGGAAGATATAACAAATCTAAATGTGTATGCACCCAACAAGAGAGTTTTAAAATACATAAAGTAAAAAGTGATAAAACTGAAAAGAGAAATAGATAAATCCACAATTATAGTTGGAGACTTCATCATCTCTATCTCAATAACTAATAGAACAATTAAACAGAAAATCATCAAGGATATAGAAGAACTTAACAACTCTATCAACCAACAGAATCTAGTGGACATTTATAGAACACTACACCCAACAACAGCAGAAAAAACATTCTTTTAAAGTGCCCATGGAATATATACCAAGATAGACCACATCCTGGGTCATAAAACAAACATCAACAAATTTAAAAGAATTGAAATCATAGCAGAGTATTTTCTCTGACCATGGTGGAATTAAACTAGAATTACCAGAAAGATAAAGGAAATATCTCCAAAGGCTTAGAAATTAAATAACACACTTCTGAATAATCCATGGGCCAAAGGGAAAATGGGAAAATATATTGAACTGAATGAAAATTAAAATACTGCATGTCAAAATTTGGGAGGCACAGCTAAAGCAGTGGAGAGGGAAATTTAGAGCACTAAATGCTTACATTAGAAAACAAGAAAAGTCTTAAATCAATAGTCTAAGCTCCCATCTCAAGAACCTAAAAAAAGAACAGGAACATAATCCCAAAGCAAGCAGAGGAAAGGAAATATTAAAGATAAGAGCAGAAATCAACAAAATTGAGAACAGAAGAACAGAGAAAATTAACAACACAAAGAGCTGGTTCTTCAAAACAGTCACTAAAATGGACAAACATCTAACAAGACTTACAAAGAAAAAAGAGAGAAGACACTAATTACCAGTATCAGGAATGAAATAAGGGATATACCTGTAGATGCTGTAGACATTAAAAGGATACTATGGGAATATTACAAACAATTTTGCAGGCACAAGTTTGACAACTTATATGAAATGGACCAATTCCTTGAAAAACACAAACCATCACAACCAACCCATATGAAATAGAAAATTTGAATAACTAAATATAAAATAACTAAATAAAATTTGAATAACCTATAACTACTTAGGAAATTGGATCTGTAATCTTTAAATTTCCATAAAATAAATGTCCAAGCCCAGATGCTTTCACTGGAGAATTCTACCAAATATTTAAAGGAGGATTAACATAAATTCTACACAGCCTCTTCTAGAAAATAAAAGAGAGAGAATACTTCCAATTCATTTTATGAAGCTAGTATTACCATGATATCAAAATTAGAAAATGACTAAAAATAAGAAAACTACAGACCAATATCTCTCATGAATATAGATACAAAGATTCTCAACACAATATTAGCAAATAGATTCAGCAATATATAAAAAGAATTATAGTGTGATCAAGTGGAGTTTATCTCAGGTATGCAAAGCTAGTTCAGTATTCAAATAACAAGGTGATTAATCAACAGGATATAGAAGAAAAATCATATGTTTATATCAATTGATATAGAAAAAACATTTGAAAAAATTCACCACACATTCATGATAAAAATTCTCAGAAAAATAAGAATAGAGGGAACTTGGTAAAAAGCATCTGCAAAATAACCTACAGTTATCATTATACCTAATGGTGAAAGATTGAATACATTCCTCCTAAGATCAGGAATAAGGTGAGGATATCAGCTAACACCACTGTTATTTAACGTAGTGCTGGAGGTTCTAGCTAGTTCAGTAAGGCAAGAAAAGGAAATAAAAGTCATATGAATCATAAAGGAAGAAAGAAAATGGTTTCTATTTGCAGATTGCATGATTATCTATGTAGAAATTCTCAAGGAATCTACAAAAAGGCAAAACTCCTAGAACTAATAAGTGAGTTCAGCAAGATTTCAGGACACAGGGTAAATATATAAAAATCAATTTTCCCTCTATATACTACTGATGAATATGTGACCACTGAAATTTAAAAAATATAATATCATTTACAAAACCAGATAAAAAAGAAAAAAATAATATCATTTACCATTGCTCAAAAAAGTTAAATACTTAGGTGTGACTCTAACCAAAAAGATGCACAGCATTTATATGCTGAAAAATACAAAATGCTGATGAAAGAAGTCAAAGAAGACCTAAATAAATGGAGAGTCATGTCTTGTTCATGAATTTGAAGATTTAACATAGTAAAGATGTCAATTCTCCCCAAACTGATATACAGGTTCAGTACAATTTCTATCAAATCCAGCCAGATTCTTTTTCTAGATACAGACAAGATTTTTCTGTGTGGAAGTGCAAAGAAACCAGAATGGTTAAAACAATTTTGAAAAAGAAGAATAAAATGGGAAGAAACAGTCTACCTAATTTCAAGACTTACTATATAGCTACAGTAATCAAGACTGTGTGCTATCATTGGCAGAGGGATGAACACACAGAAAAACAGAATAGAATACAGACTCTTGAAATCAACCCACACAAATATGTCCAACTGACTTTTGACAAAGGTGCAAAAGTAATTCAGTGGAGAAATGATAGCCTTTTCAATAAATTGTGCTGAAGCAATTGGACACCCATAGGCAAAAAAATAAACCTTGACCTAAGTCTTACACCATATACAAAAATTAACTCAAAATTGATCACAGATTTAAATGTAAAATGTAAAACTACAAGAGTTTTAGAACAAAACATAGGAGACAATCTTCAGAATCTGGGGCTAGGCAAAGAGTTTTTAGACTTGTTACCAAAAGAATGATCCACAAAAGGAAAAATTGATAAACTGGACTTCAACAAAATTAAAAAGTTTCCCTTGCAAAAGACCCTGTTAAAAGGATGACAGACAACTAGAAGAAGATATGTGCAAACTACATAGCCAGTAGAGGACCTGTATCATAAATATATAATGAACTCTCAAAACTCAACAGAAAAAAAAAATAGGCAAAAGACATGACCAGACATTTCACCAAAGAGGATATATAGGTAGCCATTTAATAAGCACATGAAAAGACGTTCAATACCATTGGCCATCAAAGAAATGAAAATTAAAACCACAGTGAGATAACCCTACACCCATCAAAATGGCTAAAATAAACAATAGTGACAACATCAAATATCGATGATGATGTGGAGAAACTGGATCATTCAAACATTGCGAATGGAAATGTAAAATTGTACAGTCCTGCTGAAAATACTTTGGCAGTTTTCTTTTTTTAACTAAACATGTAATTACAATACTTCCTGGAAATTGCAGTCTTGGGCATTTATCCCAGAGAAATAACAACTTATATTCACACAAAAACCTTTACACAAATGTTCATAGTAGCTTTATTTATCTGCCCATATGTTCTTCAACAGGTGAATAGTTAAAGAAACTGTGGTAGATCCATACCATGGAATGCTACTTAGCAAGAAAAAGGAAAGAACTATTGATACACACAACTACTTTGAGGAATCTCCAGGAAACTATGCTGAGTGAAAGAAGCCAATCCACAAAGGTTACATACTGTATGATTCCAATTATATAACTTTTTGAAATAACAACATTTTAGAAATTAAGGAGAGATTAGCAATTGCCAGAAGTTAGAGACAAGGAGGGAGGGGCAAGAGTGGGTGTAGTTATAAAAGTGCAACTTGAGAGATCTTTGAGTGTTGGAAATGTTAAATACCTTGACTGTGGTGGTGGATATACGAAACCACATGGCTGATACAATTGTTTAAGAAGTAATACATAGACACAAACATGCACACACATACATACAAACACAAATGAATACAAGTGAAACTGGAGAAATATGAATAAGATGATTGCATTGTACCAATGTCAATATCCTGGTTGTGATATTCTATTATAGTTTTGCAAAGTATCACCATTGGATGAAACTGGGTCAGGTGCGCAAGGGAATTCTATTTTTTTTTCACAACTGTATGCAAATCTACAAATATTTCAATAAAAATTTTAAATAAAAGTAATATGGATCTCAACTTTATTTTTGGATACATTTTATTGTTTTTTTTCTCTTGAACTTGATGTGGACCTAGACTACCAATTAGGATACAAAGTAAATGTGAATTGAATATGTTTTATAACAAAATTTTTTCATTATTTTTTAATTTAATTTTTATTTTATATTGGGGTACAGTTGATTTACAATGTGTTAGTTTTAGGTGTACAGCAAAGTGATTTGGCTATACATATACATATATCCATTCTTTTTCAGATTCTTTTCCCATATAGGTTATTACAGAATATTGAGTAGAGTTCCCTGTGCTATACAGTAGATCCTTGTTGATTATCTATTTTATATATAACAACTTTGTTTTTTAAATATATAGAAAAAACAAGAGGATTGTTCAATGATCTGCTAACAATGACTGTTTTGGGGTTGTGGAATTATGGATGATTATTTCTTCTTTATACTATTCTGAACTTTCAAAATATTCATGATGAACATCTAAAGATGATACTGTCAGAAAAATGAACTATTTCATCTGAGCATCAATGTAACAATGTTCTTTAGAAATATACAAAGAGAAAGATTGAAGCTAGGGAGACAAATAAATTTTAGTAATATTAACATTTCAGCAAAGATGGAAAGGAGAGAATTTTGGACTTCCAATATCATTTCTGCCAACCTTTCTTGGTTTCTCAGTTTCTAAAGACACCTTCTATACTGAGTAGAAGGCACAATTCACTAGGTCATAAAGTTAAAAGGTCTAGTTATAAAACAACATGACTGATGGACCTACACGTCTGAAAGTTATTCTTGTTTGAAGTAGAGGAGAAGAAACTAAAGACATAGAGCCTACGTGTGTTAATTAAGAGAGAGGGGGAGTGGTGGAGTGGAGTTTGAAAAGTAAGACCAACAACCCAGGTGAAAGGTAGTGAGAAACTGATATGTGTAAGATAGTGGTTGTAAGAAATGGACAGGAATGAACAGTCACAGGACATATTAAGGAATAGGAATTTGACTGTATCAGTTGGGGAATTTAATGCAGAGAGTTGATTACACAAATGAGAGAGGAGCTGGGAGCCAAACAGAGCACAGTGAGGAACTACAGAGATTGTCAACAGTAAGAAGCTCCCACCACTCCTCAACCAGAGGGCAATAGATGAAGCCACGTTACTGAAGCTCAGGGGCCAGGATTACACAGGGGAAGTTGGAAATACAGTAGCTTGTCTGGCAAGAACTGAAGCCACAGATGTAGCCACAGCTGGAAAATCTGCCTACATCAGAGAGAAAGGGTATAAACACCCTAGCTTCTTTCTCATTCCCACCCTCCAATCTCCTACCAATGTCAAGTCCAGTTGCGAGCCAGATGACTTGAGAGTCTGGATAATGTAACCCATAGAAGTCAACTCCCTAGGATACAGAGCAGAGCTGGGGAAAGGCAAGAAACAGATGTGGGGGCAAACAGACAAAGGACTAACATAGTCAGTCTTCTTAGCTACACAGCATCCATTCTCACCTCATAGCCACATTTAACAAATTCATGCTTCTGCCAGACGTGAGACAACTACCCATGATACAAGTCACAGCTCTCTCCAACAAGGGGAGGAAGAAAGTTTCATTAGTCATTTTTCTATCTTAAGTCCAAGACTTCTTGGAATTATGGAATCACTCTTGTAAATACTAGATGTAGTTCCTTGGAGAACTGTTGACCTGTAAGTTTAAAAGCCAAGTGCTTATTACCAACATTCCTCATACAAAATAGTAGGGAGAGAGAAATGAAATGAAAAGGGACATTGTTGTTTAATACAGACATAATGAAGTACACCTCGCTGCTGCAATTCTTGTTCCTGTAACTGGGCATGTGGCCATAGTTGATATTTATCACTTTATTCTTCTACCTCATGTTTTGTTATTCTTGCCCTCTCAGCCAGCACATTGACTGGTTGGAGTAGTTTTCCCAGTTGGGCAATCCAATCCTTCATTCCTTTTCAGGATCTTTCTTTCTGAATCCTTGGTGCTCCTATACTTAAATTAGGTTGCTGGAGACTTTGATTGGCTTTTACTATCAGACACAGAAGTACTAAAAGATGTTCCCATGAATCTTCTGGGTTTCAGACATAGTCCTCCCAACCCCCATTGTATAGCAGCAAGCCAATTGCCCATCGTTAATCATGATCAATCACATCAGCCAATATAATTACCCTTTCTCTGATTGTTGGTTCAGTGGTATGAGGAGCTCCAAATGCCAGGTGACAGTCTCAACTTCTAGTTTATATTGACACTGACTGGAAGCATTTTTTCCTTTGGAACCAAGACTTCTATACCCATAGAGCTAAATGCTATGGACAGGAAGCAAAAGTTCTGTGAGGTGATTATTAGATATAATAGTGAAAAAGGTCATTACCACTTCTTCCTCTTAATTCCTGGACCCATGTATTCTATGTAAGGGAGAAACATACCATATATGTTGGTCACTGGTTCAAAGACTATGCCACATCCTGAGGGAGAACATCCCAACAGCACAGAATGTGACCTCCCAGTTGTTACCATAACTGCATCTTAATTAAGACATTCTACTATTTTATCAGTCTGGCAGCTCCTGAGTGATGGGGTACAAGCCAAGATCAGGAAATTGTAGTGGCATGATTTATTACTGTACTTTCCCTGCAGTGAAATATATCCCTTAGACAGAAGCATTGTTGCATGTGATAACATGATGGTGAATTAGGCATTCCATAAGCCCATAGATGGTAATGTTGAGAAAGCAAATCTATACTCATAATAGTAAGAACAAACTGTGGCCCCTCTATGATAAGAAAGGGTCAGATGTAATCAACTTGCCATCAGGCTGGTCCCCCACAGAGAATGATGCTAAATTGGGAGCTCAGCGGTGCCAAATTAGTCCTTGATTTGGTGGGCCAGGACTCAGCAGTAGCAGTGGCAGATCAGCTTTGGCAAAAAAAAGTCCCCATTATTGAGTCTTGCTAATCTCTAACACCAGGGCCCCTCATTAAATAAAAACTCAATCAGAAGCTGGTTGATATAAAAGCCTGACAGATGCAACCTGCAGGGCATCAATCCTCCTGAGTAGAGCAGGGGAATGACAGGGAGCGATTCTGAAGGAAAATAGGCCTGGCTTACTGAAGAGAGAATGTGGTTTCCCAGTTTTCTACTGTAGGTGACTGGGCAGACAGTAATTCACTGGGCTGAGGATACAGGAGTTTGGGATTGTGTTGTGTTTAAGGTGCCTAAGGGAAATCATTGTAAAGCTGCCAAGGATGCAATCTGAAGTTCAGGAGAGAAGTCTGTGATAGAGATATATAACCAGGAGTCAACAGAACGTGAAAAGTCTTTGAAATCATGGGCGTAAGTGAGTTCACTCAGGGTTAGTGTAGGATGATCGGAGAAGAGGACCAGAGACAAAGCTTAGACACCACCAACACTCAAGTGACTGGCCATGGAAAAGAAGGCTGTGAGGAAGAAGTCAGAGTGGTGTCTCAGAAACTAAGGGAGAGGGCTTCCCTGGTGGTGCAGTGCCTAGGAATCTGCCTGCAATGCAGGGGACGTGGGTTTGAGCCCTGGTCCGGGAGGATCCCACATGCTGCAGAGCAACGAAGCCTGTGCGCCACAACTACTGAGCCCACAAGCTACAACTTCTGAGCCCACGCACCACATCTACTGAAGCCCACATGCCTAGAGCCTGTGCTCCGCAACAAGAGAAGCCACCGTGATGAGAAGCCTGCGCACCGCAACCAAGAGTAGCCCCCGCTCGCCACAACTAGGGAAAGCCCACACACAGCAATGAAGACCCAATGCAGCCAAAAATAAATTAATTAAATAAATTTTAAAAATAAAATAAAGGTATCATTATTAAAAAAGAAAGAAAGAAAGAAAGAAACTAAGGGAGAAAGAACCACCCAGAAAAAAGGGAGTTATCAAAAAGGTCTAACTCACCTGAGAGGTCAAGTAAGATAAGGCTGGAAAGATCCAAGAAAATGGATCAATAGGAGATTGATGGCTCAAATTGGAAATGGAGGACTCCTTAGCCAAATCCTTCATTTTACTTTCTTTCTTTATTTCTCAGAACATTTGTCCTGAAAGTTTGATCAATTTGAGGGAAAATAATTTCCAATCCAAAGATTAAGTGTTCATGTCTGAGCAAGAAAAGTGATGTGCTTTGTGGGGAGTCTGGGCAGGGCATGTGACAGGGAGAGAAGGGCATAGGAGGCAAAGATTGCTCTCACCATTCTCTCTGCTGTGTACTGGAGAATGGAAAAGGCTAAACAAGCAAGTGATTACTTGTTGCTTCTGGAAGCTGTAAGAATTGTGATCCTGCTGATCTGGGGACAATTTTCTTTTTAGAGATATTATGTGAAAAGTATTTATTCCTTTTTATTGAAGAGTTAATATAGTAACAAATATTTTTTAGATCTGTTAAAATAACATTTTAAACCCTCAAACCTACCATCCTGCCATTAATTATTAAATAGTTTCTTTCATAAGTATACTTTTACATGGTTGTAATCATACCATGTGATTTTTTTCCAAATTAGAGTCACAAAGTTAAAATAAAAGTTTAGAATTTTGCAACGTCCCCTTGAGATCCTTAGAACTAGGAAATCTTGCCTTTGAAAACTGGGAAGTGTGTTGAATTCTTAGAGTCCTGAGAAATCTGGAAGAGACTTTAGAGGTTATCTTATCCAACCCCTCATTTCAGAGATGACTAAATTGAGGCCCAGAGAAGTAGAGTGGATTTATTTAAGGTCAGGAAATAATACATGGCAAGACCTTCTCTAGAACCCTGGGCTTTGGAGTCCAGTTTCTAGCATGCTTGCCACCATCACACCTCTGTCTCTAGCAGTAGGATTGCTTAGCATAATTGTGATTAGGGTGCCATGCATTGTATGTACACTTCATCCAGGAGACTGCAAATACAGCAATAGCCTGCAGCTCCTACCATCAGGAGATAGTCCATTTATCCACTTTTTGAATCTTGTGACTTGCTTTGACCACAGACTGCAATGGAAATGATATTGTATAATTGTCAACCTAGGTCTTAAGAAATCTTGCAGCTTTTGCTTTCATACTCTTAGAACTCTGAGACCACCAGGTGTAGAACCCAGGGCTAGCCTGCTGAATGATGAGAGACAAGATATCTGAGTGAGACTGTCTTAGGTCATCCAGCCTTTAGCCAACCTGCCAGCAGAGATTAGTGGACCAGAAAAACTGCCCAACCAACCCACAGAATCATGAGTGAAAAGATTGATTGCTTTAAGGCACTAAGTGTTGGTATTTTTTTAACACTGCAAAAGCTCATGGATGCCTACATTTCTTTATTGTGCTGATAACCCTCTCCATTAGAATAAATCATACTTCATATCTTATGGTTTCTTGAATCAAGAGACTAGGAAGTGTATTTTTTTCCGGTCTTAATTTTTGTTTTATTATTTTCTTTTAGATGTTTAAGCTTTAAAAAGAAATTTATAAAACAAATTTTTGGACATGTGAGTCTATGTACAGCTTTTTGCAGGCCATCTGCTTTGAAAAAACCGTTGGTAGAGCCCTTTATTTTTACCAACAATCTCCACTTCTCCTGCCCACATCTCAAGGCATTCAACATCAATCTATACATATGGATCAAGGTGATACTAAAGTGGTGGTGGGGCGGGTGAGGAGGCAGCTCCACTGTAAATTAGGAAACGGCAGTGACTTTTTTTCTTAGTTTGATTCCAGCCTGGGGCTTTCTAAATAACATGGCAGAAGCATCTCCCCAAGTGACACAATGAGGAAAATGAAGTAGAATGAATATATTCCTGATCTGCAGCATGGCAGATGAACAGGCTGAAAACTCCTACTCCCATCAAAGGCTCTAGGGATTTATTACTCATAGCTTTTCATTTCCATGGAATCTTGAATTTGATACACACTAACTCTTAACAAAAATGCACTTATAGAAAATGTCCATATTTGCCTGATTAGGTACTGACGTCACATAGACTTTCAACATGCAGTGATTCAATCTTGTGACCAAGTTTGATATTTACTTTGATGAGATTGCATCAAGCACTGCTGCCTGGGCTCTGAAACACAGCAAAACACTGAGCTGGACAATTTTTGACTGTTGCCATTACATGCCTATACTATCTCTCAGAAAAGAGAGTGTGGAGGGGATTATTGTCTTTTATAGGTTTAGTCCCTGTAATTACATCCTGGTCAGTTGAGATCTTTTCTTTTTATCGTTTAAATACACTTCAAAGATAAGTCAAAATTCTTTAGACCATAAAGTTTGCAGCCAGCTGTTTCGCCTTCTTTATTGGCTTCTGGGGCCACTTATGTTGCTTTTTCTCTTCTTTTTCTCCATCAGATTCCTCTAACAAGAGATAAGCAACAAAAATAGTCATACGCAATGACACAGAATCTAACAATAATCATCAACTAAAGAGCACTCTTGTCACAGTCAAACTCTAAGCAGAAAGACAAAAGACAAGAAGAAGTCTTAATAATCAACAAGTATTCATCTTTTAGGAACCATCATTTATTCAACAGAAGTTTACTGAGCACCAATCCTGTGCCAGACAAGATGCAAGACTCTAAAAGTTCCGAAGTGAAGAGGAAAAATCCTGATCTCACCCTTAGGGAATAGTCAAGAGTCCTGGCCTCAGCCTGATTTCTATATTTCTTCTAGTTTCATCTTTTATCTCAGTTATAGGTCTGTACCAAGAGAAAAATTGCCTAGTAATGTGGTTTCTTTCCAAGTAATAATAATAATAATAATAATAGCTAATACCTTTATAGTGCTTACTATGTGCCAAAAAGTATTCTATGCATTCTCATACATTAACTGATTTAATCTTGAACAATCTTTTGAGGTACCATTATGATTCCTCTGTTTTACAAATGAGGAAACTGAGGCAGAGAGAGGTTAAGTAATTTACACAGATTCAAACTATTCACTACACTGTTCTTACTAGGGCAGAACACTGTAGAGAGTTGTTATTTTTTAGCAACAAGGATTAAAGAAAATGTGATGTTGACCCTAAGTTAATTAATAAATTTGAAGGTCAAAGTATCCCCTTCTCTAAGCATTCAGCCTAACTGAGACTTAATAATCTAATCTGAATGTTTTCCACCAAACAGGTGCACTTAAAAACCACATCCAAAGGAAAATAAATTGTAGAGAGTGTTGAATTTTCTTAAAAAGTGCTGCTGATTTATAACTAGCCTGTCCAATCAGGCTTTCAGCCCGTAAGTTAGTACATCTGCTTCTATATTGAAATGGAATATCAGGTCCCACATATTCCCAGAGGAAACCAGGGAAATTTGGCGAAGTGTTTACTAGAATTTCCTTGTAGGTGCCTTCTTCCAAAGATATGAAGATCCTCTATCTAGAGTTTTCTGAAAAGACCCAGTGTCAATGATAGTAAATCATTGATAGTAAACCATTGTCAGAGCATATATCAGATGAACCTTTATGTCTTGTCTCTTGTACATATGTATGTGTACCTGAATCAGGTGGGTAGGCACTCTGAAGAATGTTTTGCCTAAACTTACTCTGGTCTCCTGGAGATAACTGCTAGCCTACATCTGATACCTGGGGCACAGAACATTCTGAACAATAGGCAACAACTGCTTATTTTAACAGGCAAACTAGCACAATGACAACCCCTGTTTGCCCCCAAAGACACATGAGTAAGTATCTTCCAAAATTAAAGATAACCTTTAAAAATAGCAATGATGATGTTGGCGATGATTGTAGTAAATGAAATTTGTTTAGCTCTTATAATATGCCGAGCTCCATGCTAAATGCTTTATAGCAGTTAAAGTCTCTTTAAATCTCGCAATAATCCTCATTCCAAAGGAATTTTAAATGACCACTGTGGCAAAGTTTTCAAACTTATATGTGTAGAAATTAGCTGGGAAGCTTATTAAAAATGTAGCTTCCCAAGCCCCACTCTGGAACATATGATTCAGTAGATATGAGGAGTAGTTCAAACACCATTTAATAAAAATAATGGAAAACTGGTTAAAATGACTGCTGTCAATCAATCCAGTTAAATAAAATTGCTATAGATTGTGTCCTCCCAAAATTCATGTTAAATCCTAACCCCCAAAGTGATGGTATTTGGAGGTGGGGCCTTTGGGAGGTGATTAGGTCATGAGATTGGAGCCCTCATGAACGGGATTTGTGCCCTTATAAGAGAGCCCACAGAGCTCCCTTGTCCTTTCTGCCATGTGAAGACACAATAAGACAACCATGAACCAGGAAGTGAGCTCTCACCATACACCGAATCTGTTGGTACCTTGATCTTGGACTTCCTAGCCTCCAGAACTGTGAAAAATAAATTCCTACTGTTTATAAGCCACCCAGTCTATGGTATTCTGTTACAGCTGCCCAAAAGGACTAAGAAAAAAATTTGCTGAGCTTCTACTCAGTCCACACAGAAATGAACAAAATAAGAATCCTTGTTGCTCATCATCTTATAAAAAGAATGACAGTATTGAACATATCCTTCCCCAAGGCAAAAAAGTTTCTGTTGATTGTGAGACAAATTTGGGGGAAAGCAAGTAAAATTAACAAGAAAGGAAGGAGAGGGAGAGGAGTGTAAAAAGCAGGGGGATATTCTGGTTATCTATTGCTTCACACCAAACCACTTTGAGATTTAAAAGAACAATGATCAATTATTTTGCTTATGAATCTGAAATTTGGGAAGGGCTTATTGGGGGCAATTTGTCTTTGCTCCATGTAGTGCCACCTATGGTGGCTTTACTTGAGCTGAGCTCAGCTGGGTTGAGCATCTACTTCCAAGATGGCTCACTCATATAGCTGGCAAGTTGGTACCGGTTATTGGTTCCTCTCCATGTTGGACTATTCCATACAGTGGCTTGGGCTTCCTCACAGCATGGGGGCTGGGTTATAAGAATGATCTTCCCAAGGGACAAGAAGTTGAAGCTGACAATTTCTTGAGGCCTGGGCTCAGAAAGTAGCACCACATCACTTCTATAACATTCAATTGGTCAAACAATCACAAAGCCCAGATTCATGGGGAAGGGATATAGATTTCACTATTCAATTGTAGGAATGTCAGAGAACATTGGGGTAATGCTTTAAAATTACAACAGGGACAGAGAAAGGGAAGTCTGAGAACATGAAAGAGAAAATTTGCCTGCTTTGCTAAGGCCAGTTTTTTAGAAAATTTAATTGAGGGCAGTTCAATCTGAATTTTTCTTAAAAACTACTGCTGACTCTTAGTCAGCCTGTCCAAATGTCTTCTCAGGGAAAGTTTCTTAACCTTTTGAAGCCTCAGTTTTATCATCTATAAATTAGGGATAACAATCTTTCCCTTCCAGTGAAGATTGTGAAGACAACCTGACTGAAGTCACTGAACATGTATCTTTTCAGGCCTGCTTTTCCAAACTGAAGTAAGCTGACTGTCTGGGGTAGTTGGTCACATGAGAATTTGAAACGAGAGTTGAGATAGCAATATCTCCTCATCACAAATAATGCCAATAAAGACTATTTCTCTGATTCTAAGTGGATTGCTCAAGTTCAATTACTTAAAAATATACTCAATGATTTCTTCCTATCATTTCAAGGACCAAGGTCATGGTTTTCCATTGAGAATAAAATATTAGGATGGGGGAGACCTTCAAGATGGTGGAGGAGTAAGACATGGAGATCACCTTTCTCCCCATAAATACATCAAAAATACATCTACATGTGAAGTAACTCCTACCAAACACCTACTGAACACTGACAGAAGACCTCAGACTTCCCAAAAGGCAAGAAAATGCCCACGTACCTGAGTAGGGCAAAAGAAAAAAGAAAAAACAGAGACAAAAGAATAGGGATGGGACCTGCACCTCGGGGAGGGAGCTGTGAAGGAGGAAAAGTTTCCATACACTAGGAAGCCCCTTCACTGGCGGAGACGGGGGTAGGGGGGGGAAGCTTCAAGGCCATGGAGGAGAGCTCAGCAACAGGGGTGCAGAGGGCAAAGCGGAGAGATTCCCACACAGAGGATCGGTGCTGACCAGCACTCACCAGACTGAGAGGCTTGTCTGCTCACCCGCCAGAGCGGGTGGGGCTGGGAGCTGAGGCTTGGGCTTTGGAGGTCAGACCCCAGGGAGAGGACTGGGGTTGGCTGCATGAACACAGCCAGAAGGGGGCTAGTCGGCACAGCTAGCCGGAGGGAGTCCGGGAAAAAGTCTGGACCTGCCTAAGAGGCAAGAGACCATTGTTTCGGGGTGCATGAGGAGAGGGGCTTCCTTCCCTGTCTGCCCACAGAAGGCAGAGCACTGCCTAAATGAGCTCCAGAGACAGGCGTGAGCCACGGCTATCATCTCGGACCCCAGAGACAGGCATGAAACGCTAATGCTGCTGCTGCAACCACCAAGAATCCTGTGTGCAAGTGCAGGTCACTATGCACACACATCCCCCTCCGGGAGCCTGTGCAGCCCGCCACTGCCAGGGTCCCATGATCCAGGGACAACTTCACCGGGAGAACACACATCACCCCTCAGGCTGTTGCAATGTCACGCTGGCCTCTGCCACCTCAGGCTTGCCCCGCATTCCAATTATGACTACTGCACCACTCCCTGCCCCCAGCCTGAGTGAGCAACAGAACCCTAATCAACCGCTGCTTTAACCCCGTCCTGTCTGGGTGGGGAACAGACTCCTGAGGGCAGCCTACATGCAGAGGCGGGGCCAAAACCAAAGCTGAACCCAAGGAGCTGTGTGAACAAAGAAGAGAAAGGGAAATTTCTCTGTGTAGCCTCAGGAGCAGCAGATTAAATCCCCACAATCAACTTGATAAACCCTGAATCTGAAGAATACCTGAATAGACAACGAATGTTCCCAAAATTGAGGTGGTGGACTTTGGGAGCAACTGTAGACTTGGGCTTTGCTTTCTGCATCTAATTTGTTTCTGGTTTTATGTTTATCTTAGTTTAGTACTTAGAGCTTATTATCATTGGTGGATTTGTTTATTGGTTTGGTTGCTCTCTTCCTTTATATACATATTTTTTTCCCTTTTTGTGAGTTTGGTTGTGTATACTTCTTTGTGTGATTTTGTCTGTATAAGTTTGCTTTTACCATTTGTCCTAGGGATCGGTCTGTCCGTTTTTTTGTTTTTGTTTTTCTTTTGTTTTGGTTTTTTCTTTTTTACCTTTCTTCCTTTTCTTCTGAGCTATGTGGCTGGCAAGGTCTTGGTGCCCTGGCCAAGTGTCAGGCCTGAGCCTCCAAGATAGGAGGGCCGAGTCCAGGACATTGGACCACCAGAAGCCTCCTGGCCCCATGTAATATCAATTGGTTAGAGCTCTCCCAGAGATCTTCATCTCAACCCTAAGACTCAGCTCCAGCCAATGGCCAGAAAGCTCCAGTGCTGGATGCCCCAGGCCAAACAACTAGCAAGACAGGAACACAACCCCACCCATTAGCAGAGAGGCTGCCTAAAGTCATGTAAGTTCACAGACACCCCAAAACACAGCACTGGACACAGCCCTGCCCACCAGAAGGACAAGATACAGCCCCACCCATGAGAACACAGGCACCAGCCCCTCCACCAGGAAGGCTACACAAGCCACTGAACCAACCTCACAGGGAGCAGACACTAAAAATAACAGGAACTATGAACGTCCAGCCTGCAAAAAGGAGACCCCAAACATAGTAACTTAAACAAAATGAGAAAACAGAGAAATATGCGGCAGATGAAGGAGCAAGGTAAAAACCCACCAGACCAAACAAATGAATAGGAAATAGGCAGTCTACCTGGAAAAGAATTCAAGTAATAATAGTAAAGGTGATCCAAAATCTCAGAAATAAAATGGAGAAAATACAAGAAATGCTTAACAAGGACCAAGAAGAACTAAAGAGCAAACAAACAATGATGGACAACACAATAAATGGAATTAAAAATACCCTAAAAGGACTCAATAGCAGAATAACTGAGGAAGAAGAACGGATAAGTGACCTGGAAGATAAAATAGTGGAAATAACTGCTGCAGAGCAGAATAAAGAAAAAAGAATGAAAAGAATTGAGAACAGTCTCAGAGACCTCTGGGACAACATTAAACACACCAACATCCGAATTATGGGGGACCCAGAAGAAGAAGACAAAAAGAAAGGGACTGAGAAAATATTTGAAGACATTATAGTTGAAAACTTCCCTAACACGGGAAAGGAAATAGTCAAGTCCAGGAAGCGCAGAGAGTCCCATACAGGATAAACCCAAGGAGAAACACGCCAAGACACATATTAATCAAACTATCAAAAACTAAATACAATGAAAAAATATTAAAATCAGCAAGGGAAAAGCAGCAAATAACATACAAGGGAAACCCAATAACGTTAACATCTGATCTTTCAGCAGAAACTCTGCAAACCAGAAGGACGTGGCAGGACATATTTAAAGTGATGAAAGGGAAAAACCCACAACCAAGATTACTCTACACAGCAAGGATCTCATTCACATTCAACGGAGAAATGAAAACCTTTAGACAAGCAACAGTTAAGAGAATTCAACACCACCAAATCAGCTTTACAAAAAATGCTAAAGGAGCTTCTCCAGGCAGGAAACACAAGAGGTGGAAAAGACCTACAAAAACAAACCCAAAACAATTAAGAAAATGGTAATAGGAACATACATATCAATAATTACCTTAAATGTAAATGGATTAAATGCTCCAACCAAAAGACACAGACTGGCTGAATGGATACAAAAACAAGACCTGTATATATGCTGTCTACAAGAGACGACTTCAGACTTAGGGACACATACAGACTGAAAGTGGGGGATGGAAAACGATATTCCATGAAAATGGAAATCAAAAGAAAGCTGGAGTAGCAATTCTCATATCAGACAAAAGAGACTTTAAAATAATGACTATTACAAGAGACAAAGAAGGACACTACATAATGATCAGGAGATCAATCTAAGAAGAAGATATAACAATTGTAAATATTTATGCACCCAACACAGGAGCACCTCAATACATAAGGCAAATGCTAACAGCCATAAAAGGGGAAATTGACAGTAACACAATCATAGTAGGGGACTTTAACACCCCACTTTCACCAATGGACAGATCATCCAGAATGAAAATAAATAAGGAAACACAAGCTTTAAAAGACACATTAGACCAGATAGACTTAATTGATATTTACAGGACATTCCATCCAAAAACAACAGAATATGCTTTCTTCTCAAGTGCTTATGGAACATTCTCCAGGATAGATCATATCTTGGGTCACAAATCAAGCCTTGGTAAATTTAAGAAAATTGAAATCATATCAAGTATCTTTTCCGACAACAGCAGTATGAGACTAGATATCAATTACAGGAAAAAAACTGTAAAAAAAACAAACACATGGAGGCTAAACAAGACACTACTAAATAACCAAGAGATCACTGAAGAAATCAAAGAGGACATCAAAAAATACCTAGAAACAAATGTTAATGAAAATACGATGACCCAAAACCTATGGGATGCAGCAAAAGCATTTCTAAGAGGGAAGTTTATAGCAATACAATCCTACCTCAAGAAACAAGAAACATCTCAAAAAAACAACCTAACCTTACACCTAAAGCAATTAGAGAAAGAAGAAAAACACCCCCACAAAGTTAGCAGAAGGAAAAAAATCATAAAGATCAGATCAGAAATAAATGAAAAAGTAATGAAGGAAACAAGAGCAAAGATCAATAAAACTAAAAGCTGGTTCTTTAAGAAGATAAACAAAATTGATAAACCTCTTGCCAGAATCATCAAGAAAAAAAGGGAGAAGACTCAAATCAATAGAATTAGAAATGAAAAAGGAGAAGTAACCACTGACACTGCAGAAATGCAAAGGATCATGAGAGATTACTACAAGTAACAATATGCCAATAAAACGGACAACCTGGAAGTAATGGACAAATTCTTAGAAAAGTACATCCTTCCAAGACTGAACCACGAAGAAATAGAAAATATAAACAGACCAATCACAAGCACTGAAATTGAGACTGTGATTAAAAATCTTCCAACAAACAAAAGCCCAGGACCAGATGGCTTCACAGGCGAATTCTATCAAACATTTAGAGAGGAGCTAACACCTATCCTTCTCAAAGTCTTCTAAAATATAGCAGAGGGAGGAACACTCCCAAACTCATTCTACAAAGCCACCATCACCCTGATACCAAAACCAGACAAAGATGTCACAAAAAAAGAAAACTACAGGCCAATATCACTGATGAACATAGATGCAAAAATCCTCAACAAAATCCTAGCAAACAGAATCCAACAGCACATTAAAAGGATAATACACAGTGATCAAGTGGGGTTTATCCCAGGAATGCAAGGATTCTTCAATATACGCAAATCAATGAATGTGACACACCATATTAACAAACTGAAGGATAAAAATCATATGATAATCTCAATAGATGCAGAGAAAGCTTTTGACAAAATTCAACACCCATTTATATTAAAAACTCTCCAGAAAGTGGGCATAGAGGGAACCTACCTCAAAATAATAAAGGTCACATATGACAAACCCACAGCCAACACCGTTCTCAATGGTGAAAAAATGAAACCATTTCCTCTAAGATCAGGAACAAGACAAGGTTGCCCACTCTCATCACTATTATTCAACATAGTTTTGGAAGTTTTAGCCACAGCAATCAGAGAAGAAAAAGAAATAAAAGGAATCCAAATCAGAAAAGAAGAAGTAAAACTGTCACTGTTTGCAGATGACATGATACTATACATAGAGAATCCTAAAGATGCTACCAGAAAACTACTAGAGCTAATCAATGAATTTGGTAAAGTAGCAGGATACTAAATTAATGCACAGAAATCTCTTGCATTCCTATACACTAACGATGAAAAATCTGAAGGAAAAATTAAGGAAACACTCCCATTTACCATTGCAACAAAAGAATAAAATACCTAGGAATAAACCTTCCTAAGGAGGTAAAAGACCTGTATGCCGAAAACTATGAGCCACTGATGAAAGAAATTAAAGATGATACAAACAGATGGAGAGATATACCACATTCTTGGATTGGAAGAATCTACATTGTGAAAATGACTATACTACCCAAAGCAAACTACAGATTCAGTACAGTCTTTATCAAGCTACCAATGGCATTTTTCACAGAACTAGAACAAAAAATTTTACAGTTTGCATAGAAACGCAAAAACCCCAGAATAACCAAAGCAGTCTTGAGGGAAAAAAATGGAGCTGGAGGAATCAGACTCTGTGACTTCAGACTATACTACAAAGCTACAGTAATGAAGAGAGTATGGTGCTGGCACAAAAACAGAAATATAGGTCAAAGGAATAGGATAGAAAGCCCAGAGACAAGCCCACGCACATATGGTCACCTTATCTTTGATAAAGGAGGCAAGAATATACAATGCAGAAAAGACAGCCTGTTCAATAAGTGGTGCTGGGAAAACTGGACAGCTACATGTAAAAGAATAAAATTAGAACACTTCCTAACACCATACACAAAAATACACTCAAAATGGATTAAAAACCTAAATGTAAGGCCAGACACTATAAAACTCTTAGAGGAAAACATAGGCAGAACACTCTATGACATAAATCACAGCAAGATCCTTTTTTGACCCACCTCCTAGAGAAATGGAAATAAAAACAAAAATAAACAAATGGGACCTTATGAAACTTAAAAACTTTTGCACAGCAAAGGAAACCATAAACAAGACAAAAAGACAACTCTCAGAATGGGAGAAAATATTTGCAAATGAAGCAACTGACAAAGGATTAATCTCCAAAATATACAAGCAACTCATGCAGCTCAATATCAAAAAAACAAACAACCCAATCCAAAAATGGGTGGAAGACCTAAATAGACATTTCTCCAAAGAGCATATACAGATTGCCAGGAAACACATGAAAGGATGCTCAAGATCACTGATCATTAGAGAAATGCAAATCAAAACTGCAATGAGGTATCACCTCACACTGGTCAGAATGGCCATCATCAAAAAATCTACAAACAATAAATGCTGGAGAGGGTGTGGAGAAAAGGGAACTCTCTTGCATTGTTGGTGGGAATGTAAATTGATACAGCTACTATGGAGAACAGTATGGAGACTCCTTAAAAAACTATAAATAGAACTACCATATGATCCAGCAATCCCACTACTGGGCATACATCCTGAGAAAACCATAATTCTAAAAGAGACTTGTACCACAATGGTTATCACAGCACTATTTACAATCCCCAGGACATGGAAGCCGCTTAAGCGTCCATCGACAGATTAGTGGATAAAGAAGATGTTGCACATATATACAATGGAATATTACTCGGTCATAAAAAGTAACGAAATTGAGTTATTTGTAGTGAGGTGGATGGACCTAGAGTCTGTCATACAGAGTGCAGTAAGTCAGAAAGAGAAAAACTAATACCGTATGGTAACACATATATATGGAATCTAAGAAAAAGAAAAGGTTCTGATAAGACTAAGGGCAGGACGGGAATAAAGACGCAGACGTAGAGAATGGACTTGAGGACACAGGGAGTGGGAAGGGTAAGGTGGGACGAAGTGAGAGAGTGGCATGGATATATATATACTACCAAATGCAAAATAGATAGCTAGTGGGAAGCAGCTGCATAGCACAGGGAGATCAGCTCAGCGCTTTGTGACCACCTAGAGTGGTGGGATAGGGAGGGTGGGAGGGAGACGCAAGAGAGAGAGGATATGGGGATATATGTATACATATACCTGATTTACTTTGTTATACAGCAGAAACCAAAACAACATTGTAAAGCAGTTATACTCAAATAAAAATGTTAAAAAAAATTAGGATATCTTAAGAAGACTAAACTGTGATACCCAATTCTCAATCCTCAAGAGCTGACACTTTTCTAACAGGATTAGTCATTGATATATCATAGAACATATTTTAAAAACACCTCCAAGTACCACATTGGAATATGAAGAAATATTTTCAAAATGGAATACAACCAAAGAGTAGATCAATAATCCATGTGCAGGCTTCCCTGGTGGCGCAGTGGTTGAGAATCTGCCTGCCAGTGCAGGGGACACGGGTTCGAGCCCTGGTCTGGGAAGATCCCACATGCCGCGGAACTAGGCTCGTGAGCCACAATTACTGAGCCTGCGCGTCTGGAGCCTGTGCTCTGCAACAAGAGAGGCCGCGATAGTGAGAGGCCCGCGCACCGCGATGAAGAGTGGCCCCTGCTCGCCACAACTAGAGGAAGCCCTCGCACAGAAACTAAGACCCAACACAGCCATAAAAAAAAAAAAGCAAATATCCACATAAAGCCATTATCACACCTTTAAAAAAAAAACAATCCATTTGCTCCCATTTTCCAAGTCAAATCATTCATCCTTCTAGTTTTTGTCTGTGATATGTTATTCAGCTTAGCATCTGAAAAAACATTAATTTTGAGTTAGAATCATCTTCATAGTTTCTGCTTTTTGCTTAATCCAATATCCAAAATTTATCTGGTAAATGCAGCAAGTCTTTAATACCATTCCTACAACTCAAAATTGTGATTTAAGACCCTCTAAATTAGTATAAAGAGGAGGAAAAAAGAAGCAGATACATATGAAACTTGACCTAAAAGCCAAGCGATTCCACATCAAGTCAGATACAGAAACAGTGAAGAACTGTTACAAATAATGTCGTTATTTTCTCTGTTGTGTACCTATTATCAGTATTTCTTTAGTAATATGAATTTATTTTTTCGTTTATACAAATAGAAATGAATCTTTTAATTAAAAAAAATTGTTCATTCTCGCATGTGTCATTATCCGGTTAGACTCCAAATGTTTGAGAAAAACTGTACAGATGGTGATGACATAAGCAGTGGGCTAGATTGGTCCAAGATATTGTAAATGAGAAGAGAGCCAAAGACAGATTCCAGGGAACACCCACATGAAAGAGACAAAGGAGAGTCAAAGAAGGAGATTGAGGAGGGAGAAGCCAGAGCTGTAGGAGGAAATGTGGGAGAAATTGTTTTCATGGGATCAAAAGGAAGCAAGAGTTTGAAGAAGATTTTCTTTAAAAAAAAAAAATCAGTAAATTCAATGAGAGCAGTTTCAGCAGAGTGTTGTATCTAGAAACAAACTTTTTGCTTGGATTGTGGTGTGGGAGGGAATAAGGCAATAGAAACAGTGAGTACAGAATACTCTTTCCAGAGTTTTGGCAGAAAACGGAAGGTGAAAGGATGGTAGCTAAAGGTATATGTAGTGTCAAGAGGATGTGTGTGTGTGTGTGTGTGTGTGTGTTTCCTAATATAAAAGTAAATTAATTGTTTAAATACTGACTGAAATCAGTCAGTATAAAGGGAGTGTTTAAAAAGAGGGATAATAGAGCAAGGGTTTGAAGAGGCTACAAGGGATGAAATCCAGATCTTGATGCAGAGAATAACCTCAGATAGAAAAGAAACTTCTTTCAGAGTGACATGAAGAAAGTAAGAATGATTAGAAATGCAGTTTTTAAAAGGTGTAGTCGATGAAACAATATTGGCCATGAGTTGATCATTATGGAAACTGGATGATATGTACCTGAGGGTTCACTTTATATTCTGTCTAATTTTGAATATGTTTTAACTTTTCCATAATAGCTGAAAAATATCAAGAAAGAAATTTTAGGTAGAAGATTGCTGTAATACTCAGAAGATGGCTTAAGTTTCTCTGTGAAGTAGGAGAAAAGGGTTTCTGCTGGAAGTTAAGGTTGTGGATTGAGGGCTTAAAAGGAATGGTAAAAGTTTGAAATAGCTGTTCTGGGAATGAAAAAATGAGTGAACCCGGGACCAACTAGTTAATGATCCAGTTGAGGTTGGAGGTCTTGTATTTCCAGTGGCAAATATTTGTGTGTTGTAAGATTTTCTCTAGTAGCTCTCAGGAGTTTAAATGTAGGAGCTGTTGGGGAGATCCATAATTGATTTTTGATGGCCTGGTACAACTAAATACTAAGAGAGGCATCAATAAGAAAGATTTAATGTGATGGAGCATGCTGTCTCTCCCCTCTTGAAAAAGCTATTGTGTTGTTGTTTTTTTTTTAAGTAGGAAAATACTTCAGTAAAGCAGTCTTGGAGTTTTGAGTTAGATTCTGAGAAAAAAGAGAGAAAGACTAATTTGAGAGGTAGGATAATTTTTCCTTAAAAAATTCTCTCATGTAATAGTGATCATAAATATTTATAAAGAAATTGAATGATAGTCAAATAAAATAATCCAAATGCACTTTCATAAATATTTTTAGATTTTAAACCAAGTGTGCTTTTAAGTATTTACACATTATTTATACTTAAAACCCAGTATCTATCTACAGGCAAAATCATTTCAGATATTGACCTCCAAATTTAGTAACCTTTCTGCTATCTCCACCGATGGCTTTACTTTCCATTCCAGACTTTCAACTATTACTCTCAGATCCAAATGTACTTTTAATGGAGATTAGTTGTTGTACATCTTCCACACTCTTTACCAATATCCTCATAGCCTAAGTGTCCCTTGAAGCAAAATGACTTACCGCCCATTTGGGACCAGTGATCACTGACAAAATCTTCTCAATTTACCATATTGTGTTTATATTTTGCAAACTGGGCCATGGGGTTTAAATATTGTGGGCATTTGATTACCAGTAACCAACACTTTGCTTGCAAAATAGTGCTTCATTAATCAAAGTTAGAGAAAAGGAGGCCAGTACTAAGAGCAAGGTGGAAGTTAGTGGAAATCATGGTGCACTATGACTAGCATAAATGCAAATGTATTTGTATATATTGTTTCAATATGGACTTGACTGTATCCTTCAAATGATAGAGTTGTCGATGGTAACTAGTTTGCACTGTAAATTTTTAGAGGGAGAGGGACATCTGTCAAACTCTCTATGAATGAAAGCCACCAGGTCATGGAATGATATAATGTCATTGCCCATTCAGGTAATTACAGACTGGAGAAGTCAAACCAACTCTCCCATTGATGACAACTGTAAAAGCTGGAAAAAATATTAAAAAATCTTTATAAAGGCATCAGAAAACTAAAAAGAGAACGAAAAATTACAGAACCAGGATGTGGTGAGGGCACAGGTCCCAGAAATTAAGACCATCACTTGGACCCTGTTTTCTCTGGGTGTGTTTTCCCATTTCAGAGGAGGATAGTAAGTAGTTGAGATGTTGAGTAGCATTTTTAATAACTTTGCAGGGCTGGGTAGACAGGGATTGGAGTCCTGGGACTGCCAAAGTTGGGATAGGGGAGGTCAGGGACTAGAGATTCTCACTTATGGATGCGACTCTGAAATCATGTATTCTAACAGAAGAGTGGACCAGAAGAAAGCGTCCATTATTCTGTCTCTAGCTCAGCTTTAAACCATTATCTCAATCCCTAGACTTGCATTGAAATAAACCCTTATTTCTCGTGCCAACAATCCACTTGATGGAATCAAACATAAATCCCCTCTGGAGAAAAGAACATTAATTTAGGCCTCAAATAACTTCTAACAATTTTGCTAATACAATGTCCAACACACACACACACACACACACACACACAATAATCAGGGACCAAAGAAAATAAGATACATGGTTAAAAACAAAGAGAAACAATAGACAGTAGGAATATACCCACAGAGATTCCATGTATTAGGGTTATCAGACAACAACTTAAAAATAATTGTGTTTGCTAAAAACAAGATAAAATACATGATTAAGAATGGAAATTCTAGAATTTAGAAATTAAAAAATTAAGAACTTGGTGGTAGGTTTAACAGCAGATTGGACACAAATGAAAGGAGATTTAGTGAACTAGAAGATAGACCAGATGAAAATATCCAGACAGAAACATGGAGAGAAAAAAGGTTGACAAATACAGAAGGAAGAGTAAATTATCTAGAGGAATCAGTGATAAGATTTTGTTTATATTTAATTCAAGTCCCAGAAGGAAAGAAAAGAAATAACTATACAGGAGCAACAGTTAAAAAGATAATGCTGAAAAATTTCCAAAATTGATCTTTAAAAGTCATTTTAAAGGGCTTATAAACCCTAAGGAAGGAACAGGAGTTGAGGCTTGAAAGGCAGTTTGAAGTCAGTGTCAAGTACTCAGTCAGTCTAAGGAGCTGAATTGTGGCGGCTTGGCATATTGGAACACTGAAGGAACGTGTCAGGGTGGGATCCCAGAAGCCTGAGGAAGGATGAGGGGCCATTTGCTTAAAGAAACCAAGAACAGTAAAGGGCAAAGTAGGAATACTGAAAGGAGGTTAAGGGTCAAATCTGAGAAAACTGAGCTTAATCATCAAGTGTGAGCAGATAGGAGAAAGACCAAAAGCAGAAGAAAAACACCCCACAGATTGGGACTTAGGCAGAACTGAAATAGAATAAGAAACTAGAGCCAAGCAAGGCTGTGAAATCTCATCCATTTCATGTAAACAGAGTCTGAGTATCTGAGGCAAATTGTTTAATTTGGTTTAAAGGCATAGTTCTAGAGTGGATGACTGAAGGCTTTAAGGAGGTGAATAACTTGGTATTGTACAGTGTTTTATCAATACAAAGATAATTCTGTAGTCAGTGTGTGAGGTGAACTGGAGAACTTGTACTGTGATGGTTATGAGCTCACGATTGGGGATCGGGCAGTCCTGAGTTAAATATATAAATAAAGTGAATAGATTTTAGTGTTCCATATGCTAAAAAAATGCACCTCTACTAGCTCTGTCTCCTAAGACCTGTTACCCAAGCTCTCTGGATCTCAGTTTTCCCATCTGCAAATTGGAGCTATTCATAGGGTTGTTTTGAAGTTAATGAAGTAATGCATGAAAAGTGCTTGGCTCAATGTCTGGACTGCAGTGAGCATGCAGTGAACATCCAGTAAGCATATGGTGAACAGTAATAGGGCTTTTTGAGGAGAAACCAGAGTTAGCAAGAACAACCAGGATTGTACTGAAATGTCCTAAGGGAGCCTGGGGAGACCCAGGCATGAGCCTGTCAACAGCTATAAGAATGAGGATGGGGAAAGAGGTAGCAGGGGCTCAAGGCCAGGGACTGAGTGTGTAGGAAGGGGTGTGGGCGGCAAGGATAAGGACAGTGAAATAAGGCAAAGAGAGAACATAGGACTCCACACCCATATTTTTCCAGGGCACATGCTCTGTGCCCAATTGTGTGCAGCTGACTGAACCCTATGCCCAGATAACACTGACAGTCACAGGCCTGATTAAACAAATTCATGCATGCTCCCATAGGTAGAAAAAGATTCATTTGGTTTTCAGAACTAAAGGGGCCTACCGTAGTCTGATATTCCATAAGAATGTGCAAGCCTAGTGTGAACTTTGACCAGAGGCAAGCACTTTATTTTTAATCTGTTTCAGCCATACCATGATTCCAACAATTGGTACAAACCCAGCATGCTATTAATTTCTCTTACAACTGAAGAAATGATTCAGAAATATTAAAGAAACCTTGTTTAAGTCATCAACTTGCCCTTTTCACATGGCTACTCTTCAACTAAACCCAATACTTTATAAGACAGCTCAGAACAGACACTGCTTATCTTCTCAGCCCAAGCAAGCTGTCTTGCAGAAGATAGATTAAGAATAGATTGCAGGGGCTTCCCTGGTGGTGCAGTGGTTGAGAATCTGCCTGCCAATGCAGGGGACACGGGTTCGAGCCCTGGTCTGGGAAGATCCCACATGCCGCGGAGCAACTAGGCCCGTGAGCCACAACTACTGAGCCTGCGCGTCTGGAGCCTGTGCTCTGCAACAAGAGAGGTCACGATAGTGAGAGGCCCACGCACTGCAATGAAGAGTGGCCCCCGCACAGAAACAAAGACCCAACACAGCCAAAAATAAATAAATAAATAAAAACATGTTAATTCATTAAAAAAAAAAAAGACTAGATTGCAATTCCCTCTAAGGTCTCTGTTTTCTCCCCTTGTTGCTCTCAACTAGACAAAAGGCAATCTGTTCATCAAAGGAGTTCCTGGGGCTCAAATTCTCTGGGTGACTAGCTGAGGTGTGAAAGCCAAATGGCTCACTAGGGAAGATTTCAACCAGTGGGCACCACCAGTGGCGGGGTTTACCCACTGATTATATTTTTGGTTACTTCAGCTCCACCACTGAGAGAAGCAGACAGAGGGATGTAAACGGTGGCTAACGATGGGATGGTAAGGAGGTTGGGAGGAGGAAAACTTTCTCACTGTTCTATTACCTTAGAGAGTCTCATGACAAAACCCTGTTTCCCCCGAGTTAACCTCTCCACTGCCATCTCTCTTATCAGCCAGCCCTAGGAAAAATAGTGTAATAGTGGACATGATCTCTGGTGCCCTCAGCCCCCCTTTCTACTTGCGCCTCCTATCCGTCTTTAGCCCCTTCTCCAATGATAAACTGCAATTGTCTTCATGCTGTGCCTCTCCCTTTGCCACTTACCAAGATGTGATCACATCCTGTGATTTGGACCTTTCTTTCCCTTGTTCAACTTTACCCCACAGAACCTGAGCTAATGTGTGTGTTTGCTCTAGCAACACCCCAAAGGAGCCCTGGCCCTTCACATTGACATGTTCAGGAAACTGGGAGCCCCATAACAGTTACTTTCAAGCAGTGGTATTTGTACTTTGCCAGGAAAAATGGCATCTTGAAGGAGCTACAACAAATTGAACAGACACAATATTTTGACCCTTTTACTCACCTTGACTAGGGTCTAAATTCAGTGCTAATTCAGGTTGCTTTTTGTTTTTGTTTCCACGTATGGACAATAATTTGGAGGCTCATTTGGGAGTGGAACCATGCCCAGCTGGCTCATCTTCATGCCCACCCATACATGATCTCCCTTCCAACACCTGTGTGTGGCAATTGTTCCCCAGACTTAATGAGAGGAGCACATGATTATTGATTTTCTTATTCTTAATCTTAGAGATACCAAGAAACACTTTTCCATTTTAAAAGCAGCTCCCCTTACAATATCAGTTTTAATATTTGCTGAGGGTCGTATAATCATTTAATAGTTAATTCTCATAATATCTTATGGAATTAGTTATCCTTATGAAAGTTTTATGGATAAAGAAATTATGTTGAAATCCTGGTTTAAAAATAAGGGAGAGGCAAGATTTCGACTTGAACTCAGATGGAAATTGCTGAAAGCTAGATTCAGGCCAGTTTATGCTAAAGGTATTAATACCTGTAAAGGTATTAATCCGTGACAGTGAGGATGAAGATTCTGAGATGGCTATTTTCTAATTGGAAGTCCGTAACTATCTACTTAACACATTTGTCTTTCCCCTAAGAAGACATATTTTGATGAAAGGGAAAAATTGTCTTTTTAATGGTCTATCAAATTCTATGCTCAAGTATCTACCCCATGCCAGTCCAGGGCATCATCACCCCCACAGTGGGTCAAGGCCATTACGGCTTCTAGCCCCCTTCCATCCACACCCATTCATCAGCAAGTACAATCACCTCAGCCTCTTCGATCTCTTTTAGTATTTTCATTTTGGCTGCTTCTATTCTAGCCCCAGCCCTTGCCTGGAAGAGTGAAATCACCTTTTAAATGTTTACCCTGCAGCCATTCTTATTTCCTTACAACCTATACTTCTCAGATCAGTATAACTTTGATACTTTTTTATAAGTGCAAATCAGTTCATGTCATATCTCTCCCTTCCACTGCATCTCAAATAAAATTGAAACCCCTTTCCAAGGCCTATAAGGCCTTGCATCTTGTAATCTCTCTTTTACCTTAAATCCTTTCACTTTTCTCCTTGCTTTCTACATTCCTACCATTACACTCCAGCCATTCTAGCCATTTTATTTTTCCTTAAACATGGCAAGTATTTCTACCTCTGAGTTCTTGTGTTTGCTGGTTACTAGAACTAACCATCGTTCTAGTATTGCTTGCGTTATTGTTAATACAACAGATTATCATTGAAGTAGCGAAATTCCATAGAGAGTGCAAGCAGAAAGCAACTTTACTCTTTCTTACTACTGCTCTTTTGTCAAATTGTTTCTTCCTTGGCCCTGAATGAAATCTTGGACAGATCGCATGGCTTATTTGATGGCTTTTAGATATGAAAATGTCCAGTAATTCTAAAGCTGTGTTTCTCAACAAATGCGGCACCACTCACTGGATGGTGGGCATTAGAAATTCATGGGGCACTTTTGGTTGTTGCATTCATAGTGGGTGAGATTTAATGGCATTTGTCTAGATAAGGGCCAGATAGAATAGGGTTTCTGCCAGTAAGTGAACACTTGTTCGTGGTACGGCATGGATTTTGAATGTCTTGCTGGATATTCATGTACATGAAAAACATATAAATACAAAGTATTTTTTCCACTGGTTTACTATATACTCAATTTTCCAAAATTGCAAACACTGAATAAGTCAAAGGACTATTGGATATTGTCTTGTTCAGAACTTTACAAAGAATTGTTCACCATTTTGGAAAATCATTTTACTGACAGACACATCATTTGTGTCATGTAAATAACCAATACAACACATTTGTAACAGACTTTATTAGTAGCTGTTGCATTCATGGTAGATACATATATATATAGTTAGATATATAGTTATATTTTGTTCTTATTTCAAATGGTTAAATATGAAGAAAAAACATTGACTATATTCAAATGAATAGTGTTACTTCAATCTAGATTTGTTCATTACAAGTAGTTGCAAGTATTTGATTCATTATGTCACCATCTACTGTAGTCATGCCAAAGTATTTATATATCAAAATGTGTAATATTTTAATATATAAAGTACTTTCCTTTCTTTTATTTCTCCATATTACAGTTATAGCATTACATTTCTTTATTTTTCAAATTATGTGTAGGTTATATTATTTATAAATTTCATTTCAGGATATTAAAGAGGAGTATTATAAAATATTTATTATAAAAAGAGGGCATTGAGTCTAATATGATTGAAGATGACATGAGATTCTCAATAAATTTTGTATCTTTGCACCCCCCATACTCCACCACCAACCTCCCCACTCCACTCATGAGAGTGTGGCTCACTTCCATAGTAGCCTTTCTTCTTGCTTTGCCCTAAGGAAAGCCTGTGTGCCCAATTCCATTCCAATCCCTGCAGCCTCCAAATTTCAGAGGGCACAGATGTCCAGGTGGTTTTCTTAAACCACTCAACCAAGGAAAAGGAAAATAGGGAAACATGACAGTACTTCACTGAATGCTTCTCTAAAGAAATTTTCCCTATCAGTTTCTCCTTATTAATCTTGTATGCCCTGTACATGTGATGACCTGAGGGGAGCAAACCAGCTTTTGCCACCTCTTCTGCAAGTCCTCTGTAGATTTTCTGGCACCTTGTTTTGGAATGTGACAGTTTTAGAAACTCTGCCACAACTCCAAGGCGAGAAGGTCTGCATTTTAACATTTGAGAGGGTGAGGATTCCTCTAGGAATGAATATGAGTATTGGGTGAGAATACCATTCTCTAAATGATCAGCTCACTGTTGAATATGGTTTTACTCAAATGTCAGTGGCAAACCTTGCATATTTGATACTTGGATAATATTTTAACATCCCACTCCACTGTATGACAAAATTATATGTAATTCCCATGGTAACCACAAAGAAAATACCTATAGAATCTGCACAAAAGTAAGTCAGAAGTCAGAATGTACTTAATGCCACTGAACTGTACACTTAAAAATGGTTAATATGGTAAATTTTATTTTATATATATTTTACCACAATTTTAAAAACCTCATCAATAATTGCAGTAATTGCTTAGAATTGAGACAAACAAAAGATTGGGGGAGGAAGAATTATGTAATTACTGATATTGATAGAATTGCTAGTACATGATAATAATAAAAGTAAGGTTGATTTCAGTTGATTTTATTTTTTACATTCTCTACAGACAATATACCCCATTATTGCTTGTATCCATGGCATATCACTTCCTACTGCCCCACCCTTTGTACAACACTGTGATGGTTAATTTTGTGTGCCAACTTGACTGGGCCATGGGTGCCCAGTTTTGGTTAGGCGTTTGGTTAAACATTATTCTGGGTGTGTCTGTGAGAATGCTTCTGGATGAGATTAACATTTGAATTGGTAGACTGAGTATATTGTCTTTGATCTGAGACGACAGTCTTCTCCTGCCTTAAGATGTAGACTCAAATTAGAATTTACATTGGTTCTCCTGGGTCTCTAGCTTGCTGACTGCAGGTCTTGGGACTTCTTAGCCTCATACATATATACATATATATATATATATATATATATATATATATATATATATATATATATATATATATATATATATATATATATAAAAAATCTATATACACACACTATTGGTTTTAAATATTATAAACACTATTATATATTTCTATATATGTACATATGCTATTGGTTATATACATATTATTATTACATATATCATATATATATGATTTATTGTATATACTGATTTCTCTGGGTTCTCCAGAGAACCCTGACTAATACAACCACTGTTTAGTAGAATCAGACTCCATAATCACATAAGCCAATTCCAAGAAATCATATAAATCTATAATAAATATGATTGATATATATAATAAGTGTATATGAGATAGACAGATGAATAGATAGATATCCATCCTATTGGTTCTGTCCTGGAGAACCCTGACTAATATAATCACTGTTTGGTAGGATCATTTATTTGGACTGAAGAAAGTTTCCTGTGGATATATTAAAATTTGAGTACCCCTGGATTAAGGATTCTCAACTATTATGTTTGAGGGGCTAACTTTCTTTTATAAATTAATACAACAAAGTCCTCTGGTCAAGGAATCTTCTAGCCTCTGGGATACCGTGCTGAACAAGATAGACAAGGCTCCTGCTTTTGTGTAGCTTGCATGCTTGTATGAAGGAGAGGCAAACCTCTTAGATCACTGGCTTGGAAGTGGAGCAGGGAGTAAAAGGCAATGGAGAAATTTACAGGAACCCTTGGGGAAGAACCACACTCGTGGTCTCCTCCTACATCCCCTCACATTTGGATGGGCTATAGACAATGGGGAGTGAATACTCATCAGAGGATATCCTGTCTTTGGTAGAGTTGGGAGATGGGCAGATTCATCACAAAGTAGTAGATTGGAGGCCTTCCTCTGATTAAAACAGATTGCAAATAGATATTAATGCACTGAACTGAAATCAAACCTCCATATTTCCCCCCATGTCACTATTTGATATATTTCTGTTTATGCTTTTAGCATTTAAAACATAGAAATCTTTTTAATGGATTGCATCATCAAATACACTCATGTCAAAAACAAAATGAGCAATGGCTTCCCATTTCACTCAGTGTAAAAGCCTACAAGGGCCTACACCATCTGTACCCCCTTTCCCCAACACACAATGTACACACATACACACATCTCTTTGACTTCAACTCTCTCCCTCTGTAACTTCTGCTGTTACTACGTTGACTGCTTAGCTGTTCATTGAACATCCTGGCAGAAACTTGCCTCAGGGCCTTTGCACTAGCTGTTCCCTCTGCCTAGAATAGTCTTCCAGATATCTAAATGGATCACTCCAAGTTTTTGTCAAAATATTACCTTTTCAATGAGGTCATCTCTTTGTAATTACAACTCCCCTCCCCCACCCTACATACATACTTCCTATTCTCTTCCCTACTTAATTTATCTTCATAGCATGTATCATCATCTAAGAAACTATTTCTCTCCCCCTACTATAATTTAAGATGCATGGGGGCAAGAATTTTTGCCTGTTTTGTTTACTGCTATATCCCTAGCAGAGAGAACCTGGCAAAAATAAGGCACTAATTAAATATCTTTTGAATGAAGGAAGGATAGGAAAGGGAAGGAAAGGAAAAGGAAGAAAAGGAAAGGAGGAGAAAAGAAAAGAAATGAAGAGAAAGAAAACTAAAACTTCAGAAAAGATTCCAGTTTCAGGAAGACACAGCCAAATAGTGGCCAGCACGCCAGTTTTCTTCTTCTCATTCTTGCTTCCTTTCATGGAGTAGGTAAGGAAGATAAGACTCAATAATGCACTAAATAAGACACTTTTTAGAGCACTTAAGATCTTTCAAAACGTTTTTATATACAGTGTCTTATTTGATTAAAATGTTGGACTACATTTCTAGAGAAGATGTCTACTGGTAGAATGTGGCAATTTTATATTTGCATTTCTCACTTAAATTAAATTTATACAGAAAACATTCCATATTTTTATCAGATAACTGAGACCTTCAAGTTATTTCGTTTTAAGAAGTCTGGGTTTCTCATTGTGTTCTATATAGTCCTGCATCTATCCCTTTGCTCATGCTGTTCCCCTCATCAGAAAGGCTTTCCCCATCCATCTATCTAAATGCCATTAAGTCTTCAAGGCCCAGTGTTGAAAGTGTGGCAGGGGAGGAACATACTAGTACATATTAATGAATGAATTTCACTCTTCTTCAGTTACAAATTTCAATTGCAAAATCCTGCTTCTTGGTTGCTTGTAGAGAACTTCTAAATGTAGTCTTCGCTGGGAAGTGTTTTGTAGTTCTGTTTCCCAAATGCCCAATGGTTTCTCTATGAACCATTCCTGACACATAGTGGGTACTCAATTAATATTTGATACTTGAATAAATGAATTATTCTGAGTGTGTAGTCAGAATTCAGCTTAATTATGCCTTGAACCATTAAAGAATGAGACCACATCGGTGCTTATAAACTGAGTTAGAGAGTCATGACCATGCCATGACAGGGCATGTTTTCATATTTCCACATCCTCTAAACATACAGCCTTCTAACTGCTTCCTGCACTACCCACAGTATGTGCATAACGCTGTGTAATGGGCTTGCTTTGTGCAGCCCTCCTTTATGCGTAACCATGGCAATGCTGTCTACTTCATACTTGAAATGTCTGGAGGAGTACGGCTGTGAATGTTAACTCCCTGTATGATGACTTGATGACTTGTTTTGCATGCAAGGGGAGTCTGTACAGTTTTTTTTTAATCATAATAATCAGAACACTCCCTCTGTTTCCTCCATGAAGTAAAACACCTATTTACAGAACAAACTAGAATAAAAATTCTAGGCCCCAAACTAACATCTCAAGGCACCGTCTGCCTCTGAAATCTAAGGATGAGGGACTCAGGGATTGTCCTCAGAGCTTCTATTTTCATCTTAAATTTGAATATTGGCAACAGAATTTGTATCACCATTTTGCACAGAGAGAATATTTTGGAGGGTGCTGAAAGTGCAGAGAATTGAAATGTAGTGCATCTTGCACATTTTGTCTCTGCACAGTTTCCAGCTATGACATGTGGCCAAGTCCTCCATGCAAGGAAGAATTTTTTGCTCCAGGGTTTGCATTTATTTTTCATGTGAATATTTGGATGCTGCCGGAATCCCACCCACATGCCACTAATCTGATCAATTTTCAGCCAACACTTCCATTACTGTTAATTGGAAATATAAGACATGTTCAAATACCAAATAAGGCAAGATGTTTTTTTAGCGCACACACACACGCACACACACACACACACACACACACACACACACAAACACACACACTTCCATATTCTGACAGCAAGTTTATAAAAGATTTTGAAATGAAATCCACATCCCACCTCAGATCTGTTAATGATTATATCATTATATAAACATTATGTGAGAAAGTCACAGATATTTTGCATTTAAAATGACTCAAATTTCAGTTGCATTTCAAGTAGTTTCATTATTGACCTATTGAAGGCAAATTTTTCACAAAAGCTTTAACCATTTTCTTTAGGAAGAATGTATAAGACTTGGAAATAGACTAAAACTCAGTTTCAAATGATAGAACTAATATGTTTCAGGTTAACTTTTAAAGGTAATAAAGAAGTCCAAATAAAGACAAGCTGACACTTTATTTCATACTTAGAGCATCTTCAAAGTAAGTTGAAATACAATTTGGTTCATTGCTGTGTCAGTCTTAATTTTAACTTGAAATAGCTTGTGTCACCATCTCAGCATTATATAGAATCTAAACTCTTCTAGGCAGAAATTGCTTTTTTCTTTTTGCTTGCTTCTATATAATTTACCATCTTCAAGACGCTGTGTACATTTATGATTCTTTGTATCTATGATTCTGGAAATGTTGATTCAGACTTTTAAATTTGTTCTCTTAATTTTACTTCTTTTTCAGTGAGAATGTCTAAAGGAATAATAATATGGTGTGTCAAATTTGGCTTCAAAAGTAAAGATTTTCATTAATGAAGTCATTCTAGCCACAGTTGGGTTAACAAAACGAAAAAATAAAAAACTCTTTTTAAAAAATAGATGATTTTTCATTACAAGATGAAATGTCAAAATATAAGGGGGGAGGCATCAGTGAAAACGTTCAAATAAGGAACTCTGAAATTTTGCTTTTTAAAAAATGGATGATTTTCCATTACGAGATGAAATGTCAAAAAATAACAGGAGGAGACATTAGTGAGAACATTGGAGTAAAGAACTCAGAAAATTTGCTGCTTCGTAAAAGCAATGAGAAAATTGACAGAAATTGTCAAAATCAACTTTTATAGTACTCTGGAAACTAGTTAAAGGCTTGCAGCAACACAGGGGAGTATTTAGTCCAGAAAAGTGACTGCATCTTGATAGGAACAGCAAGATTTGTGGCATTTAAACGTACCCTAGTCCCATCCATGTCGCCACAGCTCCACAGCCTCTTGAAAAATAACAGCCTACATTCTCAGTACTGCGAAAAGCAGAGGAGGGCTGGAAATCTTTTAAAACTTTACTCCTAAATAGGAGTCATTATCAAGTAGTTCCCTGGAAGACATCATTTGAAAGGCTTGTCTTTTCTCGGGCTCACTCAAATTCTCTTTCAAGCTTTTTGACCATGACTGATAGGGAGAAATGCATTAAATGCACGGTGATACAGCAGACACATACTTGTATGCATGTTTGTGTATGTGTATGTATGTTTGTGTGTAAGATTTTGTATATGAATATACATATATATAAAACCTTCTCGAAATATATAAATATAACCTTCTTGAAATGGTATTTATCTTCACTACATGCTGTGTACTCTAGTACTTTCTATTCTATTTCACTTCTTTTTGCATTGTTGAGACCATTGGTATTTAAAATTTTTTCTTTAATTGTAAAGGTCTGGAAGGTTTCCTGTTAAACTTATAACCAGTGTGATACCAACTCTAATTCTGGTGTGTGGACGTGTATGTAGAGGAACTGTGGGACTGTTCATTTATCCCTACATTGGGTTTCCTTATTTTTAGACTATTTTTTTAGAACAGGTTTAGACTGAGAACAAAATTCAGAGGGAGGTACAGAGATTTTCCCTGTATCCCCTGCTCTATACATGCATAGCCTCCACCATTATCAACATCACTTACCAGAATGGTACATTTTTCTAAATGAAGGATGAACCTATACAGGCATATCATAATTACCCAAATCCATAGTTTACCTTAGGATTCACTCTTGATATTGTACCTTTGATGGGTTTGGACAAATGTATGAGATATAGATCCATCATTATAATATACATAGTATTTTCACTGCCTTAAAAATCCTCTGTGTTCTGCCTATGCATCACTCCCTCTTACCTCTACCCGTGGAAACCACTGATCTTTTTAATGTCTCCACAGTTTTGCCTCTTCCAGAAAGTCATATGGTTGGAATCATACTTTATGGAGCCTTATCAGATTGGCTTCTTTCACTTAGTAAAATACATTTAAATTTCTTCCATATCTTTTCATGGCTTGATAGCTCATTTATTTTTAGTGTTGAATAATATTCCATTGTCTGGATGTACCACCTACCGAAGGACATCTTGGTTGCTTCCAAGTTTTGGCAATTATGAACAAAGCTGATGTAAACATTCATGAGCAGGTGTTTCTGTGTACATAAGTTTTCAGTTCCTTTGGGTAAGTACCAATGAGCATGACTGCTGGATCGTTAAGGAAGAGTATGTTTAGTTTTGTAATAAACCACCAAACTGTCTTCCAAAGTGGCTGTAATCATTTTGCATTCCCGCCAGCAATGTATGAGACTTCTTATTGTTCCACATCCTTGCTAGAATTTGGTGTTGTAGTGTTCCAGATTTTGGCCATTCTAATAGGTGTGTAGTGGTATCTCACTGTTGTCTTAATTTGTATTTCTTTGATGACATATGATGTGGAGCATCTTTTCTTATGCTTATTGCAATCTATGTAGCTTCTTTCGTGAGGAGTCTGTAAAAGTCTTTGGCCCATTTTAATCAGGTTATTTGTCTTCTTACTGTTGAGTCTTCACAGTTCTTTGTATATTTTAGATAATAGTCCTTTATCATATGTATCTTTTGCAAATATTTTCTCCCAGTCAGTGGCTTGTCTTCTAATTCTCTGGATATTGTGTTTTGCAGAGCAGATGTTTTTAATTATAATGAAGTCCAGCTTATCAATTATTCTTTCATGGATCATATCTTTGGTGTTGATCTAAAAAGGCATCACAATACCCAACTTCATGTAGGTTTTCTCCTATGTTATCTTCTAGAAGTTTTATAGTTTTTCATTTTACACTTAGGCCTATGATCCATTTTTTAGTTAATTTTGTGACAGTTGTAAGGTGTGTGTCTAGATTCAGTTTTTGCATGTGGATATCCAGTTGTTCCAGCACCATTTTCTGAAAAGACTATCTTTGTTCCATAATATTACCTTTGCCCCTTTGTCAAACATCAGTTGACTATATTTATGTGTGTCTATTTCTGGGCTCTCTATTCTGTTCTATTGATCTATTTGTCTATTCTTTCACCAATACCATACTGTCTTGATTACCGTAGCCTTATAGTAAGTCTCGAAGTTGGGTAGTGTCAGTACTCCAACTTTATTCTTCTTCAGTATTGTGTTGGTTGTTCTGGGTTTTTTACCTCTCCAAAAAAATTTGAAAGAGTTTGTCAATATCCACAAAAAAATTTGCTGGATTATTGATTGAGATTGTATTGAAACTATAGATCAAGTTGAAAGAACTGATATTTTGACAATATTAATTCTTCTTATCCATGAACGTGGAATATCTTTCTATTTTTTTTAGTCCTTTGATTTCACTCATCAGACTATTGTAGTTTTCCTCATATAGATCTTGTACACATTTTGTTAGATTTATACCTACATTTTTGGGGGGAGGTGCTAATGTAAATGGTATTGTGTTTTTATTTCAAATACCACTTAATCATTGTCAATGTACGAGAAAGTGATTGACTTTTTAAAATTTACCATGCATCCTGCAATCTTGCTATAATTGCTTATTAGTTCCAGGAGTTTTTTGGTCAATTCTTTCAGAATTTTTATATAGACAATCATGACATCTGTGAAAATAGACAGTTTTATGTCTTCCTTTCCAATTCGTATAATTTTTATTTCCTTTTCTTGCCTTATTGCACTAGCAAGGACTTCCAGTATGATGTTAAAAAGGAGTGGTGAGAGCAAACCTCCTTTATGTACCTGATGCTAGTGGGAAAGCTTTGAATTTCTCACCATTAAATGTGATGTTAGCTGTAGGTTTTGGTAGATAGTCTTTATCACATTGAGACAGTTCCCCTCTATTCCTAGCTTACTGAGTTTTTAAAAATTTTTTTATCATGAATGAGGGTTGGATTTCATCAAATGCTTCTTCTGTATCTACTGATATGATCATGTGATTTTTCTTTTTTAGTCTGTTGATATGATGGATTACATTGATTTTTGAATGTTGAACCAGCCTTGCGTACCTGGGGTAAATACTACTTGGTTATGGTGTATAATTCTTTTCATACTTTTTTGGATTAAATTTGCTAATATTTTGCTGAGGATTTTTGCATCTCTATTCATGAGAGATATTGACCTGTAGTTTCCTTATCTTGTAATGTCTTTGTCCTGTTTTGGTATTTGGGTAATACTGGCCTCATAGAATGATTTGGAAAGTATTCATGCTGCTTCTAGTCTCTGAAAGAGATTGTGAGAATTGGTATAATTTCTTCCTTAAATGTTTGGTAGAATTCACCAGTGAACCCATCTGGGCTTGGTGTTTTCTGTTTTGAGTGGTTATTAATTATTAATTCAATTTCCTTAATCAATACAGGTCTATTCAGATCATCTATTTCTTCTTGTGTTAGTTTTCACAAGTTGTGTCTTTCAAAGAATTGATCCATTTCACCCAGGTTATCAAATTTGTGGGCATAGAGTATTACTTTATTATCCTTTATTATTATCCTTTAAATTTCCATGGCACCTGCAGTGATGTCCCCTCTTTCATTTCTGATATTAGTATTTGTGTTCTTTCTCTTTTTTCTTAGCCTGGCTAGAGGCTTGTTGATTTTATTGATCTTTTCAAAGAGCCAGCTTTTGGTTTTGTTGATTTTCTCTATTGATGTCCTGTTTTCGATTTTATTGATTCTGCTGTGATTCTTAGAATTTCCTTTAATCTGGTTACTTTGGATTTAATTCTCTTCTTTTTCTAATTTCCTAAGGTAGAAGCTTAGATTACTGATCTTAGATCTTTTTTATTTTCTAATATATGCATTCAATGCTATGAATTTTCTTCTGATGACTGCTTTCACTGCATCCCACAAATTTGATAAATTCTATTTTCATTTTTATTTATTTCAAAATACTTTTAATTTCTCTTGAGATTTTTTTCCTTTGACCCATGTGCTATTTAGAAGTATGTTGTTTAATCCCCATATATTTGGGGATTTTTCAGCTATCTTTATGTTATCGATTTCTAGTCTAATTCCACTGTGGTCTGAATGGAGACATTGTATGATTTCTATTTTTTTAATGTGTTAAGGTATGTTTTATGGCTCAGCATGTGGTCTATCTTGGTAAATGTTCCATGTGAGCCCCCCAAAATGTGTATTCTGCTGTTACTGGATGAAGTAGCCTATCTATTATACTCAGTAGATTAATGGTGTTGTTGAGTTCACCTATGCCCTTACTGTTTTCTGCTTGCTGGATCTGTGTATTTCTGATAAAGGGGTGTTCATGTCTTCAACCATGATAGTGGATTCATCTATTTCTCCTTGCAGTTCTATCAGTTTTTGCCTCGTGTAATTTGATGTTCTGTTGTTAGGCACATACATGTTAAGAATTCTCATGTCATCTTGGAGAATTGACTCCTTTGTCGTTATGTAATGTCCCTCTTTATCCCTGATAACATTTCTTACTTTGAAGTCTACTCTGTCTGAAATTAATAGAGCTACTCCTTCTTTCCTATAAAGGTGTTAGCATGGTATATTTTCCTCCATCTATTTACTTTTAATCTATATGTGTCTTTATATTTAAGATGGGTTTCTTGTAGACAGCATATAGTTGGATCATATTTTTTGATCCATTCTAACAACCTCTGTCTTTTAACTGGAACATTTAGATGCTTGACCCTCAAAGGGATTACTGATATATTTGGATTAATATCTACCATATTCATTACTGTTTCCTATTTGTTGCCCTTGGTTTCTGTTCCTGTTTCTGTCTTTTACTCTTTTTCTTCATTTTTTGGTTTAATTGAGCATTTTATATGATTCCATTTTCTCTCCTTTTTAGCATATTGGTTATACTTTAAAAAAAAACAGTCTAGTGATTGCACTAGAGTTTGCAATATACATTTTACAAGTAATCCAAGTCCACTTTCAACCAACACTATACCACTTACAGGTAGTGTGAGTACTTTATAATAACCAGATTATAATAATTCCTTCCTCCCAGTCTTCGTACGATTGCTGTCATTCATTTCATTCATTTCAATTATATATAATTATACCTAAGCATATATAATTGAGTACATTGCTGTTATATTTGTGAAGTAACTGTTATCTGTTAGACCAATTAAGAATAAGAAAAAAAGTTTTAATTTTAGCTTTACTTATTCTTTCTTTTAAACTCTTCTTTTCTTTATGTAGATCTGAGTTTCTACCTATATTGTTTCCCTTCTCTCTAAAAGAACTTCTTTTTACCATTTCCTGCAAAGTAGGTCTACTGACAACAAATTTCCTTAAATTTTATTGAGATATAATTGACACATAACATTGTGTAACTTTAAGGTGTACAACATGTCGATTTGATATATTTATATATTGCAATATGATTATCATTGAGGTGTTAGCTAAGATCCCTATCACATCACATTATTATTTCTTTTTTGTGGTAAGAATAGTTAGGATCAAGTCTCCTAGCTTCCTTGCAGTTTACAATACAGTATTGTTGACTATAACCACTATGGTGTGTATTAGATATCTAGAACTTATTCATCTTCCAGGTGCAATTTTGTACTCTCAAACAACATCTCCCCAATTCCCCCACCCCCAAGCCCCTGGTGACCACCATTCTACTCTCTGTTTCTATGAGATTGGCTTTTCTAGATACAAGTAATATCATACTGTATTTGTCTTTCTCCTCAATTTTTGTTTGCCTGAGAAAGTCTTCATTTCTCCTTCACTTTTGAAGGATAATTTTGCAGGGTACATAATTCTAGGTTGGTGATCTTTTTCTCTCAAAACATTAACTATTTCACTCCATTCTCATCTTGCTTGCAGGTTTCTGAGGAGATGTCAGATGTAACTCTTATCTTTGTTCCTCTATAGGAAAGATGTTTTTCCCCTCTGTGTGTGTGTGTGTGTGTGTGTGTGTGTGTGTGTGTGTATGTGTATATATATATCTGTAATTCTGTAGTTTGGATATGTATATATGTATATATAAGTTTGGCATTGACCTTGCTTGGTGTTCTCTGAGCCTCCTGGATTTGTGATTTGGTGTCTGACATTAATTTTGGGGAAATTCTCAGCCATTATTGTTTTAAATATTTTTTCCATTTCTTTCTCCTTTCCTTCTTCTTTTGGTATTCCCATTGCATGTATGTTACACTTTTTGTAGTTGTCCAACAGTCCTTGGACATTCTGTTCAATTGTTTTTCCAGTCTTTGTTCTGTTTGATTTTCCGGTTTTGAGTTTTCTAGTAATATATCCTCTCGTTCAGAGATTCTTTCCTTAGCCATGTCTGATCTATTAATAAATCTACCAAAGGCAGTCTTCATTTCTGCTACAGTGTTTTTGATCTCTAGCATTTCTTTTTGGTTCTTTCTTAGGATTTCCATACCTCTGCTTACATTGTCCATCTGTTCTTGCATGCTGTCTACTTTATCCATTAGAACCCTTAACATATTAATCATAGTTGTTTTAAATTACTGGTGTGATAATTATAATGTCCTAGCTATACCTGAGTCTGGTTCTGATGCTTGCTCTGTCTCTTCAAATTGTGTTTTTTTGCCTTTTGGTATGCCTTGTATTTTTTTTTCTTGAAAGTTGGACATGATATACTGTGTAAAAGAACTGCTGTAAATAAGCCTTTAGTAATAGGTGGTGAGGTGTGAGATAAGGGGAAGCATTCTATAGTCCTATAATTAGGTCTCAATCTTTATTAAGCCTGTGCTTCTGCACTGTAAACTTCACAGGTGTTTTTCAGTTTTTTCTGTATGACAAGATGGCTAGAGTGGGCTGGAATTGGGTATTTTCCTTCCCCAGATTAGTTAGGCTATGATAATACCCCAGCTGGTTAGGCACTGATTAACTCATGTCCCCTCAGAGCAGACCTTAAGAACAGAGTGCTCTGTAATGTTTCAGATTGGTTACTTTTCCCCTCCCCCCGCAGGAATCCCAAGGTGATTTTTCTCTGATATTTACTGTGGGAATCTGGTAGAACTCCTAGAGGTAAATCTCATAATATTGTGGGGTCCCCCATGACTGGGTCCCCCTGGAGTTTATAACTCTTAGAGTTGTACAGGCTGGGCCTATATTTGCCAATTACAATTCACGTTTTCCTATCCTGGCACTGGTTCCCACAGTGGTTTCCACTTGTGAGTCTCCGCTCAGGTGAACTGCAACTCCTTGTATTCACTTGTCTGTCTCTCCAATCTTGAGGGCAACAATTTGCCCTGTCTCCTCTCTTCTGGATCCAAGAAGAACTGTTGATTTTTCAGTCTGTTCAGGTGTTTGCTTATTATTAGGAGAGAGTGGTGACTTCCTCGCTCCTTATGTGGGGAACTGGAAACCAGAAGTCCCTTATTCCACCTTTTAATTTATGGTTTAATGGTTAATGTTGGTGTTGAGATGCAGGAAGGAGTTTAAAATGATTAATTTGGAAACAACTATACAAGATTTATCCAAAATATTCAAGTCTATCTCTGTCAAATGACTCCATCTTAACAGGATGGAGACCCATAAAATTTCAATGGATGGGAGAGGGAGAGACCTGGGTGGTCAAGGGCTATGTAAATGTTCATTGAAAGAGTGGTCAGACTTGGAGATATGAATTCTCGGAATCAAAGGGGAATCAATGTGGGGAAACACATTAAGAAGCTATTTTTTCTATTTTTCAGTTTTCTTAAGGGAAAACTCTGGATTCACTTCCTAGGGTTTTTTCAGTGTTAAATTTCAGATGCTCAGTATAATAGAGAAGTTATAAGTCTGAGACGCTGTTAACTCAGGCTTTATGATGACCAAACCCTAACTTTCAAATGTGAAATAAGCAGTGGTTTTATTTTTATGGATACCATTTTATTGCCACTCAAGTTCATTTTAGATTAAAAAATATTCAATTGAAATTAAGAAAACATACAGCATGTATTTATTGGCATGAAACTGAAGAATTATTCCAAAGCTTGTACATCTGGTAGTAACTTAAAAGATTTGAAGTTTTACTAGACTTCATTGGTGTTTCAGTATCATAATTACCCATGAAAAGTTAAGTTAGTGATTTATTGAATGAATTAATTACCAATCCCATGAGACAACACCTGCCGTCCTTATTTAATGCTTCTCTGTTCCCATTAACCATGTTGGTGCAAACAGGGCATTTTGGGAGTAAGCTTACAAAGTTTTTCTTTTTTTTTAATGTACAAGTCACCGTGGTTTTCAGTGTTTCCTTTAAGTAGAGACATTGAAACACTACACCTATTGATTGCTCTTGTAGCATTACAACTGTGTCACTCAATAGTAATACACAAAACCTTAAATTGGGTGAACCTCCTGGATATCCACACCTTATAGCCATTGGCCTAGTCTGGTAAAAAAATGGAGAAAAGACCTTAATCATGTATGCTGATGTATAGATTTGCAACTACTAAAACATCTTGGGAAAGAAACATATAACTTAAAAAATCTCCTCAACTTTCCTTAGTATGATACCATCCTTAGTATTAATAGTACCAACTCTCCTGAAGATTTGGTCAGATCAGTTTAAAAATTCCAAAGATCTTTACTGTTGCCAGCAGATTAAAGAATGCTTGACTACCTTTCACATCCCTGCAAGTGTTTTGATCTAGCTTTCAAAAAAAGAATTTACCAGTCTTCTTTCCACTCTCCATTACCTACTCTTCTTTGTGGAGAAATAGCTGTCAAAACGGACTTGCTAGTAAATCACACAATAAGGAATTTGCCGCTGGAATTCTCTGGCCTTAGAAATCCAGCAGTTTAAAAAAAGAAGAAAAGAAAAAACAATACAGGTTACCAGCATTCCTCTTAGTTGCCATCATGTTGGGCAGAAATGTGGGTCATGTGGGATGGAAAAGTGCTGTAGAGGTCCATTACTACTCTGCCTCCCCCTTTTTTTGGCTGTGCAGCTTGTGGGACCTTAATTCCCCTACCAGGTATTGAACCGGGACCCTCAGCAGTGAAAGCACGGAATCCTAACCACTGGACCACCAGGGAATTCCCTACTCTGCTTTTTTAATCACTCAGTAACACCTACAAGATCATCCTTCCCCTCTGGTCCTAGCCCTTTAAACATCATCCACTGACTGAGAACGTAGTTCCTGCCCATGAGAAGCTTACTCAGTCCTGGAGAGGAATGAAAGGACCATATTAGACATCACTAGGTATTAATAAAAAGGAAAATAGAGCCCAGGGTATGCTTATGTGAGCCTGAGGCTAATTCTGTTAGGTAGGAGTAGTTATAGCACCTGGAGTCAACCATTTAACAAGTGTTTGCCAAGACCTTCCTATACACCAGGTGTGGTCCAAAAAGATACAGGAGAGAGCAAATCAGACAAAGTCCCTGCCCTCATGGAACTGACATTCTAGTCAGGGGAGAAAGACAATATGCAAATAAACAAGGATTAAGTATAATTATAAATATATACAGCCAGGTGATGACAAATACTGCAATGCAGATGTAGAATAATGTGTGGTAAGGATATAGAGAATATTCTTTTGTTATCAGAAAGGACAGTCCTATTAGATAAAGTAACATTTGAACAGACATCAAAAGGCAATGAACTCACCACTATTATTCAACATAGTTTTGGAAGTGTTAGCCACAACAATCAGAGAAGAAAAAGAAATAAAAGGAATCCAAATCAGAAAAGAAGAAGTAAAGCTGTCACTGTTTGCAGATGACATGATACTATACATAGAGAATCCTAAAGATGCTACCAGAAAACTACTAGAGCTAATCAATGAATTTGGTAAAGTAGCAGGATACAAAATTAATGCACAGAAATCTCTTGCATTCCTATACACTAATGATGAAAAATCTGAAAGTGAAATTAAGAAAACACTCCCGTTTACCATTGCAACAAAAAGAATAAAATATCTAGGAATAAACCTATCTAAGGAGACAAAAGACCTGCATGCAGAAAACTATAGGACACTGATGAAAGAAATTAAAGATGATACAGATGGAGAGATAAATCATGTTCTTGGATTGGAAGAATCAACATTGTGAAAATGACTCTACTACCCAAAGCAATCTACAGATTCAATGCAATCCCTATCAAACTACCACTGGCATTATTCACACAACTAGAACAAAAAATTTCACAATTTGTATGGAAACACAAAAGACCCCGAATAGCCAAAGCAATCTTGAGAATGAAAAATGGAGCTGGAGGAATCAGGCTCCCTGACTTCAGACTATACTACAAAGCTACAGTAATCAAGACAATTTGGTACTGGCACAAAAACAGAGACATAGATCAATGGAACAAGATAGAAAGCCCAGAGATAAACCCACGCACATATGGTCACCTTATCTTTGATAAAGGAGGCAAACATATACAGTGGAGAAAAGACAGCCTCTTCAATAAGTGGTGCTGGGAAAACTGGACAGGTACATGTAAAAGAATGAAATTAGAACGTTCCCTAACACCATACACAAAAATAAACTCAAAATGGATTAAAGACCTAAGTGTAAGGCCAGACACTATCAAACTCTTAGATGAAAACATAGGTAGAACACTCTATGACATAAATCACAGCAAGATCCTTTTGACCCAGCCCCTAGAGAAATGGAAATAAAAACACAAATAAACAAATGGGACCTAATGAAACTTAAAAGCTTTTGCACAGCAAAGGAAACCATAAACAAGGCGAAAAGACAACCCTCAGAATGGGAGAAAATATTTGCAAATGAAGCAACTGACAAAGGATTAATCTCCAAGATTTACAAGTAGCTCATGCAGCTCAATAACAAAAAACAAACAACCCAATCCAAAAATGGGCAGAAGACCTAAATAGACATTTCTCCAAAGAAGATATACAGATTGCCAACAGACACATGAAAGCATGCTCAACATCACTAATCGTTAGAGAAATGCAAATCAAAACTACAATGAGATATCATCTCACACCGGTCAGAATGGCCATCATCAGAAAATCTAGAAACAATAAATGTTGGAGAGGGTGTGGAGAAAAGGGAACCCTCTTGCACTGTTGGTGGGAATGTAAATTGATACAGCAACTATGGAGAACAGTATGGAGGTTCCTTAAAAAACTAAAAATAGAACTACCATACGACCCAGCAATCCCACTACTGGGCATATACCCTGAGAAAACCATAATTCAAAAAGAGTCATGTACCAAAATGTTCATTGCAGCTCTATTTACAATAGCCAGGACATGGAAGCAACCTAAGTGTCCATCATCGGATGAATGGATAAAGAAGATGTGGCACATATATACAATGGAATATTACTCAGCCATAAAAAGAAACGAAATGGAGTTATTTGTAGTGAGGTGGATGGAGTTAGAGTCTGTCATACAGAGTGAAGTAAGTCAGAAAGAGAAAAACAAATACAGTATGCTAACACATATATATGGAATCTAAGGGGGAAAAAAAGGTCATGAAGAATCTAGTGGCAAGACGGGAATAAAGACACAGACCTACTAGAGAATGGACTTGAGGATTTGGGGAGGGGGAAGGGTAAGATGTGACAAAGAGAGAGAATGGCATGGACATATATACACTACCAAATGTAAAATAGATAGCTAGTGGGAAGCAACCACATAGCACAGTGAGATCAGCTCTGTGCTTTGTGACCACCTAGAGGTGTGGGGTGGGGAGGGCGGGAGAGAGGGAGATGCAAGAGGGAAGAGATATGGGAACATATGTATATGTAAAACTGATTCACTTTGTTATAAAGCAGAAACTAACACACCATTGTAAAGCAATTATACTCCAATAAAGATGTTAAAAAAAAAAAGGCAATGAAGAATGAAGCAAGTGGGTATTTGAGGGAAGAGTTTTCCTGGCAGAGGGAACTGAGGCTGCAAAGGCCCCGAGATAGGAGTGTGTATGATGAGTTCAAGAAATAGCAAAACTACCAATACATCAGGAATGAAGAGTTGGAGTGGTAGGAAATAAGGTCAAAGAGTTATCAGGGGATTAGATCATGTAATGGGAACTTGGATTTTACTTTGAGTGAGATGGGAAACCACTGGAGGGTTTTGAGCCAAATGACATTATCAGATCAGGTGGCTTCTGTGTGGAGAATAAACTATGGGGGGCGGGGGGGGAAGGTGGAGTCAGCAGGATTTCAAGTAAGAGATCTGGGTAGTGGTGATGAAGGAGCTGAGAACTTACCAGATCCCAGACTGAATATTAGGGTAATCCAGTTTTTAAAAATGCAATTAAGAAGACCCCTTCCCTTGTGCCTGTGCTATGTTTATCCAATTCCCCACAGACATTTTTCAGATTTGCCTGGAGTAGAAGGAACAAGAGACTATTTCTGCCTAGTGATGTTATACACACTTCAATGCACTGAGCTAACTGAGGAGATACTGCTGTGATGCTTTTCAAAGCAGCCAGAGTAATTGGTATCTTGGATTGAACAGAAAAGCACCGCATTTTATAACATGAGGTTGATAAACCAGTCTCAGAAAATTACCACTGAGTGATAATGCTGAAGAATCTACTGCTGGCTTAATTTGGAAACAAATTTTGTTAGGCAGTTATAGGGAAAAAAGGGGGAGAAAGGCCAGCACCCCACTTTATAAAAGGATCTTGACATTTTGCATTTTTTATTTTCCATATTTTAAAAAAATACCATAACTCAGTCTTAATAAAGTTAAAAACTCACTTCTCTCCATTACCACATTAGCACACTCATTTTAAAACGGGCACTTTCATGAAGTAACCATATTCAACAAATATTTACAGTGTTCACACTGTGTGAAAGGCACTGACCAACATAGTGCAAAAAGCAGTGATAAGGAAGAAGACGGAGCAGAAAGTGCTGAGTGTTAGAGCAGAGATGGGAAAAAAAAAAAAGTAAAGCCACCACAGACACCCTGCAGAATTCACTGCTGAGGTTTTTGCCCCACAAGTTATCGTGGTTGCAGATGCCAGTTGCCTGGGTTCCTTCCCACTCCCTCTACCCCAACTCCCCACCAGGGCCAGGGATCCACAGTGGCAGCCAGCCCCAGCCTCTGCAGTTGCGTGTGCATGCAGACAGCCAAGGTCCCCACAGAGGCTTGTGGGCGTGGGTCCAGCCCTGAATCCTGTCATTGGCTTGCATTGCTGTATGTGTGTGCAGCTAGCCTCTGCAGTTGTGCACCTGCATGCCACCAGCCCCATCTTGCATCACCAGCCACCACCACTGGGCATATGCCCATGGGGAGCCTCTGTAGCCACACAAGTGCACACCAACAGCCAAGGCCTGCACAGCTGTTTGTAGGCTTGGATCCAGTTCTGACTCCTGTCACTGACCTACACCTCTGTGTGTGCCTACAGCCAGTCCCTGCATCAGTGCAACTGCATGCTGCCAGCTTAATATGTGTATGGATCCACAAAGGATCCCAAATAGCCACAACAACCCCCTGAAAGAACAAAGCTGGAGGCATCACATTTCCTGATATCAAACTATATTTCAAAGCTATAGTGATCAAAACAGTATGGTACTGGCATAAAGACAGACACATAGACCAGTGGAACAGAATTGAGAGTCCAGAAATAAGCCCACGCATATATGGTCAATTAATCTTTGACAAAGGCACCAAGAACACACATTGAGGAAAGCATAGAAGCTTGGAAAGAAGAGAAGAGAAAAGGAAAAGGAAAACGAAAATGGACACAAAAAGGGAAAGGAAAGGAAAGACAAGAAAAAAGCTGTTGCCATTTATATCCGTGGTTTTACGTGCATCTGGGCTTTCAATATACTGTGGTTTTCTAGACATTGCAGCGATTTGCCTAATACTGAATCTTCCAGATAATTTTTGCTTGCTTCAGTACAGTACAGTTTTTTTTTAATTAATAAATTCAACTCCAAAGCATCTTGCCTATTAGCTAATGAGACAAGTGGGAAAGAATTTGTGTGTTTTGTTTCCCTAGCGTCAGTTTAAAACATTTTAATACTAAAATACAGAGACAGATTATAGAGTAAAATACAAAATCCATGTGGATTTTTTAGATTAGCTATGAAATCTTACTTACTGCCATGAGTTTGTCTCATAGTGAATACTCTCCTGCTATTCACTTCTCCCCTCACATCCCATCATCCCTTCCAGTCATGGCTTCTTAAATGGAAACCTTTGAGAAGCCCTGTTCTAAGGCCCCTAAGACTCTTCAGTCCACATTTCACAGTCAGCTTTTATGCTTGCTACTGGAGAAACAGAGTGTTCTTAGGAGCACATAGTAATTACAATGTAGGAGATAGACAAAAGCTGGTAATTATAATATGGCTTGTAACACTTTAATATATGGACAAGGGAATTGTGGGATTACCAAGAAGTAAGATTCCAAGAGATTAGATACTCTAGGGAATATCTAACATAATTGTTGACATTTGAGCTCAAATATGGATGAGAATTTGCCAGAGAGAGAGAGGAAAGAAAGGGAAATCAAATTTCAGGTTTGGAGAAAAGAATATATGAGTAAGGAAATATAACAAACATGCAGTGTAACAAATCTGTGAGTTTCAAGGTGAGGTATATCTTGGGCAGATGGCGAGGGATCTCATATGCCATGCTAAAGTATGAACTTTTTCTTAGGTGCATTAAAGGGTCAACAGAAATTTTTGATGGGAGGAGGGGATCATAACTCTAATAGCACCAGGAACCTTCTGGGTTCAGGTCATAAAAGACTAGCTCACCTAATGTCTCCAGTTTGCCCCTCAACCCCTACCCATGCACCTACTCAAAGTAGACCCTGAAACAAGGGCTTGGGCACCCATAGTTTATTTGGGAGGTGATCCCAGGAAGCATGATGAGAGAATGAGGGAGTAAGACAGGGAAGGGAGAAACCCACAAAGGGTTTGCTAATGAGTTGATTATACCTATGGGCAACTGGGCTTCAATTCTCTGGGGGTTTTCTGAGACTATTTAGAAAAGTGCTGTACAATAGAAATAAAATGCCAGCCACATATGTAATTTAAAATGTTCTAATAGCCATACTAAAAAAACTAAAAAGGAACAGGTAAGATGAATGATAATAACACAGTCCATTTATCACAATATATCTAAATATTATCATTTCAATGTGTGATCAATAGAAAAATATCAATGAGATATTTGATAGTCTTTTATCATACTAAGACTTTGATATCCAGCATGTATTTTATACTTACAGCACATCTCAAATCAGACTAGCTGCAGTTTAAAATGCTCAAGAGCCACATGTGTCTGGTGGCTACTGTATTGAACAGCACAGTTTAGAACAGGCTTCAGAAATATCCCTTTGAGGATCAAGGAAGCTGGGGTATGTACCCACTAACTTCCAGCCCACATCAATTGAGGGACACCCCTGTGGCATTAACACTGTGGTACTTCTGGACTGTCTCAAGTTCTGGTCAAAGTGGTCAAACACCCTCGGTTGAGGCACAGGAAACTGTATGTAGGAAACTCTCCAGGATAGACACAGGAGACATGGGTAAGGCACTGGCAGCATCTGCTGCACTTGAACTTTTTTTTTTTAACATCTTTATTGGAGTATACTTGCTTTACATGGTGTGTTAGTTTCTGCTTTATGACAAAGTGAATCAGCTATACATATACATATATCCCCATATCTCCTGCCTCTTGCGTCTCCCTCCCACCCTCCCTATCCCACCCCTCTAGGTAGTCACAAAGCACCGAGCTGATCTCCCTGTGCTATGCAGCTGCTTCCCACTAGCTATCTATTTTACATTTGGTAGTGTATATATGTCCATGCCACTCTCTCACTTCATCCCAGCTTACCCTTCCCCCTCCCCATGTCCTCAAGTCCATTCTCTATGTCTGTGTCTTTATTCCTGTCCTGCCCTTAGGTGCTTCAGAACCATTTTTTTTGAACTTTTCTAAAATCCCAAACTATTTTCTCCACAAACACACATGATAATTTTAGTGATGTCTTGGATTCATTTGTGATTGCGCTTCAGTTGGAATTTGTTTCTTTATGTTCTTTATGTTTCTTTGTCTTTGCTCCCCATCACCTCTTTCCTCTCTACCATGTAATGGCAGAGAGGTGAATTGAAACGGTCTCTCCTCAAGTATTTTATTTTGTAGGAACATGTAATTCTACATGAGGTTTTCCAAAGAAGACTTTCACCTACACCCTGTTCTGTGATCTTCATCTCACAAAATGAGAGCCACTTAAGTTGTCCCTGGCCCTGACAGCCACTCAGTAGAACCCAGAGAAAATTAAAAAGGGAGGTATAGTGGAGAATTTGGTGCCACATCTAGATCTTCTCTTTATGCCTAAGGCACTCATTTCTCCAGCCACTAGGAGTGTTACCTGCTGATGACTCACAGCTGAGTCTCTTCCCATGGTTGCTGTCTCAGCAAAGGTTACACACCCTCCCTGGGTATAACCTATATGTAATAATTGGTTGGGAGTGGAGGAGGTGAAGAGGGTTCACATAAAGGCCCAGTCCATTTGCCTCGGTTCATGCCAACTCTGAAAGCCCATCCCAGCTCCAGAGCTTCCCAAGGGAGCAGCTGAGACCTCCTGCTGTGACATTCCCTCTGTCCAATCCTGCTTCCCTTGCTCCCTCACAGGGGTTGTTCCTAGAACATTCCCCAATAAATCTCCTGCATACAGATCTCAGAGTCTCAAGATCTGTTTCCTGGGGAACCCAATTTGTGACAGAAGGGAACCTCACTAACGTCTCCAAAAGAACTTCTTCTAAAGTTGTGCCAAGTTAGGGAACAGTCCCCAAGACCACCCTCACTTCTGACACCGATTGCAAGCTCAAGGGCCCCCCAAGCCACCCTCGGGTTTGGTAATTAGCTAACAGGACTCACAGAATTCACTGAAAGCTGTTATACTCACAGTTTATTATAGTGAAAGGATATAGATTAAAACCAACCAAGGGAAGAGATGCAAGGGGCAGAGTTCAGGAAAGTTCTACATGCAGAGCTTCTGGCTGTCCTCTCCCAGTGCTCACTTTCCTGATAACAATGACCTGAGCCTTCACGTTCAGGGTCTTTATTGGAGCTCAGTCACATAGGTCTGGTTTTCTACTAACCTCAGTCTCCAACCCTTCAGTTGGTCAAACTGATACTACATGACCCAAAGGCCCCACCCTAAATCACATTGTTAGACTATCTGAAGCAGCCTCATAGCCCCCAGATAAACAAAGACACTTTTATCAAGGCAAGATATTCCAGGGGCTTAGAAATTACTTCCCAGGAGCATAGGACAAGGGGCAGACCTCTCTTTGGGCAAGGTTGAATTCTTTACTACATAAGTTGTAAGGTGACTTTTGAAGGAAAAAAATAGAGTTCCAAATTCCATAAGGGTATATTATCTGGAAATACCTGTCTTAATGTAAATGAAGTTATTACAGATGTGTAATGTACAGACTCTCATTCTCTTAACAGTAATGTTTTATAAATATGTCCATTATGATGGTAAAGGGAAATGAATTTGACTTTGCAGTAAGACGTGGCTCTTCTTTCGCCTCTTACTTTAAACATTAAAATAGTTTTTCTTAGAGACAGAATGAGTTTGTCAGGGAAACAAGTACTGTATTTTCTGCTTTATTAAGATACATTCATCAACTTTCATTCACTTGTTATGGAAACCCTTCCCCCAACGCCTTTGTTCATGCTGCCTGCATAGCTCTCTGGTGTGCTCATCTGGGTATCTGAGTTCCGTGTCCACCTCAGATCAGATTCAGCATCAAATGAAACAGACACATAGACACGAGAGACACAAAGATTCTAAACATACACCACCGGAGGCCCAGACCATTGGACTGGCCACACCGCCCTCACCTTGTACCCTTTCTTACCATGAGTAAGATCTGCACAGTAACAAGCAAAAACAACCCCCATATTTATGATGTCTAAAAACAACAATGCAAACTCTGAAGTCACCATGGAAACTGCCTCCCACTAGCATTTGCCTTTCAGAGATTTTTAGAAGCATTTATCCACAACAAATCAGCAGAGAAAAAAATTTGAGACAGATGACCCTAATTATGAATGCTTATGCTTACTGGAAGGAGATTTACCAAGAAATAAAAAAGAAGAAGGGGTCTTTAATCCAAACTTCATTAACTATTTATTTTAAGAAGGCTTAACTTACCTATTTCCCAGAAAACATCCTCCAAAAGAGTATTTAAAATACAGCTTTTATTAGTGCTTCATTTTACATATCTTATAAATATTTATATTTCAACTTAACATGTATTTGCATTTTCTTTTTGAAATTTGTTTTATTGATAAATTTGATATTTTTATGAAGCAAAATATGTTGTGAAGAATAGAGAGCCAATTTGTAACTCTATACCCTTAGAAAATACAAACTCCACATAATAGATTTTTACTTCAATCAAGAGCAAGAAAGCTGGGATATTTAGGGTTGGTCACCTAAAGAGTGCCAGCCTGTGGAAGGGAGGGAAGGGGAAAGCTTAAGAAAGAAAGTAGGTGTTTGTTGAAGTTGTATGTCAAAGCTGGGGATCAGCTGTGTTTGCAAAGTCACAAAAGTACAAATAGTTCTGCCCAAAGTGGATGTAAGATTTAGATAAAACTTACTGGCTTCAGTAGCCAACAGAGCTTAAGAAGGTCTCAGCTTGTTTCAGGAATTGAAGTTAGGTCCCATATCCTCCTGGAGTTTTCATAGTTCCTAAATCAATCTCCCCATCTTTCATGTTCCTAATGCATATTGCGCCTCTCTTAAGCCACGTAATAATATTTTGCCTCATGTTATAGTTGTTTTTGTACCTCTCTCTGCTACAAAACCCTTTGAAAGTAGAGAATACCTCCCATATATGTTTTTCCCCCATATCCCCTACTACAATTCCTTGCACATTGTGAGAGTTTACACATATTTGTGAAATGAATTAAGAAAATCCAGCTGTAATTAGTGCAAGATTAAGCCTAGGATATTTGTCAGTTCATAGGGAGGCTTTTTTTTTTTTTTTTTTGGTTAAGCAAATGTTCCCTTGACAAGCTAACCAGAAAGCAATCTCCTTAATGGGAAAACTGACTGAGTAACTTTGTAATTTGTTGTTTTTCCCAAGAACATCTAATATGGAAAGCTATCCATTTGCCTGTACAGAGTATTCTGCATAAGATAACACACATACAGTACGGTAAATATCAAGGAGGAAATTTATACCATTTCCTGCTAGAATTGACTGCTAGAATATTCATCAGTGAGATGGTGAAGACAATGACCTTTTACTTAATTTGAATTCATGAATCTTTTCCAGATCATAGATGGGTTCTGTAAATATAACAGCCCAAAAATTGTCCACCAATTTACTTCACCTGGATGATCACCATGAGCCTACATATTACAGCAGTGAATAAAACAGCCTGAAGAAGAAAATACCAAACAAATGCTAATTTTTCAGTTCAGTAAACATTTGCTGATTACATATTTCTGTATAGATCGCTGAGTTAGGTGCTGTGCTGTAGAGGAAACAAACATGCATCAAATAATCACTACTACCTATTAAGTGCCAGATAGAGGCCATGGACTTTATATTTACTTCCCATAGCAACCCTGTAACATAGATATTGTTGCCCTCATTTTATCAACAAGAAAATGGAGGCTCAAGGAAGTTAGATAACTTTCCCAAGGTTACATAGCTAGTAACTGATAGAATCAGGATTTGAACCCTGAACTGACTCTAGGATCCATGTTATTCCCATGAATTGAAGTCCCTTCCTTTAAGGAGTGCTGAGTCACTTTTATTCTGATTTACATGACTAGATGTTAAATTATATAGTACCAATTATTAAAAAATATATTCTCTGATCTGAGTTTATCTTTTGTCCTCAACAAGGTTATAAGAACCCTGAGGGCAGAGACCATACCATGATTCTATAACTTTCTGCAAAGTGCCTCGTATGGTTCTGAATACATAAAAGATCCTCCATACATACTAGTGGTTTGATAAATTTTCCCTCAGCCTGATTTCTGGAGTATAAACCGGATAATGCTTGCCATCCAAGGATAAAACAGGAAGGAAAAATGAATATATCATGATGATAGCTTATATTAGTTGATCATTCACTCCTAGTTGATGTATATTATCTCATTTAATTCTCAAAATAGGTATTATTATCCCCATTTTGCAAACAAGAAAGCTCAGGCTTAGAAAAATTAAGTATCTTGTCCAAGGTCACAGAACCAGTAGTTTATGAGGCAAGAATTCAAATGTTCTGTCTAAACAGAGTTCATGCTCTTAACACTTTCACTGTCTCTTCTATTCTAAAACCTCATAGATTGTAAGATATGCCTTGGATTTAATAAGAGTTTTTCAAAGAAATAAGGAATACTACCACATTAAATGAATAGGCTGATTGAAAAATGTATCTCAATTTCAGAATGTAAAAATGGGTATCTCAAGTAGCAAGAAAATGAGGTACATTATATTTGCAATACAGTTTCCTTTGAATGCTGATGTCAAAAAGACAAAGAGAACTTCTGTAGTGTAGTATTAATGGCATTTAGCAAAGTGCTGAAAAGATTCAAAAATTCTAGGTATTCAGTGCATACTCTTTTGAATTATAGGCCTCTTGTGCGCCTGTGAACAGGTAGCACCAGCCACATGACCTATCTCAAAGGGTTCAAACTGACCTGAAAATTTGTCAAGATAATTTTTAATAAGGTTTTATAGTTATAACATAGAGGGTTTTTTTTCTAAAGTTTTATTTAATATTGGAGTATAGCTGATTTACAATGTTGTGTTAGTTTCAGGTGTACAGCAAAGTGATTCAGTTATACATATACATATACCTATTCTTTTTCAAATTCTTTTCCCTTTAGCTTATTACAGAATACTGAGTAGAGTTCCCTGTGCTATACAGTAGGTCCTTGTTGGTTATCTATTTTAAATATAGTAGAGTGTATATGTCAGTCCCAAACTCCCAATTCATTCCTCCTCCCCTTTTATTTTTGTTTGTTTTTAAAGAATGCCTTTAAGAAACATTTTAAAAATAGCTCTCCTCCCCAGTCTTGGAAGCTTCCCCATCTCTCCACTCCCATATCACTCATCCTACGATGGACCCTAATTACCTCTGACCTGGCCTAGAACCCCAAGCTAGCCCAGACAAACCTTGCTTCTGATTTTAGTAGCATCCTGGTGGGATCCACAAGACTGTGGGAATTGAGAGGGGGTTACCCACAGTCTTGTTACTGCCAGGATACTATTCCCACAACCTCAAAAAAGGGAATCCTTAGCCTTTTGTGGTCCTTGGAATTTTAAAATTTGTCAGACCTAAAGTTCCCCTTAGTTGTGAATTGCAGGTAAAAATAGATCTCTGTGAATGGGGTTACCAGATGCCCTGCACAAAAATATCAGTTTTCTAAAGATGGTGTGAGCAGGAAAATCTAGGCAGGGGATCTTTCTGGTTCCCTACTATATTTAAATGCGTTTGACTCCAAAGAATATGCTGTAAAACTACCATACAATATTGCCTCTCTTAAATTGGGATAATCGCTCACTGGTAAAACCCAACATGACACAACAATTTACAAATGGTTTCAAAGCCCCCTCCTATTCTACAGCAACCACCTTCAAGATAACTTTTCTGGTCTCAGTTCTTTTCTAATTTGCTTAAGGACAACAGTAAATATTATCCACCTGGACTGCTTGGGACTCATGCCACACCCTTGCTAGACACAGTGGATACCTTCTTGCCTTGTGAATTGAGGTTTGTAATAAAAGACCTTACAACCTACACTTAACTAGCACTCAACATTTAAAGGTTCTTGTAAATTGCTCAACCCCAAATTTTATGTCCTCTTCATAATTCAAGTAAACTATCTGTCTCCTGTTCATACCTAGGATTGCCAGATTTCCAGTCTTAATGCAATTGTTCCAAATTTTAGGTTGTTTCCAGTAAAATAAAATGTTTTACTAATTGGATATACAAATAATCCCATTATCATGCAGAAGATTTGGCATGTGAAAACTTACTCTATGCAGGGAAAATTTCAGTCTGTTAGAACTAAGCTTCCAGGCTCCACGATGAGGATGAGGATAGTCAGATGGAAGTTCTGTTCAAGGGAATGAATTGCCCGGCCAAGAGTATCCTGGAGTACGGACAAGCCAAGAGATGAGATCCAGAGTTTTCTGATATTTCTGGCACCAGAAGGCATAAAAGAGACTATGAGAAACCTTAAGAATTTCACTAGAAAGAAAACAGGGGAAACACTTCAGGTTATGGTGTGAAGGCATTAAGACATTGCTGAATCCTCTCAGCAAAGAACAAGAGTAAATCTGCATGGAAGTGTCAAAAACAACCATTTTAGAGCTTTGGAACTGGCCAAAGGTAGAAAACAATTTGAGAAGCATTTATTCTTGAGAAATTGCTTGAGCTTCAGGTAAGAACAGCAGGAGTCTGTGGCTTTCATTCCTGGGTCTGCTTACATACACTGCTCCCAGCTTCATTGGTAAGAACTTAATTTTACCAGCATGCAGCTGGCCGTGAAAACCAACAGCTCTGCTACTAGAGGGTGAAGATTCAATTTGGGATGGGTGTGGTTTAATCATGGTTCCATCAGCTACAACTAACAAATTTGATAGAAAACAAATGAGAATCCACAGCATTCTCAGCTTGAGGATGAAGACCTGGGTCGGGTGAGTAACAAGCCAAAAATTTAACAGTGAGATCCTGGAAATGACAGAGCTATAAAAGGGTTGAGATAAGATCTCCACATATCTGGATATCTAAGAAACTACACACAGGGACAGAGGAAACCTAAGAAAATTGAGCAAAGGGTAAAAGCCAAGGGAGAATTGAAAATTAGTAACAAATTTGAATGTATCCCCCACCCCACACAGAAATCAATCAGCAGAAGGTGGAAATCTTACAGGTTTGAGATGTTTCAGCATAACTTTGCCAAAATCAGTGGCTAGCCACTAAGCTACAGAGAAACAGGAATAACCACTTAGAGCTCAAATCCAAAGTAAGAAGATAGAAGGTAATAAAAGTAAGAGCAGAAATCAATAAAATACAAAACAGAAAAACAATACAGAAAGTCAACGGAACCAAAAGTTTGTTCTTTGAAAAGACAAAAAATATAGCTACACTAACCAAGAAAAAACCAGAAAAGATAAAAATTATCAAAATCAGAAATGAAAGAGAGGAATTCACTACAGAAGTACATAAATTTAAAAGATTAAAAGGTAGTACTGTGACCAACTTTATGCCAACAAATTAGACAACTTGTTGAAATGGACAAATTTCTGGAACAAAAAGTAAAGAAATTAAGTTAATAATTTAAATTTTTCCCAAGCACAGAAGGCTTCACTGGTAAATTTTATCAAATATTTAAGGAAAAAAATAATTCCAATTCTACACAAACTCTTTCAGAAAACAGAGGAGAGGGAAATACTTTCCAACTCATAAGTCCAGTAACACATATCACAAGAAAAGAAAACTACAGACAAATATTTCTCATAAATATAGATACAAAAAATCCTTAGCAAAATATTAGGAAACTGAATTCAGCAACATATTAAAGCATTATATATTACATTCGAGTGGGGTTTATGGAATGCAAGGTTGATACAACATCTGAAAATCAGTTAATATAAGACACCATCTTAATAGAATAAAGGAACAAAAAAAATGATCATCTCAAGAAATGAAGAAAAAACATTTGATAGAATCTAACACCCATCATGATAAAAGCACTCAACAAACTAGGAGTAAAAGGAAATTTCCTCATCCTGATAAAAGGGCATCTATGAAACACTTAGCACTAAAATCATACTAATCGTGAAAGATGTAATGCTTTCCCCTCAAGATCAGAGATAAGGCAAAGATAAATATGTCCCTACTTCTACATTACACTGGAGATTCTAGCCAGTGCAGTAAGGCATGAGAATAGATAATAAAAGCACGTAGGGAAGAAGAAAGGAAGGAAAATTATTTTTATTCACAGATGAAATAATCATGTATGTAGAAAATCCTAAGGAACATTAAAAAACTAGTAGAACTAGTAAGAAAGTTTAGCAAGGTCACAGGATACAGGATTAAATCAATTGCATTTCCATATTCTAGCAAAGAAGAATTAAAAGATAAAATTTAAAAAGAGTTCCATTTGCAATAGTATTAAAAAATAAATATTCAGCAATAATTTTAATGAAAGAAGTATATCTTTGTTTGTTTCGGCTGCTCTAACAAAATACCATATATTGGTGCCTTATAAACAACAGAAATTTATTTCTCACAGTTCTGGAGGCTGGGAAGTCCAAGATCAAGACACTGGCAGATTTAGTGTCTGGTGAGCATCCACTTCCTGATTCACAGAGTGCCATCTTTTTGCTGCGTCCTCACATGGCAGAAGGGGCAAGTGATCTCTCTGCCTCTTTTATAAGGGCACTAATCTCATTCATGAGCGCTCTCCCTCAAGACTTAATCACCTCTTAAAGGTACCTTGGGGGTTAAAATTTCAGCATATGAATCTTGAGGGAGACATAAGCATTCAACCTATAGCAAAGTAAAAAACCTGTACACCAAAAACTACAAAACATTGCTGGGATTAATTAAAGAAGGCCTAAACAGGTACATGAAAAGATGTTTGACATCTTAATCTTTAGAGAAATATAAATCAAAACCACAATGAGATATCACCTCACACCTGCTAGAGTGGCTATTATCAAAAGACAAGAGAAAACAAGTGTTGGTGAGGCCATGGAGAAAAGGGAACCCTTGTGCACCATTGTTGGTAATCTAAATTGTTACAGCCACTATAGAAAACAGTATGGAGGTTCCTCAAAAACTTAAAAATAGAACTACCATATGATCCAGAAATCTTACTTCTGGGTATATATATATGGGGGAAATGAAATCAGTGTTGTAAATAGATATCTGAACCTCCATGTTCATTGGAGCATTATTCACAATAGGCAAGACATGGAAACAACTTAAGTATCTGACAACAGATGAATGGATAAAGAAGATATTGTATATACACAATGGAATATTATTCAGCCATTACAAGAAGGAAATTTTGCCTTTTGCAATAACATGGATGGACCTTGAGGGCATTATGCTAAATGAAGTAAGTCAGACAGAGAAAAACAAATACTGTATGTTCTCACTAATAAGCAGAATCTAAAAAAGCTGAACTCATAGAAAATAGAAAGTAAAATGGTGGTTGCCAGGGGCTGGGGGATGGGGAAAATGGGAAGATGTTGGTCAAAGGGTATAAACTCCCAGTTATAAGATGAACAAGTTCTGGGGATTTAATGCACAGCATGGTGACTATAATTAAAAATACTATATTTTATACTTGAAGGTTGTTAAGAGAGTAGATCTTAAATGTTATCACCAGACACACACACACACACACACACACACACACAAAGGCAATTATGTGAGGAGACGGAGGTGTTAACTAATCTTACTGTGGTAATCATTGTGCAATATATACTTGATTCAAATCATCACATTGTATACCTTAAACTTAAATATATGTCAATAATATCTCAATATGAGGAAAAAATTAAAGAAGGCCTAAGTAAATGGAGAGATGTACCATATTCATTGATTATAAAACTCAATGTTCTTAAGACGGCAAGTATCCCCAAATTGATCTACTGATTCAACAAAATTAACATCAAAATTCCAGCAGGTTTTTGATTTTGGTAGAAATTGGCAAGCTGATCATAAAATGTGTATGCAAATGCAAGCAATCTGGAATAGCCAAAACAGTTTTGAAATGAAATAATCAAGTTGAAAGACTTTAACCTGCTTTCAAACCTTACTATATATATGGTATTGGTATGGGGATAGACATATAGATTGATAAAAAATAGAGGGTCTAGAAATAGATCCAAACATTTATGAAAAATTGATTTTCAACTAAGATGCCAAAGCAATCCAACAGGAAAGGTTAGCCTTTCAACAAATATTACTATAGTATTGGATATACATATGCCAATTAAAAAAAAAAACTTAAATCCTTGCCCCCACAATATACAAGAATCAACTCAAAATAGATCAGAAATTTAAATGTCAGAGCTAAAACTGTAAAACTTCTAGAAGTTTAGTGACCCTGACTAAGGTAAAGATTTCTTAGCTATAACAGAAAAGTCATGAAAAATTTTTTAAAAATGATAAATTAGACTTCATCAAAATTTAAAACTTTTGCTCTTTAAATAAAAATAAAGCCACAGACTTGAGGAAAAAATTGTCAGATCACATGTCTGATAAATAACTTGCATCCAGGATATAAAGAACTCTTATATCTCCATAATAAAAGACAAACAACCCAATAAAAGTGAGAAAAATATTTGAACAGACACTTCACCAAAGATTATATACAGATGTCTAATAAGCATATGAAAAGATTAACATTATTAGTCTTTGGGGCAATACCAATTAAAACACAAACTAAAATCACAATATCACTTCACACCCACTGGAATGGCTATGATCAAAAAGATTGACAAAACACAGTCTCCCAAGGCAATAGAAATAAAAGCAAAAATAAACCTAATCAAACTTACAAGCTTTTGTAAAGCAAAGGAAATCATAAACAAAGCGAAAAGACAACCTACAGACTAGGAGAAAATATTTGCTAATGATGTGACGAACAAGGGCCTAATTTGCAAAATATACAAACATCTCATACAAGTCAACAACAAAAAAACAAACAACCCAATCAGAAAATGGGCAGGAGACCTAAATAGACATTTCTCCAAAGAAGACATACAGATGGCCAACAGGCACATGAAAGGATGCTCAGCATCGCTAATTATTAGAAAAATGCAAATAAAAACTACCATGAGGTACCACCTCAAACTGGTTAGAAGGGCCATCATTAAAAAGTCTACAAATAACAAATGCTGGAGAGGATATGGTGAAAAGGGACCCCTCCTACACTGTTGGTGGGAATGTAAGTTGGTGCAGCCACTATGGAAAACAGTATGGAGTTTCCTCAAAAAACTAAAAATAGAGTTGCCATATTATCCAGCAATCTCACTCCTGGGCATATATATGGACAAAACTATAATTCAAAATGATACATTCACCCCTATGTTCATAGAAGCACTATTCATAATAGCCAACACATGGAAACAACGTAAACGTCCATCGACAGATGAATGGATGAAGACGATATAGTACATATATACAATGGAATACTACTCAGTCATAAAATAGAATGAAAAAATGCCATTTGCAGCAACATGGATGCAACTAGAGATTATCATACCTAGTGAAGTAAGTCAGAAGGAGAAAGACAAATACCATATGATATCACATATGTGGAATCTAAAATATGACACAAATGAACCTATCTACAAAACAGAAACAGACTCACAGACATAGAGAACAGACTTGTGGTTGCCAAGGCGGAGGGGATTGGGGGACAGATGGAATGGGAGTTTGGGGTTAGCAGATGCAAACTATTATGTATAGAATGGATAAACGACAAGGTCCTACTGTATAGCACAGGGAACTATATTCAATATCCTGTCATAAATCATAATGGAAAAGAATATTAAAAAGATGTATATATATGTATAACTGAATCACTTTGCTGTACAGCAGAAATTAACACAACATTGTAAATAAACTATACTTCAATAAAAAAAAGATTGACAAAACAAACTGCTGACAAGAGTGTAGAGGAACTCATACTCATACATTATTGATGGGAACATAAAATGATAGAACTACTTTGGAAAACACTTTGACAGCTTATTAAAAACTTATACATACAATTTCTATATAACCCAGCAATTTCATTCCCAGGTATCCACCCAAGAGAAATGAAAACACATGTCCACAAAAAGACTTATATGTGAATGTCTATAGAGCATTATTCATAATAGCCCCAAACCGGAAACAACTCAAATGTCCATCAAATGGTGAATGGATAAACAAAATGTGGTATATCCAGACAGTGGTATACTACTCAGCAATAAAAGGGAATAAACTAAATGAACTGTTGATAAATATAAAAATGTGGATGAACCACAAAAACATTATGCTAAGTAATAGAAGCCAGACACAAAAGAGTACATATTTCATGATTCTATCTATATGAAATTTCTAGAAAAGATACAACCATAGAGACAGAAAGCAGATGAGTATTTCCTGGGGCTGGAGGTTTGTGTGGTGATGGACTGAAAATGTGCACTGGAGAATTTCTGGGGATAATGGAATTGTTCTAAGATTGGATTATATAACGATGTTTGTACCACTGAGTAATTTTACTATAAATCATAAAATCATGTACTAATATTGGGTGGATTTTTTGTACAGAGATTATACCTCAGTAAAGCTGTTAAACAAAAAGACTTCAGAACAATATGGAAATCAGTATAATAACAGTCTATGTCAAGTCTGCACAGCTAAAAGAGGAATAGGGGAAACCAGAAGTCTGGTGTGAAGACAGTGTGAAATGGGCAAGGAGTTAGTCCTTAGTTGAGAAAAATGGCCCAGGGCAATTCTCAAGGAAGAGAGCACACAAATGGTTAATAAACATATAAAAAGAGGTTCAACCTCCTAAGTAATCAGGAAAATGCAAATAAAGACAAAGATTAGATTCTTTTTCACACCATCAGAACAAAAAAAATAAAAAGTCAGAAAATATCAAGGGTTGATGGATCTCTGGCAAGCTAGGAGATTGAGAGTATAAATTGGAGCAAATGCATTTGGCACTAATATATACTTAGCATCCTACTTGAAGGTATGTATCCCAGAGCAACTTTCACTTATGTTCCAGGAGAAAATGTGTTGTGTGTTGCAGGATTACTATTGGGTTGGCCAAAAAGCTCCCGAACAAACTTTTTGGCCCACCCAATATAATAGCAAAAACTAGTAACAACTTAATGTTCATCAAATTGGGATATATTCATATAATGAAGCACTACGTGGCTGCTATAAATGAACTGCCTCTCCTCCAAAAACATACTGTGATATGTTGAAATAAAAGAGCAAATTGTACAATTATGTGAATGGTATGATACCATTTATGTAAACATACAGATGAATATATGTGAAATACACCAGGAATATATATGTGATGGGGTTATAAGCACACAGACTGGAAAGATAGTAGGATACAAAATTCAGAATAGTGAAAGGAGAAAGGTAAATGGCACTGGACAAAGAATATAAAGACACTTTCAACTCTGTAATTTTGTTCTTGTATTTTTAAAAAAATCTGAAGCAAATGGCAAAATTCAATTATGTGTTCTGCATACTTGTTTGCTTGTTATATTATTCTCTGTACTTTGCCTGCGCTTCAAAATTTGTTCCAGTAATACAATAAGCATGTTACGTAAGGTGGACAAGGGTTTGGAGAACCACATTTTATTCATACTTACTCATTGGAGACCCTTCTTCTCCCTCACAGAACTTTGAAATGACCCTACATCTGGTGTAGAATTGCTGTGGGGATGTTTGAGTAAAGATTGCTGTGCATAAAGATTATACAATAGAATGCTATTTGAATAAATACACACAGATACACATATATATGATATGTGGTATATATGATAATTATGCCTCTTTTTATTGCCCAAGATACTGGCAGAACTAAAACTGCTAATCACAGGCTAAGAACTAAGAAAGTACCCAAAGGAAAACTCTCTGTACTACTATGTGGGGTCCATATGCAGAGAGCCAAGACAACAGAGGATGATTAGGAAGACTCGTGGAAAGATGGAGAGGATATGACACCGCCCCCTGGGCAGAGGGTCCAACAGCTAAGATCTCTAGTTCAGGCTTCTGGCTGCACCTGATAGAGCAAAGGAAAGCTTGGAGCAAGCCGCAAAGAAGGAGCAGCTTCACAAATCTCTTTCTACCTCAGAGACCCATGGAGGATCCCCATGAGCTTAGCTGTCTGGGAGAGGTCCTGTCACGCATGGGTGACCTTATTCTCCAACACAAAGCAACCAGAAGAGAGATTCTGGGCCTATCTCCCTCCCTCTTCCTCTGGATAAGGCTGTGGTTTGCTTAGAATAAAACTACACATTCTGCAAAAACACTTTTCCTTTCCTGTGCTGATCCATGAGCAGTAAAAGTAGACACTGAGTTGTCCTCCAGTAAATGGTGAACTGAATTGATGCTGGGCCATCAACGCCATCTTAGTCCTTCCATGACTCCTACTTCCAAATGCTCACCATCAAGCATTAGCTTAACATCATCATGCACAGTTCTGAGCACCTTCCAAAAGCAAAGCACAACACTACATGACAGCATAACAGAGACGTATGATGTGATGTGACCCCCACTGGTGAGAGGCGTACAGTCAATCATGTATCTCTAAGAAAATTAATAAAAACCCAAGCAGTCTCTGGTAAAATGCCAATCTAAGTTTCAAACAATATACGCTGCAGGTCAGGAGCAGTTGAGGTCCAAAGGAAGGTTTCATCAACTAGATGGGCTTGGCATGGTTCTAAAAGACGACGGCAGCATACATTTGAATCATGTCCATGTGATTTGTTTCCAGAAAAGTTATTTTTAGATCAGGGATGGCAAATGGATTTCATTTTCATCCATTCACTTAATGACCACCCCAATCAACAGGTGCCCAGCATGAAGAAGGTCTAAGACTTCTGAGCTGGAAGGAAAGTGTTGGTATCCTTCCCAGGTATCTGCCATAGGTGCAGTTTGAGTGGGTGGCAGCATGCATAAGCTTTGCCTACTGAGTGGAATCATGCCCACGTTACTCATGTGCGGTCCTGAAACACTAAATTCAAGAGTCTCCTCATATGCACTAGAAGACTTGTACAGCTTTACATCTAATTACAGAGCCCGTAAAGAAAGTTCTCTATCCTGAAGGTGGTTTCAACAGCCTCATGGAAGTTTACCGAGATAGATGTCTTTGTTCAAAGTATTGCATTAGGTTTTGTTATGTGGGTAGAATCCTGTGGGATGCTGACAGTTTGTGAGAATTTTATGTGGAAGGAACTGGGTTAATAAGGTCACCATTTTTCTTTTTTTGGCTTGAGCATTATTCTACAGTGCATGTGTAGCAAAACCTTTCTTATTTCCAGAGCCTGCATTCAATATTTTCATAAAAGAAATCATTCTGACTGTATGTCAAGAAATGTCATGCGTGATTTGAAATTCTATAGGTATTTTCCTCTAGAATCATAACAATAATAATAATAATAAAACATTCATGTGCACACAAAACTTCTCTGAAAGATGATATGCAAGATGATGTAACTGCACAGTCTCTGGCTTGAACGGCAGACATAAATACCTACAGCATATCCCTATCAATCTCAAACTGGGTCATCAGCAAGACATGATGGAAAGTGCACAGACTCTGCGCTCAGAAATACCTTGATGCAAATCCCGAGTCTGCCATTTTCACCATTTCTTGGGCGATTTCTTCAATATGGTGAATGGCACTAGTAATAGCTAGCCCACAGGACTGTTAAAAGGATTAAATGAGATTATGTATGTAAAGCACATAGTAAGTGCCTGGTACACTGTATGGTTTCAATAAATTGAAGCTCCTTTCCTCTGTACTACTTAAAGAATATCTGACTCTATCTCTGCAAATTCTCTCTAATTTTCGATTCCACCTTCAGCTGTGAGCAAGGGAAAATATTTCCTTCGTTTCTGAATGACTCTCTGTGTTTCTGCTCCTGTTCCCACAACTGCCTTCTGGGAATGCAACCCTCTGGCCTTTGTGACCCTCTGTGTCCTTCTTGACTTTCTGTCACCAGAGACAACCCTTGTAGCTTTTCTACCTTGCAGGGTTGCCCCAGGCAAGCTACTGGCTGATGCTTTTGCTAATAACTCCAATCTTCAGAAAGGCAGTCTTCATGGATATTGAAAAAAGGAGAGTCTATTCCTAATAGTAGAAGATTCAAATTTATATATTCCTTTAGGTCAGGGACTGTATGTCAGGTTTCTTTGTTCCTTACTTATGTAAGCTAGTAAATATTAGTAAATACTTGGTCAATAGAATTAAATATTTATCTAATTACTGATTGACTGACTGATAATAAGAGAAGAAAGAAATGGCAAGAACGTGGGCAAGGGGTCAGAGAAATAAAGGGTTTGAGGAGGAAGATACGTGAGAAAACCTGGTGAAAGGATGCTGAAGGTGGGGTAGAGGTGCCTCAGCAGGCCGTCGAGTTTTAGCAAGACAAAAATACATAAAATAAGGAAAAATAAACTCTGTGCCCCAGTTATCCAAATTAGTACTGGACAGTCTGTGGGCCATGAAATGTTTCATTGCGTACCGCTCTGTTTTGCTGGGGTGCACATGGCTTCCCTTATAGCCGGCTAAGAACACGCTTAAGGCTTTTTAAGTCCCTCATGAAAACTCTACCCCAGCCAGAAGTCATTTCCAGATTTTATTATGGTTCTGTTAGGGGAGTTCTCTATACTTTTCATCCCAGAAAAGATTTCAAGTATCACTGAAACCTCAGCTTCAATGAGCCGAATAAAGTTTGGGAGGAAATGTGATTTTTCCAGAAAACTCTTCAAATGCTGTGCAGCTGAGGCAGAATGCCACTTTATAAATAGCCACCTGCTCATTGAGCAGTAACAGTGTGTAGCAAACTGATAAAAACGATGCTGCTTTTAACCTCATAGTACACCGTATTCTCCTCCGAGGGGAGTGGACTTCTCTTCTTCTATTTGTCTTGGCACAGAGATACGATGAAAGATACCTCTACCCCCACCACACAGGCGAAATTACTTGATTCTTGAATCAGTTGAGTGACCTACATAAGCATTCCTGAAAGTAATATTTCAGAGTATCTTAGTCAAACCCTTTGTGTAAGCATGCGCGTGCACGCGCACACACACACGCACACAGTCTTGTCGGTATATAAAAAGTTTTGTCTCAGTAAGACAATATGTTGGCACTTCTTAAGTCTATATCAATTAAATCACACTATTTTTTCCTTTTTATGCAAAACAAAAGAATAAAAATCTTTAAATAAAAAAAGGAAGAGGAAAAAAGTTTTGTGAGTAGATAAAAGAAAGGAACGACTTGGTAAGGAGAATGAGTTGATGACTTTTTTACATTGTTGATTCCCTATATATTGTCTTTAAGAGATTAGCTTTTGAAAAACAATTTAAATGTTTGAAATGACACATGCTACTTGCTACTGTTTGTGGGTTAAGTTCTTATGATTTGAACAGTATCAATAAGTGTAATTTCAAGTGTCTTGATGATATATTTAGCATATTGTAACTTTTCTTAAGAAAGCACACCAAATTAGATTGGAATATTTAATTTTATACTTAGAGCATGTTTTTCTGCATTCCATGCCAGTTTCTTTTTAATCCATTTTAAAACTTGTGAGTATGGCATGGTTTTATTAAAAAAATATTTTTTTTTCTATTTTTCCAGAAAAATAGAATAAGAAACAATTTTAAAAAGTAACAATTGCTGTTCATCGGCTGAAGAGGGGTGTTGGGGTAGAGTTAAGTCTGGAGCCCTTTTAATAGTTAAGAAAAAGTTCTCTTTGACCCATAAGAATATATTTTTGGATTTCCGAGGGTCCTGTTTTAGAGACAATGACTTCATAAACTCAAGTCTCATTTTATGAAACTATCTTTACATCGGGAATTATCACCAGGAAAAGATTCGATTTTACAAGTACCCACCCCCTCCCCCAATGAGGATTATTATTACAATAAAGAGAGAATAGAAAATTCTTCCTTGTATTAGTTAATTAATTATTTGTATTTTATGATGCTTTGACACCTTGGGGCCTTGCTAATCCTGGACAGAGTGCCCCTTCTGGAGCTGGCTAATTCCTGGAGATAGTAAACAACTTGCCTTCAAGCACACCCTTCATATGCAAACCAACCAATCCACAGCCCCTACCTCCAACCAACTGCTTTCTCAAACTCTCACTCACAAAGCCAACGTTCTCCCTGCCCTAAATCACCCCAAGGCCAGGTACCAGACAACTGTGGACTACTCCTATAGCCCAGAGCCCAGTAAAATTATTTAAACTAGCCAATCCTAAGGCTTGTCCATTCCTTCCTGTGAAAACCACAATAAAGACTTTTGCCCATGGTCTCCCCTCACTCCTGCTTCCTGATTGACCCTAGTACTTCCCTGTTTGGCCAGGCATGATGGGCCATGTCCCCTCCACTTGGGAACCATGAGTAATACACCCTTCTTTCAAAGGCAGTTGTCTCCGAGGCTGTCCCCTTACCATACAGATTAAAACAAATCTGGGGTACCTTTCAAGACGTTCTTAGATTCTCAGACGGTCAGGAATCCCAGTTTGAGAGACAAGGCTTTAGAACAGCAGTTCTCAGTGTGATCTCTCTGGATCAGCAGCTCACCTTGCAACTTGTTAGAGATGCAAATTCTCAAGACTCCTGCATCAGAAACTCTGGGAGTTGGGTCCGGGGTGTTCTGATATACCTTCCAGTTAGAGAAACCCCACTCTCTAGATACTCGTGACAATCTTGTGTGAGAGTTTAGTTGTTAATAGATGACACCCTTTTCTCTTTTTTTTCAGTTTTAATATTTTTTAAATTGAACTAAAGTTGATTTATAATGTGTTAATTTCTGCTGTACAGCAAAGTGATTCAGTTAACATATATATACATTCTTTTTTTAATTTTCTTTTCCATTATGGTTTATCATAGGATGTTGAATATAGTTCCCTGTGCTGTACAGTAGGCCCTTGTTTATCCATTCTATATATAATAGCGTACATCTGCTAATCCCAACCTCCCGCTCCATCCCTCCCCCAACCCCCTCCCCCTTGGCAACCACCAGTCTGTTCTCTATGGATGACACCCTTTTCTTACTTGAGCTCCTAGGCTCTCTTTTCATTCTCCTGTCCCCTTTTATTCCTGCACATTTTGGGGGCACCAACACCTTCTTTCATGAAGCTATCTGTGTAGTACTAGCATCATTTTCTGGCCTTTAAAATCACCCTCCTAAGCTATCAGTTTCACTCTTTGAAAGCAAAACCCATCGTCTCTATCTCAGGATCACACAAGTGCAGGCACAGCCTTGAGAGTGACGTCTCCTTACATTTTGTGTCCCAGGTCCCCCTTGCTGCAACCCAGTCCTGGCCCCAAGTCCACAGGAGCCACTGGTCTTATTGGAGCTAAGGGGCACAGCACTGAGTAGAAATCAATTTTAAAAACTCTAGGTCTGTGCCAAAATTTCCAATATCTTTATGCCTTTATCTGATCATTTCTCTCTCACAAATAAAAGTAATTAGTCTTTTTCTCAAACGGAACCCTTCTTTCTTTGGCCGCACCACGTGACTTGTGGGATCTTAGTTCTCCGATCAGGGACTGAACCCAGGCCCTCAGCAGTGAGAGGGTGGAATTCTAACCACTGGACTGCCAGGGAATTCCCTGAACCCTTCTTAAAACCTGGAAGCTGTAAGGCATCTTTATGATATCATCTCATGTTACTTGTCAAAAACACCAAAGCACTATATATATATATATACATACATATATATATATATATAAAATCTTGATGATAACATTTCTATACTCATTTTCAACCAAGTGAGTGAAAGTTATCTTATTTCCCCAAGTGCTGAAAAAGAATCCAAAGTAACATGCTACAGTTTAATAGGCAGCCTTATTCAAATTTATGTAATCCTATTTGTTTCTCACAAATACAAGTTTTCTCTCCCTTGTTTGCATAGATGAATGTTTAAACTTTTCATCATCTATGTGTAGTGACATCACAGGCTCCAGTTTATTTGCCAAGTAAACAAATCAGCATGTGAAGGCCCCATGTGTGAAAGACATAAATATTTCCTAATCATTACCACTGTCTCCCCTTATTTGTCTGGCTCCTAGTACAAAAATCATCATTTTTAAAAGCCTTCCAAAATTTCACTGAAGAGGCTCAGATTCCAGCAGAAGTGTGAAGTATGTGCTGGAAGTGTTGGGGGAAGAATGAAATGGAACTCTGGCAGGATTGCAAGGAAGGAGAGCTGATGTCCATCCAGCTCTGCCAGAAAGTCCATTGTGGCACCTTGTAAAAGTCACTTAACCTCTCAGGCCCATATAGTCTCCTCTTCTCATTTTAGATAAGGTCTAAAGTCCAGTGAATCTCCATGGCTCAAAGCTTCTATGATATAGAGAGAGTTGGATCCCTTCTCCTTGCCCTATTGCAAGACTTGGTCAACTGTAAGGAGAGCACAGTTTTGGCACTGGAATGGATGGTGCCATTGCTCCAGAAGCACAGTGGTATGGGGTTGCCTCCGGCACTGGAAGAACCTCACCATTCATTACCATATAAGCCCCCTCTCAGGCAGCGCACTTGTGATTTGGGAAGATTCTTTGCCCTAGGGCAGGGCTTTCCCATTGACTTTCCTTCAGCAGGAAGAGCACGGCTTTAATTTCACTATGTGATGAGGTTAAATTCTTCTTCTAACACAGTGGGTTCTCAACCTTGGCTGCACATTCACATCACCTGGGGACCTTCTAAAAATAACAATATCTAGGTCCTACCCCCAGAGATTCTGGTATTGACCTGGGTATGGCCAAGGCATTGGGATTTTCAAAAGATCCCCAGATGGTTCCAAATGCAGCCAGATTCCAGGACCACTGGGTAGGCGATGTCATACCATGATTCAAAAGGCTGGCCTCAGATCCTTCTTGAAGATGGATAGTAAAAGAAAGGAGGAAGAAAGAAAGAAATCACCTGGGAAGAGGACCAGAGGAGAAATGAATCGCTGAAGGAGGAAGAACTAGGCAGGTACTGAAGACAATCTCCATCGTCTTCAGAAACAGGTGCTGAACAAGCACATCCTGCTGGTGTGGCAGCAATTCCATGCAGGCAGCTGACTCCCAGCTTGGCTTCTGGCTTCATGAGAGCCCAGGGGACGTGAAAGCTAATCCTGGGCAGAGATGTGTCTGCTTTCCATCTGGCTCTCTGCCATCCCTCCCTAGACACTGCCTGGCGTGGGGACTGCTAAGCGGGCACACTTTCTCGGTGTGCCACACTGAGCTTGGCACATGTGCTCAAGGACGCAGCTGGGCTGCGAAAGACAGGAGCCGGCACCCCCCTGCAGAGCCCCGATTGGGTAACCAATAGACCTGAATCACACACAAATGACTGCGCTTCCGAACCTGCACTTTATTTGCCTTTCCTTGCAAAACAGGCTCCTAGGCAGCTGAAGAGAATCGATCTGGCGAAGGCATTTCTTTGGTTGAGGTATTACACTAAAAGCAGTCGCCTGAGAACAAAAGTGATAGCATTAGAAACTGACAGGCCCGGGCACTCAGACAGATACTTTAGTTTATATAGCACCTTACAGTTTCCCAAACACTCCAACAGAATTTTTAGGTTTGGTTCAGAGCATCCCCACGAGGCAGGTAAAGCATTAACCATCTCCTTTTTTTTTTCTTTTTTTTTTGGCTATGAAGACACCAACCATTTATTTAAATATTGTATTAAAGATAAAGATTCAGACATGTATGTTCAAATGTTCGCCCTAGCACTTATTAGCTGTGTGACCTTCAAGCAGTGATTTAACCTCTTTTTTTTTTTCACACACACACACTGTATTTTATTTTTACAAGAGATAAATAGACTGACACCAAACATTGTACATGGATGACCACAACAAAAGCAACAATGATTGCAATTACCAAACACGAAACACACTCATACTATGTCATAATATTGACATTCAGTCCGGTAATCCTCCACTGTAGCAGCTCCTTTACTTTGCAGTGAAAATTGATTTGTATATTCTTTGCCTCTGAGTCCTTGTGGGATTTTTTCTTTTTAATTCAAACAGAAAGTCACAAAAATTATACTCATCCTCATCAGTTCACTCAGTCCCATGTAATTAATTTTTTTTCATCTTGATCTTTTGTTAGCACTTTTATGAGTTCATCAGTTTTTCATTAGAGTTCTGAAAATGCTTATTCATTCAGTTCAGCAGTATTGCCAGTTACCAGAAACCTGTACTTGTCAGAGTCTTTTCCATGAATTTCTTGAAGATGAAACCCTTTTATAGGAACATATTTGCAAAAGCATCAGAGTACACCCAGACCATCTCCTTTTATACATAAGGACGCAAAAGTTCAAAGTGGCTTAGTAACTGGTCCAAGGTGTCACGGCCATTGTGCTGGTTCTCGACCTATTTGTTCTTGATCTATTTTCCTTGTCCTTCCCCTGTTCTGCTTTGCAGGGAAGAGAGGTCAACCCCCACAGGCGGAACTTCTGAGGAGGCTCCTTGCATCAGCTGGGTGCAGCCAGTGTAAGGAATGGGGGGGAGACCGGCTGGAGGGAGGAAGAAGCTACCTCCTCCACCCCCGCCTCCGGTGGCTTCTCCTACAGGGACTCTGTCTTTTCCCTTGTTGGTCAGATCTGTCCTGGTGCCAGCTTTGGCTGGTTGCCTCCTGTCCCTCAGTGCCTGTGTCATGGCCTGGTCCCTTTCTCCCTCTGTTTTTGTGTGTTCCTGCTGTTGTTCATCTCTGAGTTGCCAAGTGGCTTGTTTGGCTTCTCGGCAATTCCTTTACCTGAGTAACCAGCTCCCTGCATTAAAGTGCTCCGTGTTGAACACTCAAGAGGGTTCTGTTTACCAGTGAGACTCTGTATCAGGCAGGTCCTGGCAGGAAGCAGATGGTGCACTCAACAGGAGAACCGAAAAGTGTGGAATGAAGAGGCTGTTTACACTGATACAGGCAGGTTGAAGGGAACTGACAGGGCATGGTGGGGAACTGCTAGGGACTCACCTTCCCTGGACCAGCAGGGGCAAAGGGAGGCAGTGGCATTACCAGAATCAGGTAAGAGCTACTGACTTGGAAGAGAGGCCTTCTGACATGAGCTGTGGCTATAGGTATAGGAACGCAGGAACTGCCCACATCACTTCCTAATGAGGAGGGAGGGAGGAGAATAAGTACACCTTTCTCTCCTTTCATCCTCCTGTCTCCTGCTCGTGCCTCCCACTAACCAAACCTAACTAAAAGCCAGTGGTGATGGACAACGGGTTATGTGATCCACAGGGGTCAGTCTCCAGGGGCACAGCCAGGGCAAAGGAGAGAAGGAAGGGGTGTGTGTGTGTGTGTGTGTGTGTGTGTGTGTGCACTGGGGGAGGAGAAAACAGAGAGCAACCAGTTTGACTCTGACTCATAGAGCCATAAAATGTTGAATCAGGACTAGCACCCTGATATTCTAATTTCTGGTCTCAAGTTTTTTCCATTTCACCAGGTTGGTTAGCCACGAGATAAATAGGACACATCAATCTTTACTTTGCTTCTGATTATTTTTATTGCATAGAATGGGGTCCATATTTAGGCAAGTCAAGCTTTTACCTGTGGCTTTGGGATGCTAAAGCCCTCTCTGGGCATGGTGCCTTCAGAAGGAGGGTTCATCTGATAGATCTCCTAAGAATAATTTCATTCTGATCAAGAAGATTTTAGCTAATTCTGACTTTTCTCATGTGTGTGTGTGGGGGGGTGTGTGTATTCATTTCATTTTTTTCAATGAGCAGTTTTATAATTTTAAAACTTGCTCTATTTAATTTATTTTTTGTGTCTTTTTTGGTTTTTTAAAAATTTTTATTTTATATTAAAGTATCATTGATTAACAATGTTGTGTTAGTTTCAGGTGTACAGCAAAGTGATTCAGTTTTACATATACATGTATCTATTCTTTTTCACATTATTTTCCCATTTAGGTTATTACAGAGTATTGAGCAGAGTTCCCTGAGCTATACAGTAAGTCCTTGTTGGTTATCTATTTTAAATATAGCAGTGTGTACATGTCAATCCCAAACTCCCTTTTCTCGTGTGTGTGTGTGTGTGTATTGATTTCATTTTTTTTCAATGAGCCAATAGTTTTATAATTCTAAAAATTACACTATTTTATTTTCAGGGTTTATAAAAAGATGATTTATGCCCCCTACCCCCAGCCTCATTTCTTGATTCTAAACAATATTCCTGAGTTTCCACAAATAGAGAACTTCTTTGTTTTACAGACAAAGCAACCTGAGCCCCTCAGGGAAATGGCTTGTCCCAAGCCTCCCTGCCAGTTGGGGACAGAGCTGGGATTAGACCCAGATCGCCTGCATCCCTCTAGCACCACTAGTGAAGACTGGTTTTGCCTCTGCAGAAACAATATTCACTGCCTTTTCCCCGGAAAGCTTCTGTTAGATTAACAGTTCTTCAGGTAGAAGAAGCAGAGAGAAAGCAAGGGAGAGGTGGGAGGGTGAGCTCCAGCTAGCCGGGAGAGGAAGCACAGACAGGGGGTGACAACACGGGGATAGAGGGGGGCACAGCTTTGAGAAGAGCTGGCTGGACGGACACCAGGACTAAGCAACCAATGTACATCAAAGTAAACACAGGATACGGTGACCCTCCATTGCTGTTTCCTGGGCAAATGCATCTGAATTTGTTTTTACTAAAACTAACATCTGTGGAACCATGATGGGCTGGGGTTTTGCCAGACTCAGAGTGCTTTATTGGTTTCTGCACACTGCGAGGTCGCCCTCCCCCCACTCAGCAGCAGGGCCTTTTATAGACACATACTTTGTCTCAGGAGGAAGGCACGGCTGAAATGGATTGCTTAATGTTCTAGACTAGAGTGAATCTGGTAATGTCTGAGGAAATGCCAGAGAATGTTCCTTATAATTTCACTCGGGCCCATTTGAGTATTTAGCATCTGTGTGGGTCTGAGAGTTCAGTCCAACTTTGAGTGGCATAGCTGTATGGCATAGCTTAGCTTGTCTTCTTAAGTGACAGAAAGCTCGGATACAGAGCCCAGAGTAACTTTGGAGCAACTGGAGAAAATGAAATGTGGGAGAAATGTAGGACATCATGAGAAAAAATAAACACACCCTATTGCCTGGTAAAGCTCTGCTCACAGCCCACAGGCCTGGTCACTCAATATTTAAAGCAAAATATTCCAGCAGCTATGAGCTGAAGCAGAGAAATACTGCCAAGCGGGCAAACATGTTCGATAGGCTCTTCTTTCCTTTCCCTCTTGTCTTCCCCCTCTCTCTGTGGGTGTCCCCGCCGCCTCCTGCTGCCCTGACTCCCTGAAGCCTCCAGTCACAGGCAGCCTTGAACTTGGGCTCTTCCCTCGAGCTTCAGATGACTCTCTCTTCGGCTCATCAACAACATGCCCATTCCTTGAGGGCCTTGCATTGGCAGAAATGACTTTTAAAATTCCACCCTGAGATTTTTTTCTTTCTAAACTTCTTTGAGTAACTGAGAAAATCAACGTGATTCTCCAATTTATACTATGGTGTGAATTGCTTATGAAAGTTAGATGTGTTAGCCCTCCTAAGGATATTTGCACTTTTCAAAGTGGATACTGGATTAACATATACACACTACTGTATATAAAATAGATAACTGACAAGGACCTACTGTATAGCACAGGGAACTACACTCAATATTTTGTAATAACCTATAAGGGAAAAAAATCTGAAAAAAGAATATATATATGTATATATATATATATATATATGTATGTATGTATAACTGAATCACTTTGCTGTACACCTAAAACTAGCACAACACTGTAAATCAACTATACTTCAATTTTTAAAAATTAATTAATTAAAATTAAAATTAAGATGAAGCCAGGAGATGTCTTTGGGTGATAGAGAGTCTTGCAATGATAAAGTCCTGGTCTCAGATCTACTGCCCTCGTTGGTGACTTTAAGCAAGTGAGTTATACTCTCTCTCTCTTGCCAAACCTCAGTTTCCTCATTTGTAAAAAATGTAGATAATTATCTTAATCATAAGACTGTTGTGAAGATTAAGTGAAATGATGCAGGTGAAAATGCTGGGCAATACATGGACTCTATGCAAATATGAGGGATTGTATGACTCAAACTCTTAATCAATAATGGGATTGGTTCTGGCCTTCCTAGTGCTACTCCCTTTATACAATATTATAGCATGTTCTAGGCAGAAATCAATCTTACTAAGGTAACATGCAATGGGTAGAGGAAACTGTTGATTGGATTTTTCCAGGTGTGAGCACCAAAATAATGACTACAAGAGTAGAATGGGATCAGCTCACTCCAGGTAAGTGTCTCTAACATTTCCTGGAGGGTTTCTTTAGCTCTGAACTTTCTCTTTTTTTTTTTTTTTTTGGTTGTGCTGCACAGCTCGTGGGATCTTAATTCCCTGACCAAGGATGGAATCCAGGCCCACGACAGTGAAAGTGCTAAGTCCTAACTACTGGACCACCAGGGAATTCCCTAGCTCTGAACTTTCTGAAGTCAACAAAAGAGTTAGTTTAGAAAGAAGTATCTGAGTCTATATGAAAATGCACTACAGAGGGGCTGGTAAATACGGTGTCTGCAGATTAGGAAATTGTTGGCAAAACAAAAGCAACTCAGGTCACAAACTGTCCATTTGATATTTGATTCCTACTTATAGTTCTTAATTATATCTACGTCCATTGTAATAATCAAGAGCTAAACAAATATTGAAGGAAAGTTGAGTGACACCTCTACTTTTGCCTCCTTCTCCCAACAGAAAAGGTCTTTGTTCATTGGCCCAGAGGGATCAGGCCAAACGTACATCTGGGAACTTTTCCAGGGACACCTCTAGCCATCCCCCAGACAGTCACCCTTACAAAGGCACAATCACTGCATGCCCCCTGGCGGCTCAGAATGAGTGACTGATGTCGTGTGCCTGCTCTGCTGGCAGGACTCAGTTTTCTCCTCAGCTCTGAGTTTCATGGGTCTGTAATTTACAGAACTCCAAGCCAGGGCGTGCAGCCTTATACAAGAATGTTTTTAAGTTTATGAGCCTCCTAATGTCTGACAAATCACATGTTTAGAAGTTGCCTTGGTTAAAATAAAAGTTGAATTACATGAAATGGGTCTATCATAAAAAATCTAAATCAGTACTGTCCCATAGAACTTTCTATTATGATGGAAATTTCTAGATCTGTGCTGTCCAATGTGGTAGCCACTAGCCACATGTGGTTATCGAGCCCTTGAAATGTGGCCAGGGTAACTCAGAAACCAAATTTTTATTTTATTTTATTTTAATTAATTTAAATTTATATAGCCACATGTGGCTAGTGGCTACCATGACAATCAGTGTAGATTCTGGAGCATGTAGTAGCTTTATTTATTTACCTCTATCATGACTATTTTTTTCTGGTTACACCTTTGTGCCACTTTATCTGTGGGCTTCCTCACATTCCCCTAACACCCTAAAATGATCATACCTGCCGAGACTCGAAACTAGCATAAAAATGCATCCATTCTGTGTTCAACTGCATTACATGTCAAGAGCTTCATCCTGAGAACTCAACAAAGTTGCATTTAAAGAGATTTATTATTTAACTAACACTAGGATAGCACTTACTATGTGCCCAGCAATAAATGCATGATCAATATGTACCCATTTAATTTTCATAACAATTCTATTAGGTAGGTACTCTTATCATCCCCATTTCACAGATGAGGAAACTGAGGTGTAAAGAGATCAATAACTTGCTCTACGTGTCCTAGTCAGGAAGTGGCAAAGTCAAGATTCAAACCCAGGGAGTCTGACTTCAGAGTCCAGCTAGTATTGATTTCCAAGTTTCCAGCTTTTCTAGATCAACCTCGCTCTCCTCAGCAATCATCACCCTCTGAATTTCCACATCATTGACCTTCTGTATGGGTCACCTAACATGGAGCAGAGGCTCTCTGCTACATCCTATTGGTGCCAAGAGACAGAAACAAAGTGAGGGAGAAGCACCCCTCATGGAGATGAAGGTACCACAGGGGTATGGGTCCCCAGCAATGGGTAGGTAGAGAAAGGAGAAAAACCTGAAATTACCAATCCCCTCCCCCATCCCCACGCGTATATATCATCCTGCCAGAGGAAGAAAATATAATACCTTAAACTATACCTGACTTATTCTCTCTCTTAGAAATACACTTTAGCACTCTGCGTTGAACCTCAAGACCCCATGATGACGTTACTTCTAAATTCGGCTCTGCTGTTCCCAATTTTATTCTGTTTTTACACTGTGTTGTTGGAATCTGTTCTAATAACCCATACCTATTAAACTCAAGACATGAAGATCCTGGGGCACCCCAGACTTAAGCTGCTCTCAAATGAAACCAGAACAATAATCACAGCTAAGCCTCTGGAATCTGGGGGCCTGTCAGGAGCCAATTTCTCCAAGCATAAAAGTGACAACAATGGTTTTGATGTGGAAGATTTACTCTGACCCTGGCAGGCTCTGTATGGAATGATCACCAGAATTATTGCTGGCTCTGATTGAAACAATAGATCAGGTATCCAAATGCTCACCTTCATGGAATCATTCAACTTCAGTGAGGAGTTGTAGAAAAATCAAAGAATGCAATGGTTGGTTGGTTCTGAAATGAAAAGCAGTTCAACCAATGATCCTTTATTACCCAGTAACATGCACAAGAAAATTGACCATTTCCCTTCCCTTTTCTTTAATCATAGAGCATTCCAAGGACCATGTTCTCATTTACTGGTTCAACTTGTTTTTTATGTTTTCTGGGAAAATGGAGAGAAAAGAATTTAAAGAAATATAGCTAACAGGTAAACAATTGTCTGAAACATTCTTCAGGAGGAGAAAATCTGCCATCTATAATGTTAACCTGGAAACAAACATTTAGCATTCCAAAATATTCCTATAGTGGTGGCTTTAAAAAAGCCAGAGGTGGAAATAATGCAGACCTGTCCTACTAGAGCTGAAATATGGACGAAAGAAAAGCCCTATAAATAAGAAGTAAAAGTCTGAGACACTGGTTGCCTGGCTGAACTCAACTTGTTTTTGACAAATTTGTATTATTTGTCTTGCTATCTCGGCAAGATAATACAGTGTTCCTTTCCCCTGTAACTAAGGTAGGACAGAGAGGTGGCGAGTAGTTCTCTATTGGTTAACCTCTTCCACGATGAGTCTGTGGGAAATATGAACCAGCATGACCCAGAAAAACGCAAATATGACTTTAACAGACTGGAAGCATTAGTGATGGATGAAGGGACAATTGGCATTCAGTTATGCCTAGTCCTATTCATTTCTGTTTTCACTGATTGTGACAAATATACACGGTAGGATTTGGTGGAAAACATTTCATTTGTTTAGATCATTAGATAAATATGCAATATTTAAAGGGGAATATTTCATTGTTACAAGATCCCTGTAGAACTTAAAATGCACTCAGTTCATTAACAATCTGGAATTTTATTTTATTCTGGCGATCATGTAATGACAACATCGCAGGCAAAATTAGCTATTTCATCATGGCTTTTGGATGGTAAATATAAGCTTTTAAAAAGTGTACTATGGGACTTCCCTGGTGGCGCAGTGGTTAAGAATCTGCCTGCCAATTCAGGGGGCATGGGTTCGAGCCCCGGTCCAGGAAGATCCCACATGCTGCAGAGCAACTACGCACGTGCACCACAACTACTGAGCCTGCCCTCTAGAGCCCGTGAGCCACAACTACTGAGCCCACATGCCACAACTACTGAAGCCCGTGTGCCTAGAGCCCATGCTCTGCAACAAGAGGAGCCACCGCAATGAGAAGCCCACACACGGCAAAGAAGAGTAGCCCCCACTCGGCACAACTAGAGAAAGCCCACGTGCAGCAACAAAGACCCAACGCAGCCAAAAATAAATAAATAAAAAATAAATTAAAACTTTAAATAAATAAATAAATAAAAAGTGTACTATGTACACAAACAAAGCTCTAGTAATCATGAACTGTGATATAGTGAACTACTGTTTTATTTTTTAATCACAAATTGTCAAATGGTGCATTAGCAATATATCAATTGCAATTAAAGTGAAAAATGACACCTTGACTTAAAATGAGGTGCTATTTCCTTTCCTTAAAAGATTTATTTCAATGTGTAGAGAGCACACTGTTAAGTACCCTGGGTTTATATTCTGGCCTGTGAGTTGCCTGCTTAATGTATGTCCACATGGTATTTTTTGTTGTTGTTGTTATTTCTGAGATATACATTTTAAAATAATAACTAGAATTATGACTTATAACATTATACCAGAACATGTAAGATTTTTAGGAATTTCATGTAATGTCTGAAACATTTATATTAACATATTTCCATACACATAACCCAAAGAAACTTTAGTATTGGTTGTTTTTTTAAATTTTTAAATTTTATTTTATTTATTTTTTTATACAGCAGGTTCTTATTAGTCATCAATTTTATACACATCAGTGTATACATGTCAATCCCAATCGCCCAATTCATCACACCACCATCCCCACCCCCCCTTGGTGTCCATACGTTTGTTCTCTACATCTGTGTCTCAACTTCTGCCCTGAAAACCAGTTCATCTGTACTATTTTTCTAGGTTCCACATACATGCGTTAATATACGATATTTGTTTTTCTCTTTCTGACTTACTTCACTCTGTATGACCGTCTCTAGATCCATCCATGTCTCCACAAATGACCCAATTTCGTTCCTTTTTATGGCTGAGTAATATTCCATTGTATATATGTACCACATCTTCTTTATCCATTTGTCTGTCGATGGGCATTTAGGTTGCTTCCATGACCTGGCTATTGTAAATAGTGCTGCAATGAACATTGGGGTGCATGCATCTTTTTGAATTATGGTTTTCTCTGGGTATAGGCCCAGTAGTAGGATTGCTGGATCATATGGTAATTCTATTTTTAGTTTTTTAAGGAACCTTCATACTGTTCTCCATAGTGGCTGTATCCATTTACATTCCCACCAACAGGGCAAGAGGGTTCCCTTTTCTCCACACCCTCTGCAGCATTCGTTGTTTGTAGATTTTCTGATGATGCCCATTCTAACCGGTGTGAGGTGATACCTCATTGTACTTTTCATTTGCATTTCTCTAATAATTAGTGATGTTGAGCAGCTTTTCATGTGCTTCTTGGCCATCTGTATGTCTTCTTTGGAGAAATGTCTATTTAGGTCTTCTGCCCATTTTTTGATTGGGTTGTTTGTTTCTTTAATATTGAGCTACATGAGCTGTTTATATATTTTGGAGATTAATCCTTTGTCTGTTGATTCATTTGCAAATATTTTCTCCCATTCTGAGGGTTGTCTTTTTGTCTTGTTTATGGTTTCCTTTGTTGTGCAAAAGCTTTTAAGTTTCATTAGGTCCCATTTGTTTATTTTTGTTTTTATTTCCATTACTCTAGGAGGTGGATCAAAAAAGATCTTGCTGTGATTTATGTCAAGGTGTGTTCTTCCGATGTTCTCCTCTCAGAGTTTTATAGTGTCTGGTCTTACATTTAGGTCTCGAATCCATTTTGAGTTTATTTTTGTGAATGGTGTTAGGGAGTGTTCTAATTTAATTCTTTTACATGTAGCTGTCAAGTTTTCCCAGCACCACTTATTGAAGGGACTGTCTTTTCTCCATTGTATATCCTTGTCTCCTTTGTCATAGATTAGTTGACCACAGGTGCATGGGTTTATCTCTGGGCTTTCTATCTTTTTCCATTGATCTATGTTTCTGTTTTTGTGCCAGTACCATATTGTCTTGGTTACTGTAGCTTTGCAGTATAGTCTGAAGTCAGGGAGTCTGATTCCTCCAGCTCCGTTTTTTTCCCTCAAGACTGCTTTGGCTATTCGGGGTCTTTTGTGTCTCCATACAAATTTTAGAGATTTTTTGTCCTAGTTCCGTAAAAAATGCCAGTAGTAGTTTGATAGGGATTGCATTGAATCTGTAGATTGCTTTGGGTAGTAGAGTCATTTTCACAATATTGATTCTTCCAATCCAAGAACATGGTATATCTCTCCATCTGTTGGTATCATCTTTAATTTCTTTCATCAGTGTTTTATAGCTTTCTGCATACAGGTCTTTTGTCTCCCTAGGTAGGTTTATTCCTAGGTATTTTATTCTTTTTGTTTCAGGGGTAAATGGGAGTGTTTCCTTAATTTCCTTTTCAGATTTTTCATCATTAGTGTATAGGAATGCAAGAGATTTCTGTGCAGTAATTTTGTATCCTGCAACTTTACCAGATTCATTGATTAGCTCTAGGAGTTTTCTGGTGGCATTTTTAGGATTCTCTATGTATAGTATCATGTCATCTGCAAACAGTAACAGTTTTACTTCTTCTTTTCCAATTTGTATTTCTTTTATTTCTTTTTATTCTCTGATTGCTGTGGCTAGGACTTTCAAAACTATGTTGAATAATAGTGGTGAGACTGGGCATCCTTGTCTTGTTCCTGATCTTAGAGGAAATGGTTTCAGTGTTTCACCATTGAGAACGATGTTTGCTGTGGGTTTGTCATATATGGCCTTTATTATGTTGAGGTAGGTTCCCTCTATACCCACTTTCTGGAGAGCTTTTATCATAAATGGGTGTTGAATTTTGTCAAAAGCTTTTTCTGCATCTATTGAGATGATCATATGGTTTTTATTCTTCAATTTGTTAATATGGTGTATCACATTGATTGATTTGCGTATATTGAAGAATCCTTGCATCCCTGGGATAAACCCCACTTGATCATGGTGTATGAGCCTTTTAATGTGTTGTTGGATTCTGTTTGCTAGTATTTTGTTGAGGATTTTTGCATCTATATTCATCAGTGATACTGGTCTGTAATTTTCTTTCTTTGTGACATCATTGTCTGATTTTTGTATCAGGGTGATGGTGGCCTCATAGAATGAGTTTGGGAGTGTTCCTTCCTCTGCAATTATTTGGAAGAGTTTGAGAAGGATGGGTGTTAGCTCTTCTCTAAATGTTTGATAGCATTCACCTGTGAAGCCATCTGGTCCTGGACTTTTGTTTGTTGGAAGATTTTTAATCACAGTTTCAATTTCATTACTTGTGATGGGTCTGTTCATATTTTCTATTTCTTCCTGGTTCAGTCTTGGAAGGTTATACCTTTCCACAAATTTGTCCATTTCTTCTAGGTTGTCCATTTTATTGGCATAGAGTTGCTTGTAGTAGTCTCTTAGGATGCTTTGTATTTCTGCAGTGTCTGTTGTAACTTCTCCTTTTTCATTTCTAATTTTATTGATTTGAGTTCTCTCCCTCTTTTTCTTGATGAGTCTGGCTAATGGTTTATCAATTTTGTTTATCTTCTCAAAGAACCAGCTTTTAGTTTTATTGATCTTTGCTATTGTTTTCTTTGTTTCTATTTCATTTATTCCTGCTCTGATCTTTATGATTTCTTTCCTTCTGCTAACTTTGGGTTTTGTTTGTTCTTCCTTCTCTAGTTCCTTTAGGTGTAAGGTTAGATTGTTTATTTCAGATTTTTCTTGTTTCTTGAGGTAGGCTTGTATAGCTATAAACTTCCCTCTTAGAACTGCTTTTGCTGCATCCCATAGGTTTTGGATCATCGTGTTTTCATTGTCATTTGTTTCTAGGTATTTTTTGATTTCCTCTTTGATTTCTTCAGTGATCTCTTGGTTATTTAGTAACGTATTGTTTAGCCTCCATGTGTTTGTGTTTTTTACGTTTTATTTCCTTGTAATTCATTTCTAATCTCATAGTGTCGTGGTTAGAAAAGATGCATGATATGATTTCAATTTTCTTAAATTTACTGAGGCTTGATTTGTGACCCAAGATGTGATCTATCCTGGAGAATGTTCCATGAACACTTGAGAAGAAAGTGTAGTCTGCTGGGTTTAGATGGAATGTCCTATAAATATCAATTAAATCTATCTGGTCTATTGTGTCATTTAAAGCTTCTGTTTCCTTATTTATTTTCATCTTGGATGGTCTGTCCATTGGTGTAAGTGAGGTGTTAAAGTTCCCCACTATTATTGTGTTATTGTCGATTTTCTCTTTTATAGCTGTTAGCAGTTGCCTTATGTATTGAGGTGCTCCTATGTTGGGTGCGTATATATTTATGATTGTTATATCTTCTTCTTGGATTGGTCCCTTCATCATTATGTAGTGTCCTTCCCTGTCTCTTGTAACATTCTTTATTTTAAAGTCTATTTTATCTGATATGAGTATTGCTACTCCAGCTTTCTTTTGATTTCCATTTTCATGGAATATCTTTTTCCATCCCCTCACTTTTAGTCGTATGTGTCCCTAGGTCTGAAGTGGGTCTCTTGTAGACAGCATATATATGGGTCTTGTTTTTGTATCCATTCAGCAAGCCTGTGTCTTTTGGTTGGAGCATTTAATACATTCACGTTTAAGGTAATTATCGATATGTATGTTCCTATGACCATTTTCTTAGTTGTTTTGGGTTTGTTTTTGTAGGTCCTTTACTTCTCTTGTGTTTCCCACTTAGTGAAGTTCATTTAGCATTTTTTGTGGAGCTGGTTTGGTGGTGCTGAATTCGCTTAGCTTTTGCTTGTCTGTAAAGCTTTTGATTTCTCCATTGAATCTGAATGAGATCCTTGCCGAGTAGAGTAATCTTGGTTGTAGATTCTTCTCTTTCATCACTTTAAGTATATCATGCCACTCCCTTCTGGCTTGTAGAGTTTCTGCTGAGAAATCAGCTGTTAACCTTATGGGAGTTCCCTTGTATGTTATTTGTCATTTTTCTCTTGCTGCTTTCAATAGTTTTTCTTCATCTTTAATTTTTGGCAGTTTGATTACTATGTGTCTCGGTGTGTTTCTCCTTGGGTTTATCCTGTATGGGACTCCCTGCACTTCCTGGACTTGGGTGGCTATTTCCTTTCCCATGTTAGGGAAGTTTTCGACTGTAATCTCTTCAAATATTTTCTCTGGTCCTTTCTCTCTCGCTTCTCCTTCTGGGACCCCTATAATTCGAACATTGTTGCATTTAATGTTGTCCCAGAGATCTCTTAGGCTGTTTTCATTTCTTTATATTCTTTTTTCTTTATTTTGTTCCGCAGCAGTGAATTCCACCATTCTGTCTTCCAGGTCACTTTCCCATTCTTCTGTCTCAGTTATTCTGCTATTGATTCCATCTAGTGTAGTTTTCATTTCAGTTATTGTATTGTTCATCTCTGTTTGTTTGTTCTTTAATTCTTCTAGGTCTTTGTTAAACATTTCTTGCATCTTCTCGATCTTTGCCTCCATTCTTTTTCCGAGGTCCTGGATCATCTTCACTATCATTATTCTGAATTCTTTTTCTGGAAAGTTGCCTATCTCCACTTCATTTAGTTGTTTTTCTGGGGTTTTATCTTGTTCCTTCATCTGGTACATAGCCCTCTGCCTTTTCATCTTGTCTATCTTTCTGTGAATGTGGTTTTTCTTCCACAGGCTGCAGGATTGTAGTTCTTCTTGCTTCTCCACACAGTATTTTTAACTGTGCTTTTCTCTATTACTTATGAATCATTATATGCTTCCTATTATATAATATTTGTCTGATATTATTGATTTGCATATGATTTAATATGTTGAAATCATTAACTTTTTTTTTTATTTTTTTGAAATTCACGTTCTTTTATTTATTTATTTATTTATTTATGACTGTGTTGAGTCTTCGTTTCTGTGCGAGGGCTTTCTCTAGTTGCGGCAAGTGGGGACCACTCTTCGTCGCAGTGCGCGGGCCTCTCACCATCGCGGCCTCTCTTGTTGCGGAGCACAGGCTCCAGACGCGCAGGCTCAGTAATTGTGGCTCACAGGCCCAGCTGCTCCGCGGCATGTGGGATCTTCCTAGACCAGGGCTCGAACCCGTGTCCCCTGCATAGGCAGGCAGACTCTCAACCACTGCGCCACCAGGGAAGCCCAACCTTTAAATTATAAAGAACACTAGGGATTTCCCTGGTGGTCCAGTGGCTAAGACTCCACGCTCCCACATGCAGGGGGCCTGCATTCGATCCTTGGTCAGGGAACTAGATCCCGCATGCCACGACTAAGAGTCCGCATGCTGCAACTAAAGATTCGACATGCTACAATGAAGGTCCCGCGTGCCGCAACTAAGACCCAGTGCAGCTAAAATAAATAAATAAATAAAATTTTTTTAAAAAGAACACTAATATAATACTAGCAATGAAAAATAATATTTTGCATTCATATGGCATATCTACCTATCTACCAACTGGATATCTCCACTTGGATTATGGGTACCTTGGACTCAGAGTGTCCAAATCTGAACTCTTTATTTTCATGCAGAACTTGTTCCTCCTCCTCTGTTCTGTGTCTCCATTAATGCCACCACCAATCACCCAGTTTCCCAAGCCAAAAACTGGACACAATCTTAGATTCCTCTGTCCCCTCACTGCCTCATCAAAGTTCATCACCAAGTCTGATCAATTCTACCTCCTTAATATCACTCAGCTGTGTCCTCCTTCTCCATCTCAACTGACAGTTTATTACAAGCCAGCACCATCTCATGCCTAGACTCTCGCAAAAGCCTCTTAAGCAGTCTCTGGGCCTCTGAGGTTGTTCCCACATCACTGCTGAGTATGTCCAAATCTCTCATCATGGTCCAGTAATTCATGACCTCCCCTCTTATCCTTTTCATTCATTTTTCTCACTTCCCATCTCTCTGCCTGAGATCCTGGGCTGGTCCTCCTCATTTCTCATTCTCTCTTACTCCTACTCCTCTTTCAGGGTTCTGCTGAAGTGAGTTCTCCTCCTGGAAGCCCTCCCTCTCTCCCCCCACGCCCCCAGGCTGACTACCCTTCCTTTGCCCACATCGACACTTGTTACACTGTGTCGTAATTGGTGATTTATTGCCTGACTCACAGTCCCTTGAAGAGAAAGAGTGGATCTTTCTCAAGTCTGTATTTCTGAGGCCCAGCACATCTCTTATCATTGTAAATGTGCAATAAATATTTGCTTAATGAATGAATGAAATCCAGTATATCTCATACAGAGAGTGAAATAAAAGCCCACTGCTATGTGCCACCTCTGCATTAGAACAAATAGAAAATAGCCCAGGTCCTATGAACTGTTAACCAACAGGTGCCAAAAGGAAATTGAGGCTCATATACAGCTGCCAATTAAATCAAGGTAGATCAGAGCCCCCATCCCAACTCCCTATCTCTGAGATAAGGGTATCCATCTTCTTTCGTCTTCCACATAAGGTCTCTTGTTGCCTGCATCCTTTTTGTTCATCTTTCTCTAATTATAGGCTGCATTTGTGTTTATGTAAACTCAGTTTCACCCAAGTTGATTCATGGTGTTTTCAAAACAAATCATAAGATAGAATCATACAGAATAATAATATCTAACATTTGTTGAACACTTAACTGTGTATCAAGCACTATAGCAAGCAATTTGCATACATTATCTCATTTAATTCTCATAACAATCCTTTCAGAATATTGTCCCTATTTTACAGTTGAGAAAAAAAATAGTTGGGATGAGGGCAGGGGAGAATGGGGAGTTGTTTACTGGATATAGACTTTCAGTTTTGAAAAATGAAAAGAGTTCTGGAGATTGGCTGCACAACAATGTGAATGTACTTAACACTACTAAACTATGCACTTAAAAGTTGTTAAGAAGGTCAATTTTATGTTACATGTATTTTAGCACATTTTAAAAAGTAAATAAATATGAAAAAAAATGACTCAAAGAATACAGTGGAAGAATACAAAGTGGAAGCAGTGGTTATATCTGAGGGGTACTACCGAAACTGTGGTTATATTTAGAGTACATTTTATCTGGTGAACTTTTCTCTGTTTACATATTTGCAACAATAAACATAAAAAAATAGTTTGGAGCACGATTGAAAGGTGAATACTGTATGAAATACCCCATGGGGCACGCCAATGTGTTCATCTCTGGAACCATCTCTCCCTTTGCTTCCCACCTTCTGCAGTGCCCTCCACATCACTTTGTTCACAACCAGCCATCTGGGTGGGTTCATTGGCTTCCTAATGACCACTGAGTCTACAACATCCCAGAAAAAAGAAAGTTGTTGTGATTATTTTAAGCAATATATAAACCCATTTTAACAACCCAGCTTACGTAGTCTCATCATGACCAAGAGCTTAGGGCCATTGTTATGGGCTTCTCTGTCCCCTCTCTCCTCAGAGCCCTACAACTCTGTCCCTACAAAGCATCAAATCATACTCTTTGGTCAAACCATGAATATTTATTGAACAGTGACTACACATAAAATAGGAAACTAGAGTGTTTCCTGAGGCAAGCTCACATCTTGGTAGGGGGTGGGGTGGGGGCATTGTCCCTGCTTCCTTGGGTTCCCAATCAAGCCAAGGGGGAAGACTCCAAGCCATTGCTGTGAGAAGACCACACATTGCCCTGTGGGATGCTGGAAATGTTGCATTGGAGAGAAAAAGAAATTCCAGTCACTTTGCAGACCAGACTCAGCTCATATTAGCAAGAGGTTCCTATATTTGGCAGGAATTGGCCAGTTCAAGTTACAGCTAGGAATTTCAGCTCTCAATGTGTATGTACACATAAGGATCGTTAAGTAATAAGTATTCATAAAACATATTTTTTGCAGACTTGGTAAAGAGAGACTTTATGAGAGAGGATTGTTGCAAGGTAGAGGGAACTAATACAATAGGGAGAATGCCCCTGACCATAAGATCTGCAAGCATTACCCATAAAATATATTTGAGTATTCAGTTTATTAGCATCACATGCCATTCAAAGTTATCTAAAAGTATTGTCAGTCCTTGCAACATACCTAGGAGTATGTTTTGTCACACAATTGGACGGTTTGAATGATAGGAAAGTAATGAAACGTGTTCAAGAGTCCCTTTTATTCAGTAGTGGATCAAGGGACGGAATTTAAGCTTCCCTACTCAATAGAAAAACAGGGGTTCCGGGGATAGCCAGATTTGGTGGCATTAAAAATTGAGACAATGCAATTCCACTTCTGGGTATATATCTGAAAAAATCAAAACCACTAATTCTAAAAGATGCATGCACCCCAATGTGCATAACATTATTTACAATTGCCAAGTATGGCAGCAACCTAAGTGTCCATCAACAGATGAATGGCTAAAGAAGATAGATAGAGATAGAGATAGAGATAGAGATAGAGATATACACACACACACAATGGAATACTACTCAGCCAAAAAAAAGAATGAAATTTTGCCATTTGCAACAGCGTGGATAGACCTGGAGGGTATTATGATTAGTGGGATAAGTCAGACAGAGAAAGACAAATACGGTATGATATCACTTATATGTGGAATCTAAAAAATACAACAAACTAGTGAAGATAACAAAAAAGAAGCAGACTCACAGATATAGAGAACAAAGTAGTGGTTACCAGTGGGAAGAGGGAAGCGGGGAGGGGCAAGATAGAGGTAGGGGAGTAAGAGGTACAAATTATTAGGTATAAAATAAGCTACAAGGATATATTGTACAACATGGGGAATATAGCCAATATTTTATAATAACAATAATTGGAGTATAACCTTTAAAAATTGTGAATCTCCATATTGTACACCTGTAACTTATATAAGATTGTACAGCAACTATATCTCAATTAAAAATAACCAAGAGACAACGCAGTTACAATCTCTTGCTCCAGATAGCTGATATTCTACTATCATTTTTTAGTAACTTTATTTTTCCAGAGACCCTCAAATTTAAATATTCTGTCCCACTATCAGAATGTGAATACTTGCCTTCATATAATTTTTAGTTTGCTAATACAGTCATAATAACAATGAGCTTGTCAATATAGCTGGACATATTCCACTGCAACAAATTATAGGTAGTTTTTGTTTTGCAAACCGGGCAAAGCAATATTAACCAATGGGAAATATTACAGGTGTTCTGTGACTTTTAAAAATTGCTGACAAAGACATTAAAATTTCTCTTACTGTTGACTATAGATGTATAGGAAAATGAAAAATAGGAAAATGAAAAATAGTCAAATTAATATTTATTTAGTACACTGCAATTTAAAACATTAGACACATTGAGAATTAAAGTGGTTTTCTTTGTAAAAATCTTATCAAGAGTAGTCTGAGCAGTACTTGCCGCCTTCTTCTCATCATATAACCTTGGATACAGAGCAAGCACCTTTCCTATGCCTTGGCAAATTGTCATACTCCTTTCTAAGTATGAATCAGCTTCCAACATTTTGTCTTTTGCACTTTCAATGTTGTAAAATATCTCTGAGAGTTCCTTTAATGTGAAGTTTTTTCTGGTGTCACTTCCTCTGGGACATCTTCATTTTTTTCATCACAACCATTTTCCTCATTTGACTTCCAGTATTACTACTTTTCATTTCTTGGCTGGCCAATTTCCTCTTTCAATTATCCATTTCTGTAAAATGTCACATGGTTTTATCACTGGGTAACAAGTAGGCAACGCAAATACAGGCTTTGCTGTCCCTGTGTGAATTGAATAACAGATTCTCAGATACCAATCACCGATAGACTTTGAAAGAAGTGATATGATTGGTCACTGATTGTGATGTGCCTCTGTTATTTATGTAGTGATTTGTGGACCAAAGAGTTAGCAGCAAAGTTTGTACTTTATGCAATTACTCAGTGTTCATATAACATGGTAACTGAAATTTGAGTCATGTTGTTGGGGGACTGGTGTTATTAACTAAACTGTGGTATCTGAAATTTTTGCATATCAAAACCATGCAAAGCAAGGACTGCCTGTATAGAAAACCATGAGATTCCATACCCACTGTCTTACAACTCTGCATAAATGAGTGTTTCTCCAGGGTTAGTATCAGAGTTGAATTTGCACAGGTAACTTGGCAATCATGGGGTGATCCAAGATGTCTCTAGAACTCTTATACAAGTGCCCCTCTACCCTATGGGGGAAGGCAGATGGCTTGGGGTTATGACCAAGGTCTTTAGCTACCTGGGACTGAACACTTGTAAGGCAGAGAAAAATTCCAGGCTCAAAGCCTGCTCCTGAAAGTATTGCAGGGGAAGGATGAAGGCTCACATGAGGCAAGTATCTGGTGGTATCTGCAGAAGACCCCTGAGAAGACAGGTAGGACTCAGCTACTGTCTCAAATTTCAATCTTGTCTTGAAAGAGCTTCACAGCATCACATTCACTAAGGGGTCTTCCTGAGCAGCTGCGCACTAAGGACGCTGCTGAGGAAGGATCTATACACTGCCGGGCGACAGGAGGATCTGGGACTATTCCAAGTTACAGAGACACTGCTGAGAGAAACAGTGGAAAAATCACCCAGGAGGGGCTGTTTTGGGGATTTTTTGGCTACTATTTACTAATCTACATGATATTTTCTAAACCTCACGTGGAAAAATTTACTCTTTCTTCAACAAACAATTACTGTGTACCGACTATAGCCTGCACTATGCAAGGTCCTGAGATAAGGTGGTGAAAGTGACTGACCTGTCAGGAAGGCGACCATCCAATGGCTAATGACACAGTTGATCATTTAATTATAAGCAAGACATCTAGGTAAGTGCCACAAAAGAGATTCACAGGGTGGCGTGACAATGTGCACGTGGGAAAGGCTATTTGGGGAAAGCTTTCTTGAGGGAGTGACATTGGAGCTGAACTTTGAATGACATGTAGGTTGGGTTTCCCAAAGGCCTGGCATGTCCCTCATAGTTGGAAGATTTATGACATTTACATAGAAAATGATTCTTTTCCCCATTCCTTTTCCAGGATAAAAGAAAACTCCTCTAAATTTTACAGATTTACATCATTTTTCCAAAACACAAGTTTTAAGACAGTTCGGCCTGCTTTGGACAAATTTATGGGTTACCCAGCACGTCTCTTTGTGCAAGGATCTGCCCTGATCTACCTGTCATGGCCCATACTCTGACTCTCACCCTGTCTTCCCCATTTTCCTTACTCTGGCCTTGCCTTGCCCCACAAATTTGACATATACGGTTGACAACCTGGCTACAAACTGGGTTCTCCTGAGCAGCTCTGATTCTCTACGCCAGTGTCCAGCCCTCCTACCCTGACTCTGCATCCACAGGCATGGCTGCCCGTTGACTGACCACAACCTTTCTCATAGGACCCAGATAATTTTGTTAAATGCATACAGTAAGAACTCCAAGATGTTCTACCCTAGTCCCACTAAAATGTAAGGTCCACAAAGGCAGAGCCAATGTCTCCCTCATCTCAAACAATACTCTTGGCATGGTCCTCAGGAATTCATCCATAAACACCCCAGCTCCCTACCCCCTTGGCTGAGGGCCAGGCATAGCTCTGAGATGCGTGCTGGACAGTCTTCCAGAGGGCCCCAGTGGAACTGAGCCCCAGTGGTCCACAGTAATAACCTACTTGGTACCACACCCTTTATTGGATGCCTTCCCTTCCCTGTCTCACTTCCACACTCTTCTGCACATGTTTCTTGGGATCCTCTTCCAGATAAGCTACTTGCACTCGCATCCTTATCCCAAGATCTGCTTTAGGGAGAACACAAACTCAGTCAGCTGACTAAGAGAGTACCGTCTTCCTGACAAGATGCTAAGCATTTGACATGCTTCAACTCAATTAATCTTCGAGACAACTTTAGGAGGTATTTATTTTATTTTTCCATGCCTTATGGAGAAGAAATTGAGGCCCTGAGAAGTAACTGGCCCTAGATCATACAGTGAGTTAATGGTGAAGCCATTCCAAACTTGACAGTCTGACTCTACAACTGCATCCTTAACCATCACCTAAACTTTTAAGTTTTAGAAACATTGTTTTTTTTTCAACAGTTAGGTGGCTGCATTAGCTTAAACTGAGCTCACCAAGTACCACCAGTGAAGGGAATTATTTGCACTCACTCTACTTACATCTAAGCTCAGTTTTACTTTAGGGCAATCTGGGCTCAACAGTGCTCCAAGACACAGATTACATCCGTGACTGTTTGTGTATAAAGTATTATTAAGGTACTATTTATTACCCTAATGGGAAAGGGTATACCTAAGCAAATTGTATAGCCCAGATTTTATCCTAATTTTCACAATGTCCAAATAGAGTCCGAATGAGTGAATTTGGACTGTATTTTGAAATTTATAAAAGTTGGCACATAGAAAAGCTAAAATATGAGTGTAAATCTTACTTCCTATTTGAAGAGAGGGTCAACGAAAGGTGGTTGAAAGAAAAATGAAATTTTTCTATCCAAAGGCAGAAAATAAAGAACCAGCAGTGGGAGCTAAAAATCCGAAAGACAGCTGAAGAAGTCCTGAATTGTAACTCCCAGGGTTTTAAGTGTTGAGATGAGTTTTCTTCATGTGAAACAAAAGGCAAATCAGTTAATGAGACTGAAGGTGAAGTGTTATGAATCTGCAGAGAAAGCAAGCTGACAGCTTGATTGGCATATTGAAGGAGAGGAGGAGAATGAATGGAAAATTTATCAGACAAAATTTACAGATGCCTTTTTAACCTCAGGAATGAACAGGGGTAGAGATGGAAAGAAATGCTTTCGTCCTTAAAATAAACAGCCAATAATTATGGGCCCTGATTGTCTGGCTACAGGGAGGATTTATCCAACTGATATAAAATCTCACTGATGCACCTAAGGGCGAGAATGAGACAAAATCATGGGGATAGAATACCTATAAAGTAGAGTTGAGAATTAATGTCTAATGCCTCTGAGGCATCCAGCAAGGCCCAGGTACCTTGAGGAACAACCCACCTGGTCCCAACAGAAACAAAAATAACTGGACCCAAGGATAACAGAGGCAGGAGGGGCAGTATTTGAGGATGTTGTCTTCCCTCCATTTTTCTTTTCCACGTGGAGCCCTGCTCTTTTGACCACATTAGCTCTCAACCATATTTCTTCTTTGTTTCATGGCTTGTTGCTTTTTGTCTGAAGTGTTTGCTTAGGGTATCTGGTGAACTTTTCCACTTGGCCCCTTGACTATTCCTGTGGCCTCTGCCAAAGAGACAGCCTCAGAGTCTATCCATGGTTCTGGATTTGTTCCTGAGGGTTGGACTCCAAGCATGAAGAGTATCAAATAGCTGACAGGATGTTTGGGGGTACACGAGTACCAGGGGCATTCCGACTTCCAAGGCAGAGCAGGGACTTGATAGCCATGGGGCCCACTGGTTTGGGCCCAGCCTGTTCATGGTTATAGCTGGGATTGGGGCCAGACCAGGTCAACGTTCCTTATAATTGTCCTCCATGGGCTACACGCTGTGAGACATTTTCTTAACTTCCAGTGGATCACACACCTATTCTTTGCTGTATCTTAAGGCACTGCTGAACCTAGATTGCTCGAAAGTGGGTGTATTAGTCAGGGTTCTCCAGAGAAACAGAACCAATCTTCATCGGCTCATATAATTATGGAGGCTGAGAAGTCCCAATATCTGCAGTCGGCAAGCTAGAGACCCAGGAGATCTGATGGTGTAGCTCCAGTCCAAGTCTGAAGGCCTGAGAACCAGGAGAGCTGATGGTGTAAGTTTCACTCCGAGGGCAGAAGATCAGTGTCCCAGCTCAAGTAGTCAGGCAGACAAAGTTCCCTCTCACTCAGCCTTTGTGTTCTATTCAGGCCTTCAGTTGATTGGATGAGGGCCACACACACTGGGGAGGGCAATCTGCTTTAGTCTACAGATTCAAATGTTAACTTTAACCAGAAAAACCCTCACAGACATACCCAGAACAATATCTGACCAAATGTCTGGACACCTTGTGGGGGAATCAAGTTGCCGTAAGTTAACCATATCAATAAGATTATCCCTAGAGTAAGTGGTACCCACTTTCTAGGAGATATTCCGGAAGGGCTTTCCAGCCCCACTCGCCAACCAAAATGTCTATCCCACCCTCTTGTCAGTTCAGGAACCAATGAGAGTAATGAGAGGTTATTTTTTATGTGCGTATGTATGTATGTAGGCATGCATGTCTTTTTAACAGTAATGTTGCAATTGTCCAGAAGACCAATGAAAAGTCTTTATTTCTGCTCCTGTCCCTTCTAGTCTCTGGAAAGCCTTGTGAATTCAGGACAGGACCCATGACTTTCTAGACTCATCAGAGGAGTGAAAAACAGACAGACTTAGTAAAAGATGAGAGAGAGTCATCTAATATAATAGGGCTAATTCCTGTGTATTAGGAAACACTGTAACTTTTTAATAAAAGTTTCTCCCAAAATTGGGACTTATTTCTTTGATATACCACCAGTTGGTCCTAGCTTCCAACTTTTCTTCCTTGACCTAGAAAGTGACACCTGTCAGTCACCAGGTGGTTCCTTCCTGTCAATACTTAAATTATATGTTGGTCAGGATCTTCCATTTATGCAAGGAGAGACAGTATCCAGATGCCTTATGTCTTATTTTATACCTCTTTTACACAAACACAAGGCTAACCAATAGCCACAAACGTGATGAGTTTTGGTAATTAAAATTGCTGAAAGCTTTTGGGTTCCATTTGGAACCAGATTTCATTACAGTTTTATTAATCATTACTGGTTGTTATTTTGGGTTTGTATGTTTGTTTTGTTTTTTTAATACATCTTTATTGGAGTATAATTGCTTCACAATACTGTGTTAGTTTCTGTTGTACAACAAAGTGAATCAGCCATATGTATACATATATCTCCATATCCGCTCCTTCTTGAGCCTCCCTCCCACCCTCCCTATCCCACCCCTCTAGGTCATCGCAAAGCACCGAGCTGATCCCCCTGTGCTTTACCTCACTGACAAGCAGTGAGAAGTTCTGTAGAGATGGGGTGATCATACATCCCAGTTTGTCAGGGACAGTCTCCATTTATGACTATTGCCTTGACTTAATTTGTTAATGACCCCTTTTTTCACTCTCCAAAGCATCCCAGTATGGATGATAAATCATATGTTCACCCTATAAATAGTGGTCATTTGGAACAGATTAAGGTTAGTCTCATGGGTCAATGTTAAACCGTATTCCTCTGTGCTTTTCTGAGACCAGATTCGAACTCCAGCAGAGGTGTTTCTGGGTGCCAAGCTAAACATTTGAAAAGGAGGTCCTTTGGGGCCTGGTCTCCAGTATGCCACTTCAAGGGCTACTGGGAATTTCTGTGTACTCGATCCTGAATCATCTAATCTCCAGATCTCTCAAAAAGTCTAGGTCTACTCCAAAAGTCTATTCCTGGAACCCCAAATTGTTTAGCATTATTTTAATGTAAACTCAGGACATCTTTCCCTCAAACTTTATTTTTAAAATAAAAGTTTATTTTTCCTTGAAAATTTGAAGGCTTTGATCCATGTGAAGAACCTGCATTTACCTATGTGTTGTTCACCCTAGACTGCAGATTTCGTTTTTCACTGGGTCTGTGTCAGTAGGATTGTCCAGTGTCCATTAGAGTGCAAGTTGCTGCTCAAGACTTCTTGTTTAGCTTAGCCTATTTGATTGCACCTAAATGTGAGGCAACACAATCCTCATCCTCTGATGCAGTTTTGGAACCATCGTTCAATTCATTGTTATGGAACCTTTGCCCAAGTAAAAACCTGAGCTTGAATCAGCAGGCATAGTGTAAAATAGGAAAAAAAAAAAATAAGGGCTATGTGCCATAGCTGGATAGAAGCTGGACCTGCTTGGGGGCAGCTGGCTGAGGGAAGGGGGAATTTCTTGGTGTCCTGAGTCCCAGAGAAGGCTGTGGGATGAGCTTTCTTATCCTTTTCTTTCTCTCCCTCTTCCCTTCTCCCCTGTGACTTGCTTTTTTTTAGCTTATCTTTTATTTCCTTCTCCCCTTCCTTCCCCCCTTCCTTCCTTCCTTCCTTCCTTCCTGTTTCTGTCTTTCTCTCTTTCTCTCTCTCTTTCTTTCTTTCTTTCTTGAAGTATAGTTGATTGACAGTATTATGTTAGTTTCAGGTATACAGTATAGTGATTCAATATTTTTGCAGATTATACTCCATTACAGGTAATTAGAAGATAATGGCTAATTCCCTGTGCTATACAGTACATCCCTGTTGCTTACCTATTTTATATATAGTAGTTTGCGTCTGTTAATCCCATACCCCTAATTTGCCCCTTCCTGTGACTTGCTTTTATTTTCCTTTGCTCTTAACCTTTGTTCCCTCTTCTCCTTCCCCTTCCTTTGCTTCTTCTCTCTTCTACCTTTCCTTTCTCATGTTTCTCTTGTCCCTCCTACTCCTTTTGCCCCTCACAATTTGTCCTCTTTCCTCGCTCTGCCTTTGGCCCTATCATTGGCTCCATCTTGCAGTGTATATGAAAACCTCTCGCTTTTCTAATCTCTTAGACTCTGACAAAAGGTAGGAATCCTCTCCTTGGAATATAGCACTGATGTGCAAATTGAACGTCCAATTCCTGGGAGTTGATGGTGCCTGAAGCTTTCCAGGTTAAGAACTCCTGGGATAAGTGGACTTATGGTCCACTTCTTGTCATAAATCAAATGATAAAATGGTTTCAAAGAATCACCTTAAGGAAACAAAAACAACTTCAAATAAATCTGGCAAGTAGGTAATTAGTATGAATGTTAAAAGATTACACTAGATCGTATAGCAGGCAGGGAGCTTTGGAAAGCATATGAGACCCAGGCAGATTTCAGATGTCCACAGACTCATAAAGTTGCTTTTTAGCCAATGCTGAAAATAGAGACATGGCATCATCTATCTGATCACATCTACAGCTACATCTACAACGGTCATTAGTTATATCTGTAGGTGACATCTTCTGTATGCTATAAAACCCCAAAGCATTATATACTTGTACGGAGTGTCATTAAAGTGAATTTAGCTGGTCAATAAATGTAATAGCCCTGAGTGATTCTTTTTATAAGTGAATATTCTGAACATTGAAGAATAATTTTAGGCTCTTAGGAGTTATTTTTATTTTGAACACACACACTTTCGCGCACACGTGCATGAACAGACACGCACAAACTTCCTTTAGTCCCTCTTCTTTCCTAATTATACTTTAAAACTTCTTCCTCAAGGTATTGTCCTGTCTACAGGAAAAACAACTCTGCTTTGCATATTTGTCATCTTTCCCCATATCTCCTATTTGAATTTTTTTTCATTTCCTACCTACTACCCAGTAGATCCAGATGACAATTTTATATTCAAAGGAATTTGCGTGATATAAATGCACTAATAAATAAGGGTAACAGAAATGTATTGCTCTATTGTAAATTACTAATATAATCTCATTTCCATCTGGGAATTCTTTAAAGCATGCTTAAATTTTTAGTAATGATAAGTTAATGACATATTAAAAATGAAACAGGAACTATTTATCTGAAGTATCAGCAATGTTACTATTATATGTTTTAAAAGGTGATCATTTATTTAAAACATAATTATAGAATGACTCTAAACCACACAGAGACTTACTTTTAAAAGTATACATTACATTTTCCCACTGATGCTTAGCTGTATTTAAACAGTGGTGGTTGGATTTTTAAAGGGAGGAAGCACTATACCATTATCGTGTATTTGTCCTTTGAACAAATTTGGCCCATAGGGCATTGACCTTCTAAAATCAAAACCAACGGTGCCACATCAATGAATCGATAACATTAGGTCTGCTCTGTCCTCTTTTGCCCTAGATTCACGTTTAGGGGTTATGTGAACTTAAGATAAAAAGAAATATGATGCAAATAACTTGGCTAGCTGGAAAAAAAAACTTCACTTAGGAAATGGGGAAGAGTCAAGTGTATCAGCTAAACAGCATTTCTAAAAAAATAAATAAATAAAATAAGTGGCACTTCTTTTTTGGTAAAGATCTGTCCAAGTTATCACAATAAACTGAACATGGTGTATGTTGGCAGTTAACTCTTGATTATCTTAAAAAATGAAGTGCATAAAGGATCCCAAACAAGATAATATTTTAAAAATTCTGTTTCACTTACCATTTACCTTCCTCCTGTGTTTTTCTTAAACAACAATTAAAATCATTTTACTTTGCCTAAGGGGCACACCTCAGTCTGGTGGTGAGGGGTACAGGCTCCTTGGAGTGTGCTGTCATTGGGAAGACCCTCATCAAGTGAAATATTTACCACAGAAATATTTACCCAAAGAGAGTAGAAGTGATAATAACAGTTGGGGTTTATATAGCACAGTACAATTTATAAATTTCACATATACGTTCCCCAACCTTGGAAGGTAGAAAAGGTATATATAATTATTACCCATGGGTTATAGATGGATGCATGGAAAGAGAGAGAGAGAAACAATAATAGGATTTTATCAATATTTTTAATGGTCCATGTAGACACTTACATTTCAGTTTAACGCAAACCCCATTTGTATCCCTCCTAATCATCACAGACAAATTTTCTCAATTTTGCTGGTAGAGGTGTTGCACATTATTCTTTTGCATCCTATGTCTGAAGCTACCAGGTTCTACCTATACCAGGTGTGGCATCCAAACCAGGGACTTAGCACAGGCATACATCTCCCAGTAATTGCCAGTCTTACGGAATTCAGACCATTTCCAGGTTAATGTCTATTTTGGATGAATGTTTTGATCTTGGGAACATTTTGAAAGGAGGCTGCTAGCTATTCAAATATGAACTTATCTGCATTCATTCATCCGTTCCTCCATTTAGCAAATATGTATTGAGCGGATCATTGGTGTGCCCAGAACTATCTGGACCAGGAGGTTAAGAGTGAATCAGAAGTGGTCCTGGCCTGAAAGAAGCTAAACACAAATCTCAAACCATCAAACTAGCTGGAAAGTACTTGGGGGAAGTTTGGATGCTAAGAATTTAGCTCTTCCCAAGACAAGATGTTTACTTGATGGCAGTAGTGGTTAAGGCAAGACAGTTTTTGTAGATTTGAGAGACCCTAATTCAGTGATTTCAAACTTCAGCACACTAAAAGATCACCAGGGAACTTTGTTTAAATGAGATGTCTGGGTTCCACCCCCAGATACAGTATTCTGATTTAATTTCTCAAGTCGGGCCGTGAATTTGAATTTTAAACAATCCCTCATCCCTGCCCCCCAAACCCAGGCATGCAAAGAAATGAGTTTGAGAGATTCAGATAGCTCTCCAAATATTTTCCAACAAAACATCTTTTGTTTGGGAACCTTGCGCATCTAGTCAGACCCTTTCTTTGGAACCTGATTCATAGAAGAAATTGAGAATTAGTCCAAATGCTTCGAGTTCTCACAATGTGAGCGATCTTCATAAATCTCTCTCTGTTCACAAGGAAGTTCCTGTTTTCTTAAAGATAGAGATGAACATATTCTGCCCTGTATTCTGGTCTGGGTCTGTCCATCTCTGTCACTTGACGGTGAGCTACCAAAGGTAAGGAATTCACAGTTAACAATCTCTTCCTTGCTCTGCCTTGCACATAACGGGGTTTGCAACAAATGCTCATTTTATTGAATTAAATGGACAGGATTTTTAAAACTTGAAATGTGTATGCTTTCCTATTCCGGGAACTGCTTGGAATTGCCTTGAAATGATTCTCCTCTACTGGGCAGAAAACCCTAGGAAGGGTTCCGTCCATCCTCCAAAGAGGCACAGGGAAATTATTGTTATAAAGAGCTGCTCGCCATGTTCCAAACTCTTACTTTTGTGCTAAATTTATGCAGAACTGATACTTTACTTAACTCATATTATGTTCAACTACTTTCTCATAGAACGCTTAGATCCAAATAGAAAATTTTCACTGAAATGATGAACCCATTGCAAAATTTTTTAGTGAGGTTCCTGTGCAGGTCTCGTTTTATGAGTTCTGAGCCTTAAACACGAGCACACACACCAGCCACAACATCTGCAAAAATCTCCATGTGTATCATTCCATGGTGCTACTCAAAAATATAGAAGATGAGTTAAATAAAAACACACAACAGTGGATGTGTCTGCTGGGAGTACTTCCTTGTGTTTTCCATTATCACAGCTAAACATTAAGTCAGACCCTTAACTTGATTTTAATGTATTTAAGCAATAACCATCAAGGCACAGGGTACTTTCTGGGAATTAATGAGCAGCAAGAAGAGTTGATGGCCCAAAGTCAAACCAAGGACCGTTAACCCCAGCTAGCTATTAATTCCCCAGGAAATGCCTGGCACTGAGGTTGGTATTACTATTTATAAGCCCTTTATATATGAAGAAGAGAAATACATATATCCCCCTGCCGTGCCTTCCTTTTGCAGAATGCCGTGGGAAAGCTGGGAGCTCAATCACACTGTTGTGGCTGCAACAGGCCTTTTCTGCTAAATTAAAAGTAATTATCAAAATGAAGGCTTTGGTCTACAACCAAAGACACACGTAAATGCCCCCCACACTACCCTCCTCTTCCTCATTCCCACCACCTGTAAATTAAAGGGAAGTAGTAATGGCAGCACCTTCCCGGGACATTTTTTAATGAGGTCTAACACACATGCAGGAAAGCGCACGAATCTTAAGCGTACAGCTTGATACAATTTTTCGAGATGTACTCATCCACGTTATGCCCCAGATCAAGGTTGAGAACATCTCCAAAACCACTAAAGCCTTCTTCATTCTCTCTCCCAGGCAGGAACCCAACAAAATTAATCACAGTTCTGCCCTCAATCCCATTGAGTTGTCTTGCCTTTTCCTAAACGTTATATAAATGGAGTCAGACAGCGTGTACTCTTTTCGTGCCTGTTTTTTTTCTCATCACTATGTATGTGAGTTTCATCTACGTTGTTGTGTGCCACTCTTTTCCATTGCTGCTTCAGAGAAACTATTTTTTTCAATTTAAATAAGTTTAATATTAATGGCGACAGAGGAAGTCGAGTTCTGGCTTTTATTATTATTATTATTATTGTTTTTAATGTTTTTCCATGTAATAATGATTTTTTAAATTTTTTTATTTTTTATTGAAGTATAGTTGACTGACAATGGTGTGTTAGTTTCAGGTGTACAGCAAAGTGATTCGGGTATACATATATATGTATCTATTCTTTTTCAAATTCTTTTCCCATTTAGGTTATTACAGAATACTGAGTAGAGTTCCCTGTGCTATAGAGTAGGTCCTTGTTGTTGATCTATTTTATATATAGTACTGTGTATAAATTCCTAATTTATCCTTCCCCCAGCTTTCCCCTTTGGTAACCATAAGTTTGTTTTCTCTGTCTGTGAGTCTGCTTCTGTTTTGTAAATAAATTCATTTGTATCGTTTTTTTAGATTCCACAAATAAGTGGTATCATACGATATTTGTCTTTCTCTGTCTGACAGAGAGTAACGTTTAAATACACTAAAGTTTAAAAAGAAACAAAAACAGAGAACTTTTTTCTTTTTCTGACCTATAAGAAGCTTTGATGTCTCAAAGCTTGAATGTCTAGATTCTGTTTGGCCTGAGACAGTAGTGCATATCCAAAGGCACTGTGTGTTTAGGACATAATAAATCTCACCTGTGATAAGGTAACTGCTTTTTTAAGGCTGTTCTGAGGACAGGCTAATCAGAATTGTGTATAAACAAACATAAAATGTAAAATGTAGTTGAGGCATCTTCCCTAACCGCCCTCCCCCTTCCCCATTATGAAGGGACTAATTATCAAGTGCCTATTACGTGCTAGGTTCTTTAGCACTTTTGTCCTCACCACACTCCATGAATGTAGGTATTGTTTACTCCAGTTTACAGATGGAGAAATTGAGGAATGCTAGCTAATTTGCCCAAGGTCACAAAGGTGAGTGACAGGGTTAAGACTTAGGATCTGTCTAACTCTGAAATTCAAACCCTTTTATTACACCCACAGCCAGGTGAGAAAGGTGGGCCAGAGGAAGTCAGTGACTAGGGAGAGGAGAAAGACTGACGCAAGATTCACTGAGATTCTAGCCAGCAGCTCTAGGCTCCTGGGAGCACACCTGAGCCTTCAGTCCCTGGACTACTTGTGACATTTTATTTTATTTTTTTAAATGTTTTATTTTTTTGGTCGCACCACTCGGCTTGCGGGATCTTAGTTTCCCTTGCAGAGATCGAACCCAGGCCCCTGACAGTGAAAGCTCGGCGTCCTAACCACTGGACTGCCAGGAAATTCCCTAAGTGACGTTTAAATGAAACTTTGCTTTAGTCTGCACTTTCCCGTGTGAGGTATGTCTTAAGCATCCTCTCAATACTCTTATAATGTTGACACCTAACATTTATTGAGAACTAACTATGTGCCAGGCACCATTCTAATGCTTTCCATGCATTATCTCATTGAATCCTTATAAACACCCTATGAGAAGATACTACCAATAACCCCAAGTTACAGATGAGGAAACTGAGGCATGAAGGAGTTAAGTAGCTTGCTTGAGGTCACACAGCTGGAAGGGAGGGGCCTGAATCTGAATTTAAATCCGAGGATTCAAATCCCAGGTGGTTGGGATCCATGACCTTGTAAATACTATGCCCTACTGCCTAAAGTTAGGCTAATGTACCCTTTATAAGCAAATTTGCCCTTGCCCTGTCTTTAGACCCGGCCATTCAATTCAGATGCAGATTTCTAAAGAACAAAGTGTGTCCTGTATTCCATATTATTGTTTTTAAACTTACTCTGAGTTCTGTATTTAGTGGGTGCTGAGTATCAGCTAACTCACACATATCAATATATTCACTGAATCCTCCAGTAGGTTTTCATTTGGGGGGACGGACCACCTGATGGATAATGGATAACAGTGATCCTACTTCCCAAGTGAAAAATTAGGAGATATTTTCTGAGCAGAGTTAGCTTTTACAGTTTTGAATATAAAAAGTATCTGGTACAGTGATTAAATCACATTTGTTGGTTATTATTCTCATTACCTATTGTTGTGTTGAACAAATCACCCAAACTTAGTAACAGAAAGCCACAATCACCTTCTTATCCTCTCAGATTCTGTGTGTCAAGAATTCAGGCAGGGGACAGCAAGTGTGGCTTATCACTCTTCCAAAAAGTCTGAGGCCTCAGCTGTGAAGATTCAGACAGCTGGAAGTGGCTTGAATGGCTAAGGATTGGAATCATCTAGAGGCTTCTTCACTCACATGTCTGGCATTTGGTCTGGGATGACTTGAAGACCGGGAATGATGACTGGAGTGCCTATTCATTGTCCTTCCTTCCATGTGACTTGGGCTTCCTCACAGCCTGGTGTCTCAAAATAATCTGACATCTCATATAGTGGCTCAGGGCTCCAAGAGAGACTGTTCTACCAAACAAGGTAGAAGCTACATCACCTTTTTTGATCTAGCCTCAGAAATCACATAGCACCACTTTTACTAGACTCTATTGGTTAAAGCAGTCCCAAGCCTGCCAAGATTCAAAGGAAGGGGACCTAGATCCTCACCTGTCAATAGAAGTATCAAAGAATTTGTAGCCATGTTTTAAAATCACCACAGTTATGCATTCACTAATGACCTTTATTACATAAAATCTGCACTGTCCCAAGAAAGCCAAGACCATGTCAGTTTCAATAAAGCAAGGGTGGAACTTGACACTGTTGAATAGGTGTTGTCAACTATAATACTCTGATGCCCAACTAATTTTATTCTATACTCTTCGGACATCTTGGATCTACAGGGACTTCCCCCAATGAAGCACTCCCATTAATGCAGGTGAATTGCCTTTGCTTTTCCCCCATTAGAGTAAGGGGACATTTCAGCTGCCAGCTTCCCCTTCCCTGCTTCCTCACCCCTTCCTGGGCAGTGTTGTAACTTGAGATTTTCTACCCACTTCTTCCCTGTCAAAGCTGGAACATTTTCTGTGTCCTGTGTGATACATTAGTAAGCCTTACCTTACAAATTTCTTATTGGCTAGGAAGCTGTGATCCTTTGAGGAGATAAATGTGGAGCAGGATAATCAATACCTAAGGTCACAACCCAGGTTGATAACCTCGCAGTTAATGGGGCTCCAGTTATCTAGTAAACAGTTGCACAGAGTATTTGCATTTGTTATCTAGTAGATTCGTCACCATTCGTAACCATCAGTCTTTCTGTATGTTTAGTTGTCCTAATCTGGAATCAAGTGGTCCAGAATATCAGAGGGCACTTGGAGTTCATGTTTTGGTTCAATCCATGTATTTTATAGGTGAGGGCACTGAGGTCAAGGAGGTCACTAGGGAGCCTTCTCCAAGGTCAAATGGCTAGGAAGGAATGGAGTACAGAACAGAACCCAGGTCTCTTTACTGCCAATCCAGGCTCTTTTCACCACACCACCTGGATCCTCACCACCTTTTCCTAGACCCATGCAGTGCCCTTCGCACTTACTTAAAAGAGCCCTATCCAGAGAGGCATCTGGGAGCAGAAAAGCTGAGAGACCTCTCTCTTTTTGCTTTTCCCATTTTCCTTTCCTTCACTAGATTGAGAGTAGGGCTTTGGTAGGAAGATTAAATGGATTTTAAGAACTGGAAGGGCTTTTGGTATTACGTGGTATTTTTCTGGGGTTTTAAGAGTGTGTGGGATCTTCTTGCATGGAGGCCCATTTTAGGACTGGAGATTAATTACCTTCTGCTTAGGAGATGTCTTTGGTTCCAAAGGGCTGAGGCCACTAGGACAAGGTTCAGAGGGTAGGAAGGGTTTGTGTGAGACTCAAAGGTAAAAGGAAAAGATATAGAAACCTCACATACTACAAATTTTTCCAAGGCAGTCTTGATTTTTATTTTTGGCTAATTGTTTAGCCTTGTGTTAGATGGTTTTTATACAAACTAGGAATAGAAGGAATCTTCTGGAACCTTATAAAGAACATGTATGAAATATCTATGGTGAAGATCATGCTTAATGGTAAAATATGAAGCACTTTCCTCCTAAGTTCAGGAACAAGGGAAAGAGATCTGCTCTCATTACTTTGATTCGGCACTGTTTAAATAGTACTAGCCAGTGAAATTAGGCAAGAAAAAAAGGCGTAAAAATTGAAAAGAAAGATAAAACTATCATTATTTACAGATGATAGGACTGTTTACATAGAAAACACTAAGGAATCTACCAAAAAACTAGTAGAATGAGTGAGTTTAGCAAGATTGTATGGTATAAGGTCAATATACAAAAATAAATTGTACTTCTTTATACTTACAGTAGACAATTGGAAAATGAAATCAAATCACTATAATAACCTCAGATACCATTATACACTTAGGAATAAATCTAAGTCTATGGATGATTGTAGTACCTCCCAATTTAGTATGCTATGAATTTCAACAATTTCACTAATAAAATAGATCCTCCAACCCAGTGATTTCCTATCTACTCCGTGCTTCCAATTGCACTTTTGCTATCTATCAAATGCCTTCAATTAATCACACAATTTGCATCTATCTCGTACAAAGTAGAATGAAATATATCCAGTAACAACGTATTTTACTTTATTGTACATTTTAAAACTATATTTTGACATTTAAAATAATTATTTAAAAATTGTGGCATTTGGGGAAACAAAGTTTATGAAATCATCAAATAGCCAAAACATGGACACTAGAAACAGTTACTTCTACTAGTTTTGATGACTAAGTTACTCAAGTGAAGCTAAAGAATAGATAAATGATATTAAAATGAATTTTATATGTCCAGATAAATATAGAAATAAATGAAATAATAATATTAGGGAGTTGAGCTGAAAGTAGGAATGCTGTAGGAAATTAGAAATGAGACCATGTTTTCCTAGAAGGTGATAGTAAGATGTACTTCTCAAAAGCTTGGACAAGCATGATGTAGCGTGAAGTGGACTTTTCCAGAGTCCAGAAAAAAAAAGTCTTTTTTTTTACAAAATTTTTATTGGAGTATAGTTGATTTACAATGTTGTGTTAGTTTCAGGTGTACAAAAAGTGAATCATATATATGTATATATATATATATATCCCCATTCTTTTTCAGATTCTTCTCCCATATAAGGTTATTACAGAATATTGAATATTCCCTGTGCCATACAGTAGGTCCTTGTTATCTATTTTATATATAGTAGTGTGTATATGTTAATCCCAATCTCCTAATTTATCACCTCCCCTGACGTTTCCCCTTTGGTAACCATAAGTTTGATTTCGAGACCTGTAAGTCTGTTTCTGTTTTGTAAATAAGTTCATTTGTATCATTTTTTTCAGAAAAGTAAGTCTTAAAGAGATCTGCCTAAAGTAAAAATTGCATCACTAAATAAAAGTGACAGTCTCCTAATTTTTGTGTGGCTACAACAGATATCTAAGTCCAGTTTAAGACCATTATGATCATACTTTCAGAAACATCTAGAAAGACTTCGTGAACCTAATCAGACCAGAATGTGGAGATCAGGCACAGAGTGGATTCATGAGTTAAATTTTTGGCTTCCTTTTAGTCTTGAATTCAGAAGCTCTCTCTTCTCCCCCCACCCCTGACCCAGGACTTACAGGGACAAAAGGAATTTAGGACAAAATCTGCACCTCTGTAGTAGGGGAGAGAGGACTTTTCTACCCTCAGGAGCTACCGGTATAAGAAGAACACGACTCCTATAAGTTTGACCTGATTATAGCAATGTGTTCTAACTGAGACTTCCTTTGAAAGACACTCAGACTTTTAAGAGGAAATGGATGATAAAAGTCTGTCTAGGGCTTCCCTGGTGGTGCAGTGGTTAAGAATCCACCTGCCAGTGCAGGGGACACGGGTTCGTGCCCTGGTCCGGGAAGATCCCACATGCCACGGAGCAACTAAGCCCGTGTGCCACAGCTACTGAGCCTGTGCTCTAGAGCCCGCGAGCCACAACTACTGAGCCCGTGTGCTGCAACTACTGAAGCCTGTGAGCCTAGAGCCCGTGCTCCACAAGAGAAGCCACTGCAATGAGAAGCCTGCACACCGCAACAAAGAGTAGCCCCCGCTCGCTGCAACTAAAGAAAGCCCGTGTATAGCAATGAAGACCCAACACAGCCAAAAAAATAAATAAATAGAAAAAAAATTTTTTTTAAAAAGTCTGTCTAAATCACTGACAGCCATATAGTTATGTAAGAGAATGTCCTTTTTGGAAATGCACTCTGGAGAATTTAGGGATAAAGGGACAAAATATCCTCAAGTTACTCTAAAATGGTTCCGAAAAAAATTATACATGCACATGCACACACACAGAGATGATGATAAAGCAAATGGGGCAAAGTATAAACTGTGGGTAAAGGGTATATGAGAGATCCTTAAATTTGAAAGTATACCAAACTAAAAAATTTCCCCAAAATGTCTGTCTAAATCACATAACTTTCATAGTCACTGATGTAAGCTACCTGTAAAAATCACGCTTTAGTGGGGTTTTTTTTAACTTGAACTGGAGCTCTACATATGAGGTTTCAAGTGACTTTTCTAATATAGAGTCACCACCTATTACGTCTTCACAAAGAACTCATTATACTCACTGAAGCTTCAAGCAAAGTTCATCTCTTTAATTAAGCAAAGTTGAACAAACATTTTATCGGAAGTAATTTTGGAGTTGCCTGTCGTTATGGCCAACTATCCCCAGGAAAATAATTGCTTCTCTAAACTAGAAAGGAATGAGAAGAATGGACGGAGACGAGTAATCTTGTTTAAATGTGTTGTTAGAGGATGAATCTTTAATTTTATAAACATTTGAAAGCTGATAAGGTAGAAGAGGGAGGTCTAAGAAGGATCACAGTAATGGCTGGAAGATAAGAACATATGGAAATAATAATAATTAATAATAATTGATAACAATAATAATAATATCATTGTTGGAGCTGGCCCTGAGTCTTAGATTCCAGATTGGAGAGTAGAAACTGTTTTTCCCCCTTTAGTGTAACAAATGAAGGAAGTGGCATTCAAAATAATTCTTGTTACATAAAAATGGCAAAACATAGGGTGAAAGAAGGAATACGTCCAAACCTGGTGAGAAAATGAACACAAAGATTGGCCCAATGCCTTTCAAAAAAAAAAAAAAAAGCGGAAGAAAATTGCCCATAATTTGTTTGAATTGGAATCTTAAACTCAGTGCAGTTCCATTTCTTTCTTTGATGAAATGCATTTACTCTTGCTGGTATTCTCCCTAAAAGATGTGAACATTTATCAAATTGTAGTTCTGCAGAATATAAAAGAACTTAAGAATTGTCCGGTTTCTCACTGGAAACTGACTGAGCCTCAAGTGTTGTATGTCAGCATTTCCATACTGTATTGGTTGAAGCAGTCCCAAAAGGAATCCAGATTCAAGGGTAGGGCACATAGGCCCTATCTCTTCAGGGGAAACCTATCAAAGAATTAGTGACCATTTTTTACAATGGCCATACTGCATGATGGACACTTGTGCCTCAGTGCTTCCTTCAGGCCTGCTGTGTCTGCAGTCTCCATCCACGCAGATTTCTGCACAGGCGAGTTCATTGTCATTTCCAATGGACATTCCTCAGTCAGCCATTGTATTAGTTTCAAACTTATTGGCTTAAAACAATACAAATTTCTCCTTTTATAATTCTAGGGATCAGAAGTCTGCTTCCCTCTTATAAGAACCCTTGTGATTATGTTGAACCCACCTGGATACTCCAGGATAATCTCCCCATCTCAAGATCCTTGATTTATTTGCATCTACAAAGTCCCTTTTGCCATGTAAAGTAGTACATTCACAGGTTCTGGGGATTGGAATGTGAACGTCTTTGGAGGGTTGTTACCCTGCCTACCGCCGCTGTGTTTCGTGAAGCAATGGATCACTTGTCTTTATAACCCTGTGATTATCATGTACTGCTTTGTAATGTAGATCTTATGATTTGTTGGCCAAAGGGAAACTGTTAAACAAACCAGATGCAATATCCGTTTCTTATAGCTTCTGAAATTGTTATTAAAAGTTAGATGTTATTATTCATCCCATGACTGTCAGCTTAATCTTGCCTTTAGCTAGCTTGGTACAACTTCTAATTGTCAGGCTTTTGTGAAAGAGTCCTGATCTGATTTTCTAATTCTTAACAGCAAAATTCTATGACAATTACCCTTCCCAGGCTTTAGCCCAGTACCTGACACAGAGTAAATTTTCAAATGTGTGTCGAATAAATTGAATCTCTGTATTGTTGATGAAAATATTGGGTATGAATTCTCTTCCTCAGGTGGCGCCTTTAAGTTGCAAATAATAATCCATTAAAAATAAAGTGTTTTCTTCACAGAGGGTTTGCTCTCTGAGCACAATCATTTGGTTAGTGGAATTGTGGGATGGTGTTTGTTATGCTGGCTCGTGTTGTGTTAAGATAAAAGAGATTTCTAGACAACTGGCAGTGATCTGACACTGGCCTCCTTCTGAACTAGGAATTTTTATACTTCTGTATCACAAATGATAAAACTCACCACATATCAAAGGACTTTTCCCAATGGTGTGTTTATTAAAGGAAAGGAGGTATAAATATCTCAGCTAACTACAGTAGAGTTCTGATATTCACCTTCAGTTTCTCTTCACTAAAACCCTTGGCCAGGTCTGGCTAAAGTAAATGCTCCTATTCTGATTTTGTATCTTCATTTTCTTGCCCTTGATTGAACAGGGTGGCCAATTCCTGTCTCAACCCGTGCTGAGTCATGTCGCAGTACTCACTTTTTCGTATGAGAACTGATAGGTGAATTGCAGGAAACTTTTGTTTTCTATCTGCCAGTACTCAGTTATAAATTCACATCACAATGTCTACATCAGTGATCGTTCTATAGCTATTTCCACTTGCTAATGGGGAGATACATGTAAAAATGGAAACAGAAATAGAAGGCTCCACATTAATTTTCCCTTTGGAAAAAGTATGCCCATTCTCTGCCTGCACAGAAGGGTTTCATACATCAACTTAATGTTTAGCAGAAACAAACAAATAACTTTTAGGCTGAGTTCCTTCTGATAAATGACCCTCTCAAAGCTAGCAACCCTCATAATTTTTATGCACTTGCCCCATTTCAAAGTCACCATCTTATGTTGGTCTCTGAGTGGTTATAAAAGCTACTTTTCCTTGAATACTGGATTTCCAACAGGTCAGGCAACTGGCCATGCCTAGTGAAGTTCCACGGGGCTGAACAACAGTGGGAAGTTTCTCACTGGAAATTTCAGGAGATGCAAAAATGGGAGTCTTTAACAGAGAGCCAAGAACCTGCTAGAAAGCTAAAGTCTAAGAAACTGGAAGAATCCAAAGGGTGTCCTGAATGTCAAAGCTAGAAGCAGGTATAAGTACAGAGCCAGGAACCTAAGAAAGAGAGAGATGGGAAGAAATGGAAATGGGTGGAAAAGAGTAAATGGAGAGTATTCTGGAGCAAAGACTTAGAACAGGAGCTACTATCCATAGTTCGCTTTTACATGCTGTCAAGAGCCATGCATGGGGTGGAGTTTGGAGAGTTGTTCAGTGTTCAGGTTATTCCCCATTTGCCCTTCCATATCCATTCTCTAGCTTTTTTTCCCTGATTTGAACCCCTTTAGATTCCATTATCCAAGTTCTCTTACTATATGTTTTCCAGTTGGGTTTGGCCAGCGGAAGGTTCCAGGAAGAGATCTGAGAGCAGGAGGAGAGGGAGATCAGTGTATTTATTCGTGCCAACACCCACCCTACTGAGTTGCAGATTGGCAGCGGTTGAGTTCTACTGGACCCTTGGCTCCTGCTTAGTGGCTCTTTCCAACAGCTGCAGGTATCACTGGGTTCCTACAATTTTGCTTTCCCACTTGCCCCCTCAGGCCTAAGTATAATAGTAGCTTCCCACCCTTACTAGCTCCAAGGTGCTTCACCATCCATTGCCGGTTCTTATTTCCCTGCCGTCACCTCTGTAAATATTCCCTTCTTCAAAATTCCATTTGGGTGTGCCTTCTGTTTCCTGTTGCTGAAACCCCAACTGATAGTCAGTGAAATGGATATTTACTAGAGTTGGCAAAAATTCTAAACGTTTCTGAGTGGTGTTGCTATCAGTTATGTAAGTTTGTATTCTGTGCTGTAAGTTACCCTTTCATGTGACTTGTGATTCAGGAAGAAAATGCTTTGTTCCTGCCTTTTAGTGGCTTATGGTCTGCCAAGATTACAAGACTGAGCACACGAAATAGCATAACACCGTGAAGGAATTGCTGTAGTGTTGGGAAATGTAATGGGAGAATGGAAAAATTACCCAAGTTCACTTGGGGTTTTCAGGAAAATTCTCTATTGGCAACATGAAGAAGGAATCACTCCCGGATCGATGACCGATTGTCTTCCCTTAACTCTGTAAAGACAAAGATATCCTTTTCTCCCCAGCAGACATCTAAGCAAAGATATCTTTATCATGTAAGCCCTTCCTGAATCAAGCTTATCTTTGGTCAGGTTCCCCAGAGCAGAGACTGAGATGAGAATTCAGGTAGAAGCTCTTTATGAAGGAGGTCCTCCTAGGAGAAACCAGTAAGTGAGTGGGGCAAACAAGACAAGAAAGGGGAAGAGGCCAAGGGTTTGAATTCTGGTGATATCCCAGCCTCAGCTTAATCCCAAAGGGAGCTCAGAAGTATAAATTGCATATCAGAGTTGTTTCCCTTGTGACAAGGGAAGGAGGAGCCTTCGTATTTCCGTACCAGTTAGTTATTGCTTATGAGCTGCCCAGGGTGGGAGGGTGGGTTGCAGAGCAATGTAAGCCTCCCAATAGATCCAGCGAAGTGGATTCAGTAGCCCAAGGGTAGGTCTCTGAAGACAGTGGCAGGTGAGAGTAGTTAGGAGACAAGCAAGTGGATGCTAAGGAATGGATACACAGAACCCACAGAAGTGAATCTAGGGAATCTGACCAGAGCACCAGCATGATCTACTACATGCCCTTCCAGAAGCACATCTGCAGCTATTTAACACAGTTAGGCAAAATCCTGGGGCAAAACAAATAAGCACAACTTTCTTCATATGTACATTTTTAGGTTCTGGAGGCTTTGGAAGAGATCTGGAGTGATGCTTTGTCTCTAAGGTAACCAACGGGATCCCAGGATACCAGATTTTCTGTGCTAAAACACAGATGGTCCTGTGTAACCTGGGATGGTTGGTCACTCTACCTGTGACTCTACCTGAAATGCCACTCAGTGAAGAACTCTCAGGTTATCTCACCGAAGATGTAACACAAGCAGAGCCAGTTAAGTACAGGAAGGTTGCAAACCTCGCTTGATGTAGCACTCAGTGGTTTCTAGGGCTGCACAGAGTCTGGAAATCTGGGAAGAAACTGAGTCTCAACAAGGGATGTGGGGACTGCAGAAGAGGAGGGAGAGGGCTTCAACTCTGGATTATGGTTGGTATAATCCAGGTATGGCAATGGCTTTTACAACCCAAAGCAGCAAGAAGGGCCCTTCTCAAGATGCACTTCTGAGGAAGACCTTGGTTCCCTAGGATAGGAGAGGGTGCTAAGATTCTCTAGAGTCTCATAGTAGTGGGACTAGCTCAGGCTCAGGACTCTCCATTGACCTTTCCTGAGAGGTTTCTCCCAGATAAAATTTCCAGACTAGTGCTTTCATGCTCCTTATTCTTCAGGGAGGAGGCAAAGGAAAAGATGTTTGACGTGAGTTTGAATTTTCTTAAAGTGTTACTGTGAATTCTATTGATGTGTTAATAAATTTCCATTTAGCAATATTCTTGTTTAGCTTTATTTCAAGTCGAATGTGAATGATGATGAGTAATAACACTTCAAATTACATCAATTTTCTATATGAGAAAATATGCCATGTTCATGACATTTTTGTTTTTCTAAAAAGGAATCAAAAGGTGATTCATGACTACAGCTTTTAACTTATGTATGGGTTGAACATTTTTCTAAAGAATGTTGTCGTGATGATTTCACCTTGGGTAAGCTGAAAGGGTTTCAGAGTGAGGGTTGTGAGTTATTGAATTAGAGATCAGTTTGTATGCAGGTGTCAATTGTAACTGTAAGAATCTTCTGAATTTAATGATTCCCAGAGCTAGAATGACGGTTCTTAATTCTAACTGCATGTGAAAAATATTTAAGGAGCTTTAAAATAATTCCAATATCTGGACCCCACTCAACACCAGTGAAATCTGAATTTCTGGAAGTGGAGTCCGAGCAGGCAGGCTTCATGGGCCCATGACATATGCAGTTCCATGGGGCCTTGCACTTACAAGGGCCTGACCTCACCCACTTGTCCTGTCTCAATGGACAGTTGCAAGCAGTCAAGCCATGTGAGCCTTGAGGGAAGCGTCTACCATCACATCTCCTACATACAGCCTTAGGACCCAGGCTTAAGCAAATAGGGATGGGAACTGCTTTTTTCTTGGTCCACTGCTCTTCAAATCAACAGGCTGAGAAGTCGGCTTACTTTGTGCCCTTTGCATCAGTGAGGTAGGAGAACCACCATTAGTTTCTCCTTTCAGCCAGGTACCCAGTGAGGTCTTGAAACCGTGTGAGACCCTTAGCGAGTCATCCACTAGTAGAAGTCTCTGAGCCCTAAACACCAAAAGGAGTGACCCAGAGGCTAGAGAGAAAAGTAGGCAGAAAACACAAAGTCCTAAGTGCTTTTCCTTATTGTCCTCACTTTCCAGAGTGGCCCTTGCTGAATCTTGTGTTCTTTGAGTCACAGACTCCCTTTCGCATCTTTATCATTGGAACACTTGGGCTACTGCACAGAAACCAGGGGAAGACCAAATGATGAAAAAGAAAGGTCTTGGGTGGACAAGTCCTATGATTCAAAACTGATCAGGTTTATCTTTGTTAATATATTGAGAAATAAAAATTGAGCTGATGAAGAGAAAAAGAACACAGAGCACTCATCATGAATGTTATTCTTCACATTGTACACTATCTTTCCTTATTAAGTCTTTGCTTCAATAAAATAAAAATAGTCAAAAAATGAACTGGCTTTCCTATCAAGAAACGGGAGAATGCTTTGAACATTCTTCAGTTCTATTCAGTGAAATATATGAAGCTATAATGTTTGCATCAATCACTCTTTCAGAAAATATTCATCGAGCACTTACACTGTGCCAGACACTGTTGTAGGTGCAGGGGCTCCAGCAGTAAACAAGACCGACAAAAATCCCTGCCCTTAGGGAATGCATATTCTAGTGGGGAGACGCAGACAATACAAATGAGTAAGATATAAAGGATGTTTGATGGAAACAGATGCTACAGAGAAATATAAAGCAGGAAATGGAGCTGCTGGAGGTTGAAGGTCCATAGGGGTTGGGGGTTCAGGTAATATCTAAATGATCACCTTGGTCTTGGGCCCTGGGGAAGTTTTATCCTCACTACAGGCTGGGATTGGCTACCACTACCCTAGAGAGCCAGAGAATGTTTCTTCCCTGGGACCCAACTGCTGGGTGGCACTTCCAGAGATGGAGTCGGCCACCGTATTTATACCATCAAGTAGGTTTAGCGGTTGATGGAATTCTCGTGCATTGTAAAGATGAGCGACCTTTACTGAGGATATCATAACAAAAATACCATGAGTAGGGCTTTCCTGGTGGCACAGTGGTTAAGAATCCGCCTGCCAATGCAGGGGACACGGGTTCCATCCCTGCTCCAGGAAGATCCCACATGCCACGGAGCAACTAAGCCCGTGCGCTGCAACTACTGAGCCTGAGCTCTGGAGCCCGCGAGCCACAATTACTGAGCCCGTGTGCCACAACTACTGAAGCCCGCGCGCCTAGAGCCCGTGCTCCGCAACAAGAGAAGCCACCGCAATGAGAAGCCCGCACACAGCAACAAAGAGTAGCCCTCCCTCCCCGCAACTAGAGAAAGCCTGCACGCAGCAACGAAGACCCAATGCAGCCAAAAAATAAATAAAACATAAATAAATTTATTTAAAAAAAAATACCATGAGTAGACTACCAACATTTTAGACTTTTCTTCATGAGCCCAATTTTTACAAAAGCTAATATAAAATTTGTTTTCATTCTATTGTAACACTGTGATTCAATGGGTGGGCTATAGTAGAATTACACCTGCACATTTTCATGAAGAAATAAATCCGTGGGGCCTTAAGCAGCTCCCGACTGTTTCAAACATTTTCAAAAGGTTTTAGAGCCTAGGTATCAAGATTCAATAACAGACACACAGAGAATTATTCCAGCTTTCCTTTCTTCAGAAAATTGACACTTTCCTTTCTATTTCTCCCAGGCACTTCTGACTAAAGACCGACTCTATTCATCTTCAAGTGGTGCACACTTCTCTCAAAAGTACTGGGTTCTCTTTTATGGATAATATACGAAGGGGGAGGATTTCTGATACTGACTGTGGCTTTATATTGATATCTGTCCGAGGCATTCATTTCAAAATGAGTTCCTCACTAGCAGTGGCAGCTCCGGCGTTTCTATCCGGGAAGGACACGGGAGCTGCATCTAAGTGGAATTTGGAGGTGTGGGCAGGCAATGGGATTTGTGCTGTGGCTTGCTTGATGTTGCATTCTCATATCAAATACATTATTTTTATTCAGCTTAGGTATTTTAGGGGGCTGGCTGGAGAGGGGGTGAGAGCTGGTGGAGGTTATTAGAGAGGATGAAAGCCCCCTGCCTCACCTCCTCACCACAAATGCTTACCAGACTGGGATGAGTAAAGAGAAAAAGCTCCTAGCTGACCTTTCACTCCTATGTCCCATGTCACCATCAGAGTCAGGTCTGGGACTTCTACATAGAGCTCTGAAATTAAGTTCGTCTTGGACTCTCCTTTTCTTCCTCTTCTCCATCTCTCCTCTACCCACCCTACCCAATCCTTCATCTAGTTCCATCTAATCTCTGCTTCTCAGTTCAACTTGGCAAATATTTATGGAGGATACTCTATGAGCTCAGCATTCGACTAGGCAATGGGGGGAATATAATGATGAACTGATAAGCATACAAGTTGGGAACTGACAAGAGTTTAGTCCGGGAACTCTTCCAGACCTATTTACATCTTAATTTGGGATTACTGAAGACCAAAAGTTTTAAGATAAAGGGTGGAAGCTATTTTAACCCAACAACTGGAGGTGGAATTGATTCAGTGGGGTGCATTGGGTGTTGGGGGGGGGCGCCATGTGTGCAGAGGACCCTATCCTGCACCTTTTAAAGTCATACCACCTATGTATCATGTAATCTCAAAAGAAGAGAAAAATCTCCAAGATTCTTTGAACAGGTTAAGATTCTGTGACTTCATGATTCTCAGCTGTAGCCGAGTCCCATCTTGGAGGAGCAATTAGATTAGGTACATTCTCAAGATTCCTTTCAGCTCCTGGATGATTCTACCCTGCTGTCGTCCTTCATGTATTGAGATGACTCTGCCTTTCATTCTTCTTTTTTTTTATTCTTTTTTTAATTTTTAATTTTATTTATTTTTGGCTGTATTGGGTCTTTGTTGCTGTGCGTGGGCTTTCTCTAGTTGCGGCGAGCAAGGGCTACTCTTTTTTTTTAAAAGGGGCTACTCTTTGTTGCAGTGCGCAGGCTTCTCATTGCTGGGGCTTCTCTTGTTGCGGAGCACAGGCTCTAGACGTGCAGGCTTCAGTAGTTGTGGCTCGTGGGCTCAGTAGTTGTGGCTCGCGGGCTCTAGAGCGCAGGCTCAGTAGTTGTGGCACACGGGCTTAGCTGCTCCGCGGCACGTGGGATCTTCCCGGACAACGGCTCGAACCTGTGTCCCCTGCATTGGCAGGCAGATTCTTAACCACTGCACCACCAGGGAAGCCCTGCCTTTCACTCTTGAACATTGTACACTTGAACATTTCCCCCGTGCTGGGTACGGAAGATGATGGGCTGGCATTACCAGGAGTTAATGATTCCCTGGTGTATTGCTTTCCTAGGGCTGCAGTAACAAAGTACCACCAACTAGATGGCTGAAAACAACATAAGTTTATTGTTTCACAGCTCTGGAGGCTAGAAGTCCAAAATCAAGGTGTTGGCAGGGCCTCTATGGGAGGATACTTTCTTGCCTCTTCCAGCTTCTTTGGCTTGTGGGAACATAACTCTGTCTCTGCCTCCATCTTCACATGGCCGACTTCCCTCTGGGCCTGTGTCTTTTCTTCTCCTCCAGCAAAATCACCAGTTGTATTGGACTAACGACCTACCCTACTCCAGAATGACTTCATCTTAACTTACATCTTAATTACATCTGTAAAACCCTATTTCCAAATTAGGTCACATTCACAGGCACCATGGGTTAGGATTTCAACATATTTTTGGGTGGACACAATTCCACGCACAACATCTGGTGACCAACAATGTTTGTCCATGCCTAGGAATAAGGCTTTGATTGGCAGCCATGAAACAGACCAAAACAAAATGGTCCGTGGGGTAGGAAACCATGATCTGACTAGCCTGATGTGCTAATCAGTTGTGCTAACCAGTCCTAAATGTATTTACCCTATCACACCGGCTGTAACACCTTCTTTCTTTCTCTTCCTTCCTCCCTCCCTCCCTTTTTCGTTCCTTTCTTTTCTTTCTTTCATCATGGAATGATATGGTTAAATATTTGGTGCTGTGAAATTTATGGGAAGATCTGGATCAGAAAAAGGTACTTTCCTGTGAGTAAGGTAAATACTGAGGAAATACTGAGGTACTCATCAGTTTATCACATACCCCCATACCATAAGAGAGAGCTTACCTAGGGTTTTGTAACTGAAGGATCTGTTACAAGTATTCAGGTTTATATTTAGCTTTGAATTATACACACACACACACATCCACATACACACACACACATATTTTTAAGTAACTTAGCTGACAGCATCAACATTTCATTCTGAGCATTCCGTGGGTGGTATTGTCTCTATCACCATTGTCTTGTGAGATAACTGGTCACATATTTCCCCAGCACAAGGAGACCAATTAAAGTAATTGGCATTCTGCAAATTTGAAACAATGCCTTGCTCACTAATCCCGATCAGCCAAAGTGAAGAAACTTAGTTCATGCTTTTCTTAGAGCCAGAATAGGAAATTTTGGCAAAAAGAGCTGTCCCATCATCTTCCCTTCTCCTGTAAATCATCTCCAGGTCTGCAATTCTCAGTTATCATAGGAAAGAAAGGAGAGAAGCCCATGCACTAGGCTCAGGCTCACGATAAATTATAACACAGCCCAAAGAGTAAGTGAACAAGAATTATTAAAATAATCATCAGGAGAAACTTTCTCTAGAGGGGAAAGCTAATGTGTTATAAAGCTCTTTATACGGGTGAGGATCAGAATGGGAGATGCCAATAGGATTAAGCTGTTACAACGAACTTATTTTTTGTTTTAACCTCACTGTTTTGAATTTGGACTGGTCATTGGAACTCCTTCTCCTTGACTCTACATGGGATGTTCAGATCTGTCCTTATCAATGTCACAAAAATACTTTTGAAAACAAGTGGAGGGTGACACAGGATTCCCTGGAGACATCATGAGTGTCCAGATGCACTTTCTTATTGAAAGATCAGTGAAAAATTCTCAATAGCCCAGGAACTAAAAGGGAAACGTGAAATGTAATGGTGTAATGATGTTTGGTCAGTGGAGCAAGAGATTTGTAGCCGTGAAAGAAAATACAGATAAAGTTATTTGGATTATGCTTTTTATACATCTCTTAGCATAATTTGGGCTTAGAAAGGATCTCAATTGTGATTTTGTTGGCTTAGTTTTGACCTGAACAAAACGGATTTGCTGGTTTTGTTTCTCCTTTTTATTCAAATGGGACACACCCTCCTGGTTTTGAGAAATCTGATCGTTATCTCTTAGTTAGAACCAGGCCTGATGAAATACTCTTTCCAGTTTTGGATGTTTGATCATGCTGGATTCCTACCAAAAACCTCAGGGGAGACTTGAGGGATAAAGATGACTGTCAAGTGAGCTATGGATTAGGGTCTGATTCTTTGGTAGAAGTTCAATGAAAATAGTTTAGGCAAAGGTAGATTCAATAAGGCAGACAAAAATGCTTTGGGGAATAAGCAAGGCAAAGCAAACACACAGGAACTCATTAAAGCAGCAGCCAATGAGCAATTCACAACCAATATCTGATATATAATTTAAGACCCAAAGGTTACTTAATATCAACTCTATTGCAACACACAAGCACAGAAAAATCTGGCTGGCAATTGTTCTTGAGCTTGCCTTAGCTGTTTTTATTTCACGCAAGTGTTTCTCCGGAGGCACAAAAAAAAATGTAAGAGTAAAATCGGATTTATCAGAGGCATTTACTTGGATTAATTAGGTAATAAAAGCATTTTCAAATTGCTAATTTACTAAGCAATGCCACTGGAATGCTGAATTACTTTACTTTTATTATGATGATCAAAAGAGATAAATGCAGGCCTGGCCACAAAACCAAAGCAGAGGGAAGAGAGGCCGCAGTCATTCTTTGCATAATTACTGGTATTTGTCATCCTTGCCTTGAAAAGGGGATCATCAGGTTTTCTAAAGACTGTTTTCTCTGCTTCAGAGCCTCTTCTTCAGCATGCTGTTTATCATCAACGTTGTCCTCATTTACCCAGCAACAAATGCACGACGAATATGCTTTTCATTAGTCAATTTAATGAATTTAATTTTGGTCCAAAATGTTAATTAAAAAGTGTGCATTTCATTGTTATAAGGATACAACTGAAAAAAAACTCTTGGTTCTCAAGTGTTAGGTTAAATGACTAAAAGCAGAATTGAAAAACAGGGTTAATCAGTATGGAATTTAGTGTTGTGAGCCTAAGGTTGATTTTGATCATCAATTATAATTAATTTCCTATCCCTTTAAGAAAACAAAGGCTCAAGAACCATGGTATCTACAGCTTTGTTTACATTTAAGTAGACATTTTTGAAGAAAACAAGTGTAAGAGGAAACAAAGTTTGCCGCAAAGAGAAAAGCCCTAAAGAAAAAGCTGCTATCCATCACTAGAAAATGAATACGAATTGTATTATTTCTTGGCTTTAAAAAAAAATCTGTTCTTTGCCAAATCTAACAATGTTGCCAACCTGGAAGAAAAAAGGATCCATTTTTTTTTACATAACCACATTTAATAATTTCCATGAAACTGACATTTTAGAACTATGGCAAAAAGCCAAATTAAAACTTTTGGGTTCCTAATCCCTAAATCCCGAGCTCGTTTTCTTAAGAAATACCTACGATACACTTTAAAAAGAACCCAATTAATAATTACATTGGGCTTAAATAACGCATACACACTGGATCTGCTTCTGGAAAACACAGCTGTTCTGTTATTTATATTTGGCTATTTTTAAAAATTAGAGATGTGGCCATATATATATATAAAGTAACTTTTTTAAAAAAACAGTGAATCTGTTGTCTTCTACATCATTAAATTTGAAAAAAGCCCCTACAACCAATTAGCTTGGAAATCTCATATTCATGCTTCTGAATGTTGCTGCGGTGGTAACAAGGAAAGCAGCACATCCAGGTATTTAATGTATCAGAAACAAGGCACAGGCAGCAACTTGTATCCCGCGGCAGTTGACATGCTAATTTCTTCGCCTCCTCTCTCGCGCACACTCCACCCCGCTTCACCCACCCCCCTTCCCCCCAAGACACGAGGTACCCTCTGGGCCGTGGAAGGTGCCTCGCGGGGAGTGAAGAGACACCGGAAGAGCGAGGGCAGAGCGCGCGGTGCCCACGCCCTTGGCCGCTGGGTGAGTGCGGGCGGCCGCCGCGGGCTGGGGGAGAGGGGAGCGGGGTAGGAACGCGGGGTGGAGGCGGAACCCCTCCACCCTCCTTCGCCCGGGACTGGGGATCTGCGGCAGGAGGCGCGGGGCCCGCAGCCCCCGGCTGGGCCCGGGCGAGGATGGGCGGGCGGGGGGCGGAGCGCTGCGCTGCGCTGCGCGGGGCGGCGGGAAAGGGGCGGGGAGGACAGCTCTGGCTCGGGCGGGCTGAAGGACGGTGGCAGAACCTGCGGGCTAGGTGGGAGGTTCAACCTCACGGAGGAAGGGGAGCGAGGACCGCCGCTGCCGAGGAGCGAGGAGACGTTTGGAGGCCGAGGGTCAGGCCGCCGCCACCTCCTCCAGCAGTGGACACGGCGGAGACGGCGCAGCCGGCGGGCGCACCGGCCGCAACGGCCACCCTGCGCGCAGGTGGGCAACCCCGCTGCGCTCTGTCCCCTCCTGGGCCGCCACGGGCCGGATGCCCTCCCTTCCCGGCCGCTGAGCTCAGGGACGAGGGCTGGACAAGTCCGGGGGCCGGAGGAAGGTGCACGGCCCCTCAGGGTGCACGCTTGTGCGCGCGCGCTGTGCTAGGTGGGGAAGAGGCGCGGAAAAGCTGCGTCCCTCGGGAGTCACTCCCTCGGGGTTCGCGGTCCCCATCCCACCCCCTCCTGACGAGCTGACCCCCCGAGCGGCTTCGGAGGACTGCGACCCCCTTCCCCTGCCCGCAGTCTCGGTGGTGCGTGCAGTTCGCCCCCCTCTTCCCAATCCACACCCAGCATCCATCAGGACGCCCCTGCTTGGGGCCCGCGGGACTGTAGGAACCTTGGGAGAAGAGAGTGGTGGCAGGACCAGGCGGGGCGTGTGCGGGGAAGGCAGGAGTTGCTCGAGTATTGTCTGCCGGGGCGGGTGCCTGAGCCCGCGCGCTCCCTAGCCCTTTCAGGGCCAGAGGTGGAGGTGGGGCTGTGTGTGGATGGGGGGACGGGGGTGGAAGAGCGGGTTTGCCGAACTTCCCTCCGAAGGCTGACTGTGTACATGCACTTGGCGCCTTGTGCAGGTTTGGACGAGGGTTTCAAGGAGGCACGTGGGAGCAGGACTGGTCGCTGGTGGGCCCCCCAAAGAGCCTCTTGGGATGGCCCAGCGCGCCTTTGGGGTTGGGAAGGAAGGGAGAGTGTGAGTGTGTGTGAATGTCCGTCCTACGGAGGAGGAGGAGGAGAGTGGATCAAGGAGACTTGATTTTCATGGATTTGCTGCAGTTACTTAAACCAGACCAGACTTTCGGGGCATTAAAGTGAATCACCGGTAAGTAGGGACGGGTCCCTGGTGGGGCTAAAAAAGGCCCCGGGGTTTGCCGGGTAGCGGGCTCGGCGGGCCTGCTTGCTGTGTGGCTTCTGGCGCTGTCTCGCCTAGGGGTGGGGGTGGGGATGGGAGTGGGGTGGGGTAGGGAGTGGTGCCTGTGTCTTTGGCTTAAGGTGCTGGAGCTGGGACACTTGTCCTGGATAGACTGTGGGACCAGGAGGAGGCAAAAAGCTGTGCGGTGCCGTCTGTTATTCTCAATTAACTCTGGAATCTCAGTGTCTGTCTGTCTGTCTCTCTGTCCTCTCTCTGTGTTCTCTCTCTCAGACACACACGCACACACACACACAAACACACACACACTTCACACTACAGACCCTGGCGTAGTCTGCTTGTCTGTCTGCCTCTGTCTGTCACACACATCCACACCACACACACACCCTGGTTCGGTCTGTTATTCTAAATCAACTCCGGGATCTCAGTGTGTGTGTGTGTGTGTGTGTGTGTGTCTGTCTGTCTGTCTCTCACGCACACCACACACAGACACATCCCTCTCGTCCCATGGCTGCTTTGACTGATAGTTGCTCATGGATTTTATTCGTTACTTGTTCTGCTCATGGATTTTTATTATTCTTTTTTTTAAGAAAAAAGACCTAGCTGTATGAAAATCTGTGGGGTGTCAGAAAGACCTTTCAGCACTCACCCACATTCAAATCAAGAATAGGGCTTTAGGATGAAAATACCCCACCTAACTGTTTTAGATCGGACAAAGCTCTAGTTGGTGTTAGAATTAACATTATTATTTTAAATAGACATTTTACAACCATGCGACAGAGTAATCTTTGCCTGGATCTCTCCCTCTCTCTTTTCTTTGCGGTAATTTACAGAATTCTTAATTACCCAGTTAACAAAGTGGTCAAGTTGTCTTCTAATATTAAAAGACAGGTCTTGAAATGGTTGTAGGGTTGGCATGAGAATGGTTCTGTGACTCCATCTCTTCCTTTAATGAACTGATCAGAGTGGTGTTGATCTAAGACTTATGTATGGTTCGATTTCTAAATAATTTATCAAACCGTTGGGCGAGAGGGACTCCTTACAAATTTTCCACACAAAAGAGAGAGAACACTTTTATCTCTTGGAGCAAATATTTTGCCACTTTCCCTTCAATTGTCCCTGTTAGATGCCTAGAAAAGATGCATGGTTGATGAATAAATACATGGCTTATTTCTCTTTTATGTCTACAGGTGGCAGTGTAGAAGCCAAGATGGGAGCTTCTAGAAGTGCTTTCGGAAAAATAAGACTGAACCCGAGTAAGCAAGCACAGGGACCTGAAAAACCACAGGTATGTAGAACAATTAATCCACCTATCTGGCTTTAAAATTATTGCATTCCAGTATCTTGACATTTATATCGACTTTTAAGAAGTGAGATGTACTTTGAGGTCTTCTCAAAGGAGAAAACAAGTGTATTCTATTGCAGACGATGTATTTAAATAAAAATACTGCACGTCATTATACTGCGTTACTTTTTACTGCTCTAAAAATGAGGCATTGTGTTTCCCATTGTGACCACGTGGCTTTGCATTTAACCAGTTGTTGCTTGATGCTTGCTTTTAAAAACACTTTTCCTGAAACTGTATAAAACTGCAAATTGTTCTGAATAATTTAATTTGGGACACTGTTACCCAAGCCACCCTACTGAGTCGACATAATAGTCTCTGCTTTTTATAAAAACTGTGTCTCACTGTTGACTTGACATCTCACTTATCAGAATACCGATGCATTAGGCTGCTGCTTCTTTTTTTTTTTTTTGGCTGCACCGGGTGGCATGTGGGAATCTTAGTTCCCAGACCAGAGAATGAACCCGTGCCCCCTGCAGTGGAAGGTCAGAGTCCGAACCACTGGACTGCCAGGGAATTCCCTAGGCTGCTTCTTTTAAACCAGCCCTTCTGTTTTTAACCAGCTTGTCATTTTTCTCCTCCTACCTTGCTGCTTTTCCAAGCCCAATATGTAACAGGTACCTTCATAATTCACCCACTTGACTCAACTAATGACAGGTTTAATATGGGATCAAAGACAGTCAAGTTCTCAAGTTCAGAAAGTTTTTCACTGTGACACAATTCAAAAGAATTTGCCTTTGGTCATCATTAAAATGTAAGGTTTTGCATATTAAGGCCCTTTTTCAACCACTGGGTATGTTATGAGTGGTAGAGGAAGTGGGTATGGGGGTGGGGGAAGTTCACCTTTGTGGATTTTAATTTTCTTTCCTTAGATTTGTGAGCCATAGCTAATGATGCTTTCACGGGGAAGCTAAAGTCATTATCATATTGGTTGTACAAGGAGCAGGCATCAAAATGGCTGTTAAAGAGGATGAAGCTTTCTCTTTCCTTAGGGGGTGTATGCTTTCATCCAATGCCAGAATGCGGAGACATCTTTTGATTTTTGACATTCTGCCTTTATGGCTGAGGAGGGATTTGTTTAGCCCCTGCCAATGAGGGTGTAAAACAAAGTCAGATGCTGTTCTTGAAGCTTAAAAAGATCAAATTGGACACTTACCAGTAGAAAGCAAATCGGGAGCTCTGACTCAAAAAGTATAGACTAAACTAAAGACTGGAAGGTTGTTTACTGGAAAGATCCCATGGGTATGGAGTGGCTTCAGGAAAGCTCTTGGACATTTAGGAACACATAAATTTGCACTGCGTGGGACTTAGATTCATTATCTGACTCTAAACTGGGAAGTAACTAATCATCGCTCAGTGTGGCTAAGAGGAATAGGGTCTAATCTTCTAAGTCAGAAAGGAAAGGAGCAAAGATGAGATTTTATTCCTTTTCGGAATGATAGCATTCTCATTATAGAGACATCAGATGCTTTAGAGATATTTTATTTTCGAGGTATAACATACATACAATAAAGTGTGTAAAATGCATTAATCTGAAGTGTACTGCTCAATGAATTTTTACATGTGTATATGCCCGTGGGACCACCACCCAGGTCAAGACATAGAACATTTACAGCACCCCAGAAGATGTCCTTCTCTTTCCCCTTCTGGTCAGTTTTCATCCCACTTCCAACCTGAAGGTGACCACATGGTGATTTTGTTTTCACATTGTAGTTTTTGTTAAACTCCATCCACTCGTTTTGTTAGTTGCTAAGCTCCGTATAAATAGAATCATATAGAAGGGACTCGTGTGTGTGTGTGTGTGTGTGTGTGTGTGTGTGTGTGTGTATCTTCTTTCATATAACATAATGTCTTTGCGATTCATCCATGTTACTGTATTAGTAGTTCATTCCAGTCTATTGTTGAGTAGTATATCCGTTGTATGGATAAACCACAATTTGTTTATCCATTTTCCTGTTGGATTTTTGGATTGTTTCCAGTGTGTGGCTAATATGAATAAAGCAGCTATGAATATTCTGGCTTATGATTTTTGGTGCACACGCTCACTCATTTCTTTTGAGCATATACCTTGGAGTGGAATTGTCAGATCACAGGGTAGGCTTATATTTAGCTTTAGTAGATATTGTCAAATGATTTTCCAAGATGGTTGTACCAATTTAAATTCGACCAAGAGTTCCAGTTGCTCCACATTTTCACCAACACTTGGGTTTTTTTTGGCTTTTAAAATTTTAGCTACTTTTGTGGGGGCATAGTGGTATCTCCTTGAGGGTTTTTAAAATTGTGGTAAAATATACATAAAATTTACCATCGTAACCATTAAAAAATGTACAGTTAGTGGTGTCAAGTACATTTACTTTGTTGTGTAACCATCACCACCATCCATCTCCAGAACTCTTTTCATCTTGCAAAACTGAAACTGTACCCATTAAATGTTTTGTAACCAGCTTATTTCATTAGCATAATATCCTTAAGATTCATTCATGTTGTAGCATGTGTCAAAATTTCCTTTCTTTTTATGGCTAAATAATGTTCCATTGTATGAATATACACCACATTTTATTTCTCCATTTGTCTGTTGGTGGACACTTGGGTCGCTGCCGCCTTTTGGCTATTGTTGTGAATAATGCTGCTAAGAACGTGGGTGTACAGATATTTCTTTGAGACCCTGCTTTTATTTTGGGGGGTACATACCCAGCAGTGGAATTGCTGGATCATATGGTGATTCTGTTTTAATTTTTTGAGGAACCACCATACTGTTTTCTATAGACATTGCACCATTTTACATTCCCAACAGTGTATAAGGGTTTCAGTTTCTCCATACCCTTGCCACCACTTGTTATTTATTTATTTTTTGATAGAAGCCATCCTAATGGGTGTGAGGTGGTCCTTAAGGTCTTAATTTATGTTTCCTGATGAGTAATGTTGTTAAATGCCATTTCACATACTTATTGGCATTTGGATATCTTTTTGTGAAAGTCCTGCTAAAATCTTTTGCCCAGTTTTGAATTGGATTGATTTTTTTCTTATTTCTTTGTCAAAGTTCTTTTGTATTCTACACATGGGTCCTTTGTCAGATATATGTATTACAGACATTTTCTCCCAGTCTGGCTTGCCTTTTCATTGTCTTCACAGTATCTTTTGATGATTTTTAATGAATCCAATTATCAGTTTTTTTTTCTTTCATGGCTATTGCTTTTTATGTTCTATTTATGAAATCTTTGCCTACTTTGGGGTTATTTTTAAAAACTTCCTTTCTAGTTACTGACAATATATAAAGGCAATCTGTTTGGAAGATGCAATAAATTAACCAGAAGCAGATTTCAAAAAAGTACCCTAAGAATGAAAGTTAATGATGTTCTTTGCTGCAGCAGGTGCCAGAAGGGGTTTGAAAAAAAGTGTGTTTTTCAGTAAAATACATGGACACAGATGCTCTTACTCAAGCGGCTCCTGTTGCCATCTCCCCCGACCCCCGCACTGATTACGACCTCAGGGCCCCTCTAAAGTGGGAGGAACCCTAGGGAAGAGCCCCGTGGATGACTTGGCTAGGGGAAAGAATGTGGCAAAAGGGATGGTTTTCTATTTTTCCTTAATTGGTAATCTATACTTTCTGAGCGATCCTTCCTCTCCTCTCTTCCATCCCCAAGGAGGGTTGCTGCTGTTTGGTGCTGCTTCTTTCCTTTGCCTCTGAAATATCCATGTCCCTGGGGATTCTGCCATTCATTAGCTTTTGCTCTTCTCCAGCTCTATCTTTTCCCTGAAGGCCCTGTGTTCACATTCACTCTCCTGTCTTGAGCTGGCCCTCTCCTCCTAACCTGTGTTCTGAAGACTCCCCAGGTCTTTATCACCTGTTCCCACCACCCGTTCCTCAGCATAAGGTCCAGATCTGTATCCTTCTCTGCCTCCTGGACATTTCCCACTGGGTATCCCACAGGTGCCTTTCTTTCTTCCTCCCTCCCTCCCTTCTTTCCTTCCTTCCTTCCTTTTTAATTGAAGTATAGTTGATTTACAACCACAGGTGCCTTTCTAAAAAACCTGTGGTGTTCCTTTCCAGCCCGCTCTTCTGCTTTTATACCTTAATGAATGTATTTGCTATTAATCTAGGATCCCAAAGTAGAAATCTTGGCACTGTCTCTGATCCTCCCATGCAACTTATATCACCCTCACAGCCCATATTTAGGTGGTTGTCAAGGCTGCTGGATCCTTCTCCTGTCTCTGAAACATCTTTCAGAGGCATCTTCTCTTCCCTATATTTGCTACCTCGTGGTTCAGGTCTCCTTGAGGATTGTAATAATAGCCTCCCAATTCATCTCCCTGATTCTTACTCTTGCCTCTAATCCCCCACTTGTCATCAGCTTTCGTTTCCTAAAACACAGATTTAATCACGTCATTTCCCACTTAAAAAATGATGTGTAACTCTCCATGCCTACAAGAGGCATTCAGATCCCGTAGCATGATTTACAGTATGACACCCTTCATTATTTGCCTTCAACCTGCTTTTCCTGCTCTGTCATCTGCCATTTCCTCCCCGCACTCCATCTGTCTTAAACTGTTTTCCATTCCTAGAACATTCCTTGAGCTCTTTTCCTGCATATGTGCTTTTGCACATGCTGTTTCTTCTACTTCTGATGTACATTCCTGTCCGCTGGTGACTTACTGGTTTTTCATTAAAAACCAGCTCAAATGTGACCTCTTCTTTGACTGAGCCTTTGTATCCTCTAAGTAGACCTTGTTATTCACAGTTAGGGGAATGACTCCGTAATTGCAGGCACTATCGCAGATTAATCTTTGTACCCCCAGAGCACTACTTCAAATATAGAAGGTGTTTAACAAATGTTCACTGAATGAATAATTCATGAAGAAGCTATTCCTTACTATATCAGTTAGCTTTGGCTGCTCAACCAACCACCACAGTATTGGCTTGGTTAGTGGTTTAAAACAACCAGCATTTAGTTAGTTCTTGATTCCGTGGGTTGGCAATTTGGGCAGGACCCACCTGGGCAGTTCTTTGGATCTGGGCAGGTTTTTTGCTGGGCGGGTTGGGGGCTGGATCTTCCAGGATGGCCTCAGCTCCTCTCCACATGGTTTCTAATCTTTAACCAGGCTAGTGTGGCCTTGTTAACACTGTGGGTGGCAGAGTTCTAAGAGAGGGTGCGGAGGCATGCAAGACTTCTTGAGGATTAGGCTTGCGACTGGCACAAGGTGGTTCCCTCTGAATTCTGTTATCTGAAACAAGTCACAAAGCCAGCCCTGATTCAGGAGGTGGGGAAATAGATTCCCTCTCTTGAGGGAGGAGATGCACTCATGCTGCAAGGAGCACAGATAGAGGAGAATAATTGCAGTCATTTTTACACTTACCTAGGAGCAGGAATATGAGATTAGACCAGGCTTGGTCCAGAGGGCTGATTACACGTAGGTCCCCAGTAGGGAAAATAGTTTTGACCCTGACAAATTGCGTCTGTTTGCATCTAAGATGAGCCTAACCAAGATGGTCCATTGGTTCCTAGCATCCTCCTTTGGCTCTCCCCTCAAGTCCTCTCTCCTTATCCTTTTTTATCCAAAGCATGTTTAAGACAGCCCCAGTTTCCTTTTGGTAGTGATGAAGTACCATTGTTGCTGTGGGATGGGGGCATTGCTCTTCAGTCCTGGTGAAAGAAGAAACGTCTCTCCTCCTCCTTCATTCTGGAAGCTGTTGTAGATACCCTTGGGCATTGGGGAACCTTCTCATTATGGAGCACCCTTGAGTATTTGCCATTGATTTGTCTCTAGCATCTGATTTAAGAGGCATTTTTGGAAAAGGAGAATGTCAGGAAGTGAAAAGAGATCTGATTGATTGAGGCTGTTCATCTGTGTTCTCCCTCACCATGTGTGAAAATTGAAGCTATCGTCCTACTGAGAAACAGTAGTAGTAGTTTACCCAATCTTAATGTTTGTGTGCTTTTCCAGCTGCTACAAACTATTCAGAGTGGAAACATGAATTTAAAAGTTTCTGATTTACTACCTATTAAAGGATCCTTTTTAAGGACCAGAGTTCATTAGGAGGAAGTATTGTTCCAATATACAGGTAGTAGATTAGTTGAAACATACGTGAAGTGACCCCAATTTTCCAGAGATAATATAGTAACCATGGATAGATTTGAGTTTTTCCAGAACTTTATTTTAGCACACATCTGTATGTTTTAAGAGAGCTGTTTGAAGTATTTAAAGAAAACATAAACATTTTACCTCATTCAAGCTTATTTCTACTAATCCTAGAGATACAAATGAACTATTAAGTGACCAAAAAGCCTAAAGGAATAGGAAGCACTTCAAGGGCCTTAAGACCCCCTCTGGCCTCTTTATGAACTCTCATGTGTTTTCAAAACCTCCTGCCTTGTGCCACTTCTAGATTGGCCATTGACACAGAGGCATGAAAAATCCACAACTCGAGTAATCCTCTGTCAAAATAACAGGTGTGCTACTATTTATGAAAATAGGACTTTCACTTATGTTAAAAAATATCTTCTAGAAGTTTTTCTCTTATGGCATGCTTTACCTTTTATTTTTCAGAGAACAGAAGATTTAGTTCACATCTCACTTATTTATAGATCAGTTTCTTATTGAATCTCTGTATTGCATTTGCTACTTACTTAAAATGACAACATCAATTCAAGTGGCCACAGTTTTTTTAGAAGACCATGACAATTTTGAGTTAGAATAATCAATATTTTTATCTGTTAATAATTTATCAAATCAAGGAATTATAACAGCTTGCAATAGGGTACTAATTGAGATAGCATTTACAGGTTACTCATGCTTTGTTTTTCTAAAAGAGCTAGTTTAATATCACAGACAATAGTCTAAAATATTTTATATATTATATTCCCAATATGTTGCATAATGTGTGTTTTCCTTCCCAACATATACTTACTGATGTATAAATACATAGTCTATATGTACTATACTATGTGGAGAGAGAAACACTGCTGTTCTGGTTCCCAGTAGGCTTCTAAATAGCTGTGGGGCCGGGCACATCATTCTAATGCTCTGGGCTTGTTTTGTCATCTCTAACATAAGGGTTGGACTGTTTATTTTTAAAGTCCCATTTTATTCTGACACTCCATCAGTCTTAATACTATGGTTGTATTTTTTCCCCCTGACTTTAGTAAACTATCATAAAACTCTTACTGGGATTAAAATTTTTTGATCGCATAAAATGTAGAATCACATTACAAGGTTAATGAAATGAGATCAGTGGCTAGGTGGAAACCAGGAGGCAAGGATCCATCATAGTATATTCAAATTTATGTTATTGTGGAATTTTCGTGTGCTTGGTCAAGAGCAGGGTGACTACAATCCCACTAAAGAATGTACACTATTGTTGAGTAGGGTGTCCACCCCCACACTGTCCTCTTTATCATAACCTCTTCAAGAATAGGGAGGGCTAAGTTGTATTAGACTAAGTTTGGGGGTGGCTACATGACTTCCTCAGTGCTTGCCAGCTTTTTGTACTAAGCATTTGACATTCACAAGTCCAGGTGTGGTTTTCCTTATATCATCCTGCTTTGGTTTGCTGACTTTCTTGAATTTGAGGGTTGATGTCTTTCATCAGTATTGGAAAATTCTCAGCCATTGTCTCTTCAAATATTGCTTCTGTCCTCTTCTGTCCTCACTTCCTTCCCTCTGGCTCTCCAATTAAATGGTCAGGAGATTCTTCATGTTTCTTACGATCTATTTTTCTTTCTTTCCCCTTTTCTATTTGAGTTTTAACGTGAATGTTTTCCATTGACCTTTATCTTTAAGTTTACTAATCCTGTCTTTTGCTCTGTCTGGTATTGAACCCATCCAGTGAGTTAATATCAGGCCTTGTATTTTTCTTAATTTCAGATACTTAATTTTTCTAGGATGTCCATTTGATTTTTTTATATAGATTCTAGCTCTCTTTTGAAATCCTCCATCTTTTCATCCATTTCCTTCTCTTTTTTCTCTCTCTCTTTTTTTTAACCAATTAATCAGTTAGTTTAAAGGTCTTGTCTACTGAATCCAATAGTCTGAATCATCTGTGAGCCTGCATCTATTGTTTTTCTTCTCTTGAATATTGGTTACAGCTTTTCTTCATGTCTTGCAGAAAATATAATATAATATAAAATATATATTATATAAAATATTGCAGCTTTTCTCATGTCTAATAATTTTTTATTTTGTGCCAGACACAGTGTGTGAAAGAATCTTACTAGTTCTGGATTACATCTTCCTCTGGAGAGGATTTCCTTCTTTTCCTCTGTTTGGTAAATACAGTGAGGAGCTGATCACCTTCACTCCATCAGGAATAGAGCTAAGCTAAGGCTAGGTTGCAGTCTTAGGAAGACTCAATCCAATTATGGTTGTTTGTGCTCCTCAGGCCTGGCTCTCCTGGGCTTTTGATTGAAAACTTAGTGGGAGATTAAATTTTCCCCTTTGGCGGTCTTGGGCTTATTAGTCTCCTATCCCCTTAATTTCAAATTCTTGCAACTGTCTTGAGGAGAAACTTGGTTAAGTATTTGAGGCTGCATACCTATTTTAGTAAAAACTTCATCTCCGAAACACCATGAAACTGGAGAGTTCACTCTAAAAAGAAACCTTGAGCCTAATATCTCAGCCTCCTTCTCACAGCTCCAGAACTGAACACATGGGTGTATTTTCCATCTGTCACATTAGCCTTTGCATGTTCATCAAAAAGCTTTGCTGGTTTCTTTTCCTCAGTAGAAATTCTTTCTCTTGGTCTCATCATATGAACCCAAAGTTCCCAAGTGCCCTGAGGGAAGAAGATCAGCAATTATCTGCTCACCTCAGAAGGGCTCCCTTCTTTTGATATTCTTGTTCTTGAGTCCTTTAGAGCCTAATGGAAGACTCATACTTTTTTTTTTCCTGCATAAAACATATAAAATGGGATCTGCAATTTCATAATACATCATTTTCACATCCTCATCTATTCTCCGTGTGGAGTCTTCTGTTTAAACAGTAAACATTTTTCAGCTTCGTGATAAAAGTAATTTTTGGTTGTAAGCACCTGCTGACTCATTACAATATTTCCCAAGGAGGAGAATGGGAATACTTCTACAGTATGGTCCTCTTCAAAATATTTTCATTGTATTTTTTTTTTTTTAGTTTTTTCCATTTTAATTTGTCTAGAAAACATTTTGTAGGTAGAAGATGGAAATGGAGGCAGTTTCAGTTGGTTTAAAACTCTCTCGGATGGATTCCTTACTGGATCCATTTTACTTCTGCTTTGTACTAAAACGAGGCATGACTGTCATTACCACCCCTCCCATTCGTGAGAAGAATTTGCTCCAAAGAATTCTAGTACCATTAATAGGCAGCATCCATATGGTTTGCACATGGAAAAAGGAGAGAAGGAGCCCCTCAGATTATTTAAATTGGAACCATTTCATCGTTAAGGAGCAATTCTGTTGTTAACTTCTCTCAGAAGCCGGGTAGACCTGGCCAGTGCTGAGAGCCCCAGGGCTGGTGGGAGCCCTGAGTTCTAGTATCGGCTCTGCCTCCCACAAGTCATTTGTCCCAGGGGAGTCCTGTTTTCTCATCCCGAGAATGAAGACATTGAAATAGTTGAACCCTAGTTCTCTCCTTCTCTGCCCTTTGGATTCAAATCATTCATCACTTGGAAATTAGGATTGTACTTGCATTTCAATAAACTATACTGCCGGGATCAATTAAAAGAATCAAACTCTGCAAATGTCTTTTGGCTCATGAATTTTCTGTGTTTGTGACACCAAATGCGGTATGTCACTCTCTAAGAAACAATGAAAAAATAGTATCTTTGAGTCCTGAGTACCAGGATTCAAGTCCCAGGTTTGTCATTCGTCTGCTCTGGGGCCTCGGGCACATCATCAACGTCTATAAGCATCCGTTTTCTCAACTGGAAAATGGATAGAATACAGCAGCCTTACCTGTTTCACAGGACTGTTGTGAGGCTGAACTAAAACGTTTCATGTGTGAAGGCTCTTTATAAACAGTAAAGAGCTGTAAAAACATCAATTATCATTAGGACTGTAATGACACAGCCCTTGTCAGCAGTAACCATCTGTTTGTTGTGGCTGTCACTATCAAAAGTGAGATGTGAAAACAGCCCAAGGGTATTTAAATTGTATACACCTTGACTTTGGTTCCCATTTCACTTTTTGGGGGAGAAGGGGGGCTAGGTAAGCTGACACTGTGTTCAAGGTATAAGCTCTTTCTTTGGAGCCATTGAAATGTAGAGCCGGATGGGGTGGTGGGATTATTTTAGCAAATCCCCCTCTTTTAAAGATGCAGTTTAGGAAGTTCACCTGACTTGCTTAAGGTAACAGAGCTGCTTCAAGGTAAAACCGCAACTAACACCAGTAAGTGTTCTCTGTTTAAACCCTGATTTGTGCAATTACTTCTACAGTTTTGGTCAAGGACTGAAATAAAGAGATTGCTTTTGTTTTCAAACCTTGGGATTTTCCATTTCCCTTCTCCTTCACCTTCTGACATCTTACTTCTTTCCTACTTCACAGCCCCCACTCCCATTCTGGTGGTGGTACCTCTCCCCACTTCAGAGAAGAGGGTCCTTCACCTCTCACCCAAAGCTGCCCCCCAAGTGATTTTGATTCTGGCCCCGTTTGCCTCCTCCCGGATTTCTCTGGCAGTTATCCTATATTCCTTTTCTTTTTCTTCATTTTCTTTATTGTGGTAAAGCACACAGAACATAAAACTTGCCATCTTAACCATTTTTACACATACAGCTCAGTGGTATTAAATACATTCATAATGTTGTACAACCATCACCACCATCCATCTCCAGAACCCTTTTCATTTTCAAAACTGGAACGCTATCCCCACTGAACAATAACTCCCCATGGCCCCCAAACCCCTGGCAACCACCCTGTTACTTTCTGTCTATATGATTTTTACATGTATTCCTTATGCAGTAATGTACAAGCACGGTGACTGGTGCTTAGTGGTAACCCTGAAAGCTACCTTTCTGCCTCTCTACTTCCTTTGCTTCCCTGGTGTCCTTCTTTTTATTTCCTTTTTCTCACTCTCTGCCTCTCTCTTGCCCCCCTGCTCTGCCTACCACCCATTTGATGCAGTTTGTTTTCTGTGTCTTGGGGACAACTTGCCAACCAGCTTCTGGGCACTTTTTCTTCCTTCTTTGGCCTCTTCCATCCCTTAGAATCTAGGCTGGCTTCCTTCCCTGCTTCTAATTTTTTATTTAAAAAATATTTTTTAAATTTAAATTTTTTAATTGGAGTATAGTTGATTTACAATGTTGTGTTAGTTTCAGGTGTACAGCAAAGCGATTCAGTTATACATATACATATATCTATTCTTTTTCAGATTCTTTTCCCATATAGGTTATTACAGAGTATTGAGTAGAGTTCCCTGTGTTATACAGTAGATCCTTGTTGATTACCAATTTTATATTATAGTAGTGTGTGTATGTTAATCCTAACCTCCTAATTTATCCCCCCCCCCACCTCCCTTTCACCTTTGGTAACCATAAATTTGTTTTCTATGTCTGTGAGTCTATTTCTGTTTTGTAAATAAGTTCATTTGTGTCATTTTTTTAGATACCACATATAAGTGATATCATATGATATTTGTCTTTCTCTGTCTGACTTAGTATGATAATCTCTGACGTTCTTCTGCAGTGGAATTCAGCAGCAACGCGTAGTTCCCTACCCACTCTTCCTCCATCTATGCTCACCAGCCAACAGGGGCTGTTTCCTCACACCCTTGACCCACACCACACTGAGCCTTCATGCCTTCAGCCCCTTGCTTCTCTTTTCTTCCGTAAACATTTAGCCCAAATGCCTCCCTCAGTGAAGTCTTCACCAGCAACCTCAGCTGCAGCTCCACAGAACTTTGGAAGTCCTTCTAGCAGCCCTGATTTCAATGTCAGTGGATTCCATTTCATCCCCCTCCGAGTCAGTGAGTGCTTCCTGGGCAGGGGCTGTGGGGGATTCTTCTCTATCAGCCTTGGCCCTCGGTGCTGAATCAGTGAAGGAGAGCATTCATTCATTCAAGTACACTTCCTACAGAGAAGTGCTTTTCTGATTTAAGAGGCTGAATATTGATCAACCACGGGGAACATCAAGGTATGAAATCAGAAAAGAGAGGTTCACATTGTTTCTTGTGGGCATCTATGTTATCAGCTAATTTATTGAATATTGAGTTATTTTACATGAAGTACCACAGTGTGCTGGGTAGAATAAAGGCCCTCCAAAGATGTCTGTACCCTAAACCCTGGAACCTGTGAACATGTTAAATGGCAAAGGAAATTAAGGTTGCAGATGGAATTTAAGGTTGCTCGGCTGACCTGAAAATAGAGAGATTGTCCTGGATTATATGGGTGGACCCAGTGTAATCACAAGGGTCCTTAAAAGTGGTATGTACTGTAGGATGTCCTTATAGCTAAGTTCATGGACTGCTGAGGGTCTCAAATTGTCTTGAATATTATCTTTGGTTAATGCTTCACTGATAAATTCCTTTCTATAACAGATATAATTCTATCAGTTTTCTGTGATATTAGATGTAGTGAAAGAAATGTACTTTTATCGAATGCTTTTATGAGTCAGGTGCTTTATATCTATTACCATATTGAATGTGCTAAATAACCCAAGAAGTAGATATTATTAAGTCATTTTATGGATGAGGAAACAGAGTGGTTAACTTACACAAGGTCACACTGCTAGTAACTGGTGACCCTGAGATTTAATTGCACCTAAAGAGAAAAATTCTTAGGTGTGACATTTTCCCTTTTGCAAGGCATGCTCATGGTTTATACTAATGCTATATTTTTAAAAAGTCTTACCTTTAAATTTGAAAGTTGAAGATTAATTTGGATTTTGTCAAAGCAATAGGACACTGTAACAGATGTAGAAAATAGAGGGCAAAAATTAACCCGAAGTCCAACAAAATCTTTATTTTTAAAATTTTTATTTTATATTGGAACATAGTTGATTAACAATGTTGTGTTAGTTTCAGGTGCAGAGCAAAGCGATTCAGTTATACATATACATGTATCTATTCTTTTTCAAATTCTTTTCCCAAACGAAATCTTGATTGTATTTTGGTATATTTCCTTTCAGTCCTTTCATTCCTGTGCATATGCATGTTGCAGTTTCCCACAGCTGTCATCTTGGTCATATTATACCTATTTTCATTTTATATCATGTATTTTTCGTATCATGTGTCTTTATTATCTTTAATGGACAATAGGTTGTTGCCAATTTTGATTAAAAGTAATGCTGAAAGAACAGTTACCATCTGGGACATGCTGTTCTTTTGGCAGAGAGCAGGAACACGATCCAAATCATGCAACACAGTTAAAACCTCTGCTTGGAGGTCGTTGGTGTCATATCTGCTCACATTTCCATTCGGCAAAGTGTGTCACGGAGCCAAACCCAAAGTCAATGAAGTGGGCACATATACTTCTCCCCATGACGATCCACAGGATGAGCAATCCTATCACAGAGAGGGAGAAGTCATAGGGAATAGTGGTCCTATCTACCACCTGGAAGGGAATGAGATGATTAGAAGTAGAACATAAAAATAGAAGTAAATAAAAGTAGGAGAGACAGACAGGCTGGTCGGTTTCGAATCCAGATTCTGATCTTGAGGAGAGGCTCTGTCTTCAGGTGCCTCCTCTGTGAAATGGAAGGATGAAAAAAAATGATGTATTGAAAGTACGCTGCACTTTGCCTGACATGTAATAGGCTGCCAGCCAGTGTTAGTTTCCTTTAAAGATGTAATTTTGCCAAGGTACTGAATGTGCTATTTTAGAGCCCCTGTTTGGATGAAACTTGAGTTTTTTGGGGTTTAACTCAAAATATATACAATGTTGTGGATTTTCTAGTCATTAAAGAAAAGATAGGCCTAATTTGTGGATTATTCTCCTTAAATCCCTAAAAAAGTTCATAATCACTGGGGAGCTAATTTAAAATTCCTGGCCCCTAGGAATTTCCATGGGGCGGCAATCACCATTTCCCAGGTGATTATGTATTCTTTGTTGCTTAAAGGGTGGTCCATGGGCCCTCAGCATCCCCATCACCTGGGGGTTTGTTCGAAATGCAGCATCTTGGGTTCCCCCCTCAGACCTATTGAATCAGATTCTGCATTTCAGTAACATCGCCAGGGGATTCATATGTACATTAAAATCTGAATAGCACTGATACAGCTGGTCCTTAGAAATGCTGTTTTAAAAGAAACGTTTTCTTTTTGAATTATTCTTTGCCTTTCAATTTGACCCTAAAGAATAAATCAGTACAATTAGGTTAAAAAAATTGGTGTATACAGTATTTAAAATAGGCATAGTTAGAACAGTAATTATTTAGAATTATTTTTTCTTTTTCAACTTCTAAGAAAAAAAACATTATTTTGTCTAAATGTTTAATCTTGATTACAAGCTGTAGGTCCAGGACATTTTGTTCGGCTGATTTGAATTTCAGAAGTCTTGATTTTAGGAGATCAAACTCAAACAGTATTACAAATAATCTAAAATGTAACAGTTTGTTTGAGTCTTTGGAACAAAATGATAATTCTTGAACTAAAGACTCGTTGGTGCTACTTGTCCCTGTTCTTTGATAGTTATCTTGTTCTTGAGATTCATTATGTGTAGATTCCGTGTCTGAGGACCTAACTCACTGGAGAGAAGGTGTGGACACTGAATGAAGTGGTATTTAAAAATCCTTTATAAACTCAGATGCCCAACCAATGTAAGGTGTTTGCCTGGTTTTAGGGCAAATCTGCACCTGTGTTTGTCAATAAAGTTTTATTGGCACTCACCCCATTCATTAACTTAATTGTCTATGGCTGATTGTACAATCAATACCATGGTAGCAGAGTGACAGAGACCACTGTATGGCCTACAAGCTTCAACTATTTACTATCTGGCCATTTAATGGAAGAAATTTGTCAACCCCTGGTATCAATAGTGAAAGATAGCTTTTTGCATGTGTGTGAAATTCTTGAGAAAAGTGTCTGAAGAATCTTGATTAAAAAAAAAATCTAACATTTAATAAGTTTTCATTTTTCTTCTTCCAAATTACATGTTTGTGTTAGGGCCCTGACTACAGGTTAAATGAACTTTGCCACTTTTTGGACCTATTTTAAGTCTTTCAACCGATCCTTTTCAAAGTACTGAAGATGATGCTCTGATCGGATACTGACTGTACTACACAAATGCAGTAGTTCATCAATGAACTGTGTATTTTTATATGTTTCGTGGATGTATGCTACTTCCCTCCTGCAGCCCAGTGACTGTTTTCCCTCCAAACCTGCTGATCTTAGGCTCTTCCTTCCCTGGGGTGCCGCCTTGTGGTGGGCTGTCGGCCCTTCACTGACGAACTCCTGCCTGGCTTAGTCATTGAGGAACATTGAATCAGCCATGGGGTGACTCATTGCAAACCCCGCTCAGAGTCAGAAGCCCCATCGTGTACCTAAGAGATTATGCATAATTAGAGTGGGACAACCTGCTGGTGGCTACAATTTGGAAGAAATCCCCTATTCTGATCCTAAACCCTTTTCCTCCCACTGTAAATGGGCTTTAGAATAAACATTAAAAAAAAAAAAGGAATACAGAAATTAGTCATGAGGGCTTTTTTAAGGATTTAATCTTAATTTACATTTTAGTTAATTCTTCACACTTTGTCCTATATAGTTGTATATGTAGATATATTTTAAAAATAATGTACGTATATCCATTTATGTATATATCCACATATTTGTGTGTGCATGCATGTACATAACTAATTCTCATTTCTAGTAAGCCTTGTTACTGAAAGAGTTTTAAGAGAAGAGGCTGCGATTATACACTTTACAAGCTCTTTCTGTATCTGGACCCCTGCCTATCTGTGATGAATTGTCCTCAGGTAGGTGTTGATTCATCACTTATTCATTAATCAACAAACAGGAGAAAATTTATGCAAAGAATCATATCCATTGTCTTACTTTCCACTTGTTTCTAGATGAAATATGTTGACTAAGCACAGCAGTCCACCAATATTCCCTTGATTCAAATAGCTACCATAGTAACTGCTAAATTCTTACCTAAAGACTAGAATATTCTCAAAATCCGGATAAAGATTATACCATTTATTTACAACTATTGTCAGAAGAGAAAATGCATATGTACTAAATAATCATTTGGCTGTACATGCTGGGAATTAATGTCATTAGCTCTAAAATACAGTAATAATGAGCAAAATTATGAACCAGATTATTCTGCTGTAGCTTTCACTAGTGCACCTGGATGAAGATAAAGAGAAAAGTGGTACTCATAAGAACGGACAGATCTGGGATAGATTCAGCATAAATAGCACTTTAGAGACGTTTGAAACTATGGTATTCAGCTAAATGTCCCCATAGTTTAAAGATAATATTCATTCCTGAATGTTGCCAAGGATCCGAGTGCTACGAGCAGCTTGCAACAGAGATTTGTGTGGTTGCTATGTGCAAAAGCCCTAGAATAAGCAACTGGGAAATAATATCACGGTGGGCAAATATTACTATAGTAACGACTTATTTTCTACAGGCGAAATTTGGAAAATAAAGCAAGAATGCCTGGAACTTGGGTAGAAATATATTTTGCACAAAATGGAGAATACATAAGAAAAGTCATGCTTTTGATTTCACTTTTTATTAAGAATACTTTTCTTTATGATATGGAATAATTTAAAATGTTACATTGTGAGTGACTTTCTAATGCTCTGTTTGGTTTGGATAAAATCAAGAGAAGGTACAAAACCCTGAGAGAAATGTCATTCCATTTTTCATTTGTTTTTCTTAGCATGGCAATACCAAAATATGCTCTTCATATGAAATACATTGTTCTAGAAAAGGTAATTTTATATCTTTTAAAATGCTATTATATCAAATAACTCTCTTGACCATGAAATTCTTTAAATACAGCCTGGATCTCTTGAGTTGCCTTTTGCTTGACTTGACTTTTAATTTTTAGTAGGATAGAAGAATGCCCACATAATTTTTAAAGCCATTTTTTCATAACGAAGTACTGACAGTTAGCTTCTTTGCCGTCTTTTCTTCTACTGTTGTGGTCTCATCCCTAGCTTCACATTAGACTTATTTGGAGAAGATTTTACAAAATATAGATGCCTGTGCTTCACCTCAAATTTCTGATTCAGTTGATTTGAGATAAGCCGTGTGTGTGTGTGTGTGTGTGTGTGTGTGTGTGTGTGTGTGTGTGTGTGTGTGTGTGTGTGTGTTAAACTACCCACGAGATTGTAATATGCAACCAGGCTTGAGAATTACTGTTCTACAACAGTTAACCACATCATGCTGATGATCTGTAAAATGATGTAAAAAATGTAAGTTTAAGTAGATGCAGCCCGTTATGGTGGTGTCAGAGCTCCCTGCAGCTCTGAGTTTCTGGGATTCTAATCCATGTACCACAGTAGATGTCTGATTAATGGCTGTATTGGCCAAGTTGTTCGAGACACTTAGCAAGGAAATAACCTTTGTGAGGAAGTAGGCCTGATCTGGTGGGGTGGGATATCTGAGTTAGAGGTAGCTTCACTCAGCAGAATGATGGTCCCACCCTTTTGCAGTAAAGAGTTTCCATAAAACAATCCCATGTGATTGGTTTTATTCTGTTGTGACAACTCGGGACACTGAGGCTTAAAGAGAGGATACCTAATTAGGAGGTGACAGGGCCAGGATTTGCAAGCAGGTCTATTTGTCTCTTAGCTACATTCTTTTTTTCATCTTCTCACACTGTTCCTCACACGTTGAGTGGATCTTCCATGGCCTTAGTTGCTTGTGCTATGAGTGTGTAGGAATAAGGTGGCCTGAGAGGACAAAAGAGCTCATGAGCAGCTCATGCTGCCACAGTGAATACCTATGTGTTTGAACACATTTAGACTAATGTGAATGAATGATCATCATTGATGGGTGACATACATATCCTTAATATTTTCAGCCTGTGAAGGCTCTTTATTATTTTTATGTACAAATTATAGTGTGGTCATCTAACATGTACATGGAAAAGGGGTTCTTATAATTCTTTTCAGAAAAAGAACTATTGGAGTAGCCTACTAAAGTCTTATTTATTGATTGTGTGAGGGTTCTGTTAAACTTGTCATCTACTAATGATTCCAGGTGAGGTAGTTCCTGGTCGTCAATTTTTTTTTTTCGTCAATTTTTATTAACTGAATCACTGGTAATGCCTTTGCTCAGAACTTTACATGGCAGTTTAAGAATGTAAACTTATTAATAAAAATTGCAAACTACCCACCTTCTAGTTATAGCAACGATAATTACAAAAGCAATTTCCATTTAGTGACCTACTATTATGTGACAAGACACTGGAAATATATTCTCTCTAATCTTCATGAGTTCAGTGGAATTCTCATTTTGCAGTAGGGAATACTAGACTTAGCTAAAAAACTTGCCCCAAACTGCAGTGCTAGTAAGTGGTGGAGCTAAGATCGAAACCCAAGTCTTCTGACTCTAAAACCCATGCTTTTAGCTATCTTGGTAGGGAGACTATTTTTCTGTTAGTACTCTGTTTAAAATATATATATATATAAAATGGCGTTTCACTAAACTTCTTCAGTGATTGTTCCAAATTGGTTATCCTTATGTCTTAAAGATCCGTTTACCATATGGATTCCACTTCCACCCTCCCACCCCTGTCTTGTAGCTGCTGCTTTGAGGATTTTTAAAAACCTTTATTCATGTATGTACACATATGAAATAAAATACACATACAGAAATGTGGTTTTAACAGTGTGCAGCTGAAAGATATTGTAAACAAGCACCTATTTAACCACTGCCAATGCCAAGAAATGGAATGGTTCCAGGACCTTAGAAACCCTCTCTTTCCCCTTCCTTTTCTCCTAGAAGTATCCTGACTTGATGCAAACCACTTTCTTATTTTGCTTTTTAATTTTCCTACCTAAGTATTTATCCCTAAATTATGTAGTTTTGCTGATTTTTGAGCTTTATGTAAATGGATTAATATAGTATATACTCTTGTGCCTGGCTTTATTTGTTCAACATATTCAGTAATGTCATTTTGTGCATAGTGATCTTACACATATAATTCCCACGTACTTGCTATATTTTGGTGTTATCAAAATGGCATATTTTTCGAAATTTTATTTCTAACAATTGCTGATATATAAAAGTAAATTTTATTTTTGAGCTTTAATGTTATCTTCACCAATCTTGCAAAAACCCTTCAAAACTGTAATAATAGTGATTCCTTTCTATGAATACAATCCCATCTGTAAATAATACCATTTTTTCTTTCTTTTCAATCTTTCAATATTTTTCTTACCTTATTGCCATGGCCAAGACTTCTAGTGCAATGTTGAGTAGAAGAGATGACGGTGGACATCCTTTCTCATTCCGTTTTCTAAAAGGGAGTGCTTTTGATGTTTTACCATCCTATTATGTTTATTATAGGCTTTTGTTATGTATCTTTTTTTAGAATAGGAATTTTCCTTCTGTTGTTTAAGTTCTTTTAAAAATCATCAATAGATGTCAGTTTTTCTACATCTATTGAGATGAGAATGTGATTTTTCTCCTTTAATATAATGTGATCAATTATTTTGACTGACTTATAAAAATTTTTTTTAAACTTAGTGTGGATTCCAGATTTAAATTCAGTTTGATCAGGGTATATTATTCTTTTAAAATAATGTGGATTTGGTGTGCTAATATTTTCTTTAAGATTTTTATATCTATGATCATGAATGAGATTGGTTTATAGTTTTCACTTGTATAGTTCTAGTTCTGTTTCTGTATTTGGCTCAATATAAACTCCAAGCTTTGGAAAATGTCCTTTGCTCCTGTTCTATGGCAGGATTTGTATAATTTATCCTTAAAACTTTGTATTAAGTGTTATTGGTTTCTTAATTTTGGTAGAACTTTCTGGTGAAGCCATCCGGGCATACAGTTTGTTTTTTACTGTGGGAAGGTTTTTAATTACTGATTCAGTTTCTTAAAGCACTGTTCACGTGTTATATTTCTTGTGACCATTTAGATAAGTTGTATTTTTTGAGAATTTTTCCAACCTGTCCAAAATTTTAAACTTTTTGGAACAAAGTTGATTGAAATACACTCTTTAATTATCTTTATTATCTGCAGTTATGTCCTTCTGTCTGTTTTATTCATCAGTCTTCATCAAAGGTTAGGCATGTTTATTAATCTACTCAAGCAACCAACTTATACCTTTGTTTATCATCATTATTTTATGCTTTTTTTTCTGTTTCATTTCTACTCTTATTAATATTTCCTTCCTTGTGCTTTCTTTGGGTTTATTTTGCTTTTACTGTCTTGTGATACACACTTAACTTTGTAATTTTCAGCTGTTCTTATTTTCTAACATATATTTTTAATTCTAAGTAGCTTTGGCTCCATCCCACAAGTTTAATATGTAGTAAATTGGTTATTCAGTTTAGAATATTTTCTAATTTTTATTGTTTTTTTTCTTTGACCCGTGGATTACTTAGATATGTTATTTAATTTTTAAACACATTGGGGTGTTAATTCTGCTGGACAAACATCATTTCTATTTCATTTAGTGAAGTTCTGCTAGTGATGGTTTTTCAGTTTTTGTTAGTCTGAAAGTGTCTTTCTCACTTTCATTCTTGATATGTTCACTGGTTATAGAATTCTAGGTTGGAACTGTTCTATTCATATTGTTTCTTTCAGCACTTTCAAGTGTAGATATTCCATCGCCTTCAGATTTTAGTACTTTAATGGGGAGTGGGGGAGGGAGTCAACTGTTAGTCTAATTATTGCTCCTTTGAATGTAATTTGCCTTTTTTGCTTTGGCTACTTTTAAAATTTTATCTGCCTCTTTAGTTTTCTGTATTTTTACTATGATGTACTTAACCATAGATTTCATTATCCTTTTTGGGGTTATTAGGATATCTTGAATCTGAGAATGATATCTTTAGTGAATTTTGGAAAATTCTCAGCTATTTTCTTTCTATATTGTTTCTAGTCCATTTTCTCTTTCCTCTGTCTCCAGTGAAATGTCTTAAATGTTCTTAGTGTATTCTTCATATATCCTGTTTTAGTTATCACAGCACACAAACCGCCCCCCCAAAATGGTGGCTTAAAGCAGCAACCATTTCATTATTTCTCATGGTTCTGTGGGTAGACTAGGGCCAGCTGGATGATTCTTCTGCTTATCTTGCTTAGTATCTGTCATGAGGCTGCAGTCAGAAGACATCTGGGACTTAAACATTGAAGATGCCTTCGCTTACATGTCTGGAGCCCTTGATGGGGACAGCCGGAAGTTGGTGTCAACAGGGATGACAGGTCTTAGTCTCAGGATTCTGTCTTCTACTGGTGTCTCATCATGGCCTCTCCATGTGGTCTCTCCAGGAGGGCAGCTGGGCTTCTTACATGGTGACTTGGGGCTCCCAAAAGGGCTTCCAGAGAAGTGGAAGCTCCCAGGCTCTCTTAAGACGTAAGCCCAGAACTGACATAGTTATCACTTTTGCTCTACTCCTTTTGTTAAAGTTAACCAAAACTTTAGTTAGAGCTAACCCAGATTTAATGTGGGAGGTGACTATACACGTTTATGAGTACTGAGAAGCATGGTTCATTGTGGCCTATCTTTGAGACTTGCTACCATATTGCTTATCCCTGTACTTTTGTCCATCCTTATGCCTCTCTGTATTTCATTCTGAACACTGTCTTTCCCCTGACTTATTTTTCAGTTCACTAATTCTTTCTTCATCCATTGAGTTTCTAATTTAAAAAGAAATTGTATTTTCAGGTCTAGAATTGATATTTTCTTCTATTTCAAATCTATGTCATTAAAAAAAGTTTCCAGTTCCTTACTGAAATAAATAAGTCTGGCTTTTAGCTCCTTGAATATATTAAGTATAGTTATTTTACAGTCCAATTCTGACAATTCTAATATTTGGAGTTCTGTTTTTTTTTCCCCTCTGTTGTGTCTTGTTGAGCTCTGTTGGGCTTTTTCTTGCTCATGGTTTCTTTTCTTCTTGCATAAATGGTTATCTTTGATTGTGTCTGGATACTGTGTTTGAAAAGCTGAGAAGTCCTATGCCTCTAGAGAATGCTTTTGTTTTCTTTTGTCAGTTGCCTGAAGGTACTAGCTTTCTGGAATCATCTTAATCTAGGTCATCTGAGCCACCCACATGATTTGAAGCTTGGCTGTAAGTCCATATGAGGGCTGATTACTTTCTGTTTATTTTTTTCATTCCAAAACGAAGTGACTTACTTTTGGTAAGTTTTTTCTCCCCCAGAACCATCAGAAATAACCTTCATTCTCTCATGTTCCTAGGGTATCAGCAAACATACCCCTGGCAAAAATAGCCTTTTGTATATTCTCTCATCCACTTTCAGACTTGGTTCTCAGTGTTCCTCACCACCTTAATAGTTCTTTGATACCTTTTAAGATGTTTTCTTCTACTTTGCTCTGCTTCTTTAGTTATCTTCAGTGGGAGTGTTGGCCCCAATTATTTGGTCTATCTTCACGGAAAGTAAAAGTTGCCATAATTTTTAGTATTGGTTTGCCTTTCAGAGTTTATTCCTTAGGTTTTTTTTTTTTAATTTATTTATTTATGGCTGTGTTGGGTCTTCGTTTCTGTGTGAGGGCTTTCTCTAGTTGTGGCAAGCGGGGGCCACTCTTCATCGCGGTACGCAGGCCTCTCACTATCGCGGCCTCTCTTGTTGCGGAGCACAGGCTCCAGACGCGCAGGCTCAGTAATTGTGGCTCACGGGCCCAGCTGCTCCGCGGCATATGGAATCTTCCCAGACCAGGGCTCGAACCCGTGTTCCCTGCATTGGCAGGCAGATTCTCAACCACTGCGCCACCAGGGAAGCCCTATTCCTTAGGTTTTATATGCATTCTTTATACACAGAGGTAATACATATTAATGTTGACCTTGGAGGACTGACAACTTGTCATACCCCTAGTTGAATCTCTGTTCTGGTCAGGGTTGGCTTCCTGTGTTTTGCCTCATCTTTAAACTATTTTATAATCATAAGACCATTAGAACATCCTAGTGACTATGTAGGCCATTGCTTTTCATTATGTGGCTCATGCTCCTCCTGCAAATAATCTGTGGGAAATTATTAAAAATAATCTGGTCCAATTACTGCATTTTTCATACAAAGAAACATAGGATGAGGATGGTTAAGTATGTTGAATTTTAAGTTGTGACTTAATTTGTTGAGGTACAGTTACATTTGGTATGATTACATTTATAAATGCCTATTTATAAATCTGTCTATGCTATTACATTACAGTATTGTAACTTGTTTGGAAGAAAATGATCTGAGCTGTGTGTAATAGCACTCTAGGTGACCTTAAGCGTATGAAGTGAACTTTACTTTTTTCCTCTATCAGCTTTCAAATTATTAATAAGTTGTCCATTTGGATTTGAAAGAGGAGGTGTGTTTCTTGCTATGAAACTAACCGTGTCGTGTTGTTGGGAAAGATGAAACAAAAAGTAGTGAGGTGATCATATGGCAGCCCAAGGTGTGAGAAACCACTCTTAGGAATGCTGAATCCCTTTCAAGCCTTCCTACCAGTTGGCCAGCTCCAGAGACCCAAACTACCTATTCTGACAACATCCTTTTCTGGTGTTCAGGCTGTGGATGGAATGTCTTGAGAATGGAGTTGACTTCAGACTAGAATTATCTGAAAGCTACACAGACCAGTAAGTGAAGTCAATAGGGTTTCTGTTTTGTAAATTAGGGTTTTATAGATTGCTTCTTACTTATTACTCCAGTTGTTTTCCATTTTAACTTTACTGGAAACATGCTTAAGTTTGTTAGTGTTTTATTTTATTTTATTTTTTGTTACTGTTTTAATTTACTGTTTGTTATACTTCCCTCCCATTTATATTTATCATTATTATGACTTGCAGTGTTATTCTTTTAGCAGAGGTGGATAGGTGGTGAGAAAAGCATCAAGTAACCAGAATTCTTGCTTCTTTCTAACCTTTGCGAACTTAAGTTTATTTCTGGGAGCCTTGGGTTCTAAAATGAGGGATTGGACATTAGATGATTTTTATATTTGAGTCATCCATTTCTTAACAACATTCTTATACCTATTAGACACCTGCTATGGACTGAGTGTTTATGTCCTGCCCCCCTCAAATTCATATGTTAAAATCCTAACTCCCATTGTAGCGGTATTAGGAGGTGAGGCCTTTGGGAAGTGATTAGGTCATGATGGCAAAGCCCTTATAAATGGGACTAGTGCCATGAATAAAGTGAGTGGGTATGTTTTTCTTCCATTGCTGTTGACTGAGTGGGCACAGACATGGTGTAGATAAAAAATTGAATCTAAGGAGGTGTCAGGTCTTGCCAGGAGAGGATAACAAAGGGAGTTGAAGATACATACAAAAGGGTGATTATTTAGCATATTCTTTTAGGACTTTTAATCAGCCTCAGGCATATTCTTAGGGTAGTTGACATGAAGACTGAGAGACAAAGTAAAAGTCAAACTCATGTCATGCAGAGGTTAGTTTAAGTTTACAAAGCACTTTTGCACATGGAAGAATATGAGAAAGGGCAGATAGTACCATGCAGTTGGCCATAAAACAGTCCAGCTCTTCTGTTTGGAGGGATAAGAAGAAGGCCTCTTGTATGGTCATGTTTATACCCTGTGCCTCATGAAGTCCCTGCCGTGGGGGGGGGGCGCTCTTCCTTTTCTTTTATTCCCTCCTTTGTCTCTTTTATTTTTTTCCTATGTCCTTCTCTTTAAAATACCTGGACTGTCATCTGTGGTTAAGGCTCGACCGTGATACTCCTTGTCCTTCCTTTGTCTTTGTTGTTTTTTCCTTTGTTTCATTGTGGGGTTTGCCTCTTTCTTGGGCAGGTTCGGGAAGGAAGAGAGCTGGGTGGGGTGGGTTACCACAATTCAGAATGAGACCCACGGGTTGGATCCGTAAGCCCAAATCTCCCACCATTAGAAGTATAAATCATCCCCCTAGATAATCTGTGAATTCTCCAAGTTGTAAGTGAGGAAACTGAAGCCTGAGGTTACTTGTATTATTTACACAATAACCAGGAATTGTCATGACCTTCACACACCCTACCCCCCTTTTTGTGACTCCTCCTGCCTTTCCCCCTGCCCTTGAATAGGGAGTGTTGGCTATTAATGGTAGGAATTGTCCCTAATTCTTCCAGTTGGTTTTATATGCATAGTTTGCCTCTTCCAGACCACTTAGATCTAAAGTAATGTCCCAAAGGGCACTCAATCAAAGCTTCCATTCTCTCTTTGCAGTTTCTAAGTACAGATGCTGATTCTAATTCTGGAACTGTTTATAAGGATGCCCTGTATTGTTGTCCGGTCTCTAGAAAGCCACAGGGGGCAGATAGTTTGAAGAGCTGTTAAATGTGTTTCTTGTGTTTCTTTCTTTAAACAGGGACAGGAGAGGGCTGGTTTGAGGAGGCCCTGCAGGCTGCTTTGGTGTTGAGTTTGAACCCTGGGCTGAGGATTCCAGGTGTCCGTTCTTATCACCACGTGGCCCACCCTGTCTGATTTGAGACGGGGGAGGAGGCTCATGGGGGCGGGACTCTGTGCAGTACCAGAGAGAAGCAATTCATATATGTTGCTTGTGCCGCTGGTGCATCAGGGCTGGTGTTGGGAGCCTGGTGCTGCCCATGAGATGGGAAGGAACAGGTTTGGCCACTAGGAGAAGTCATCTCTGGCCTCCAGAAGTTCCCAGTGCTCTTATTCGCTCTTATTTCTTCCTGGTTTCTCCAAGAGCTTTGATACTTCCTATTAAAACATGAGCATCAGTGAGAGGGTAAGAACTTCAGACCCCCTCGAATAAGTATCATTTATAGAAAGGGTCCTTTATTAGCAGTTCCGATGACTAGATTTGGGGAAGATGGGCAATGAGGGATGATGGGAGGACAGAGCCAGGCCTTGCGTACTTCATAGTTGAAGCCCCTGTCTGTTCAACAGCATGTGAATTTGGGGACCTCAGAGAGTTTGCTGCTTTCAGCTTGGAGTTGCAGGTTATTGCTTAAACCATGACCTTTTACTTTTTACGCTGCTTGGTCTCCTCTCTCCTTTATTCCTCCAACCCCCACCAGAATGTGCTTGGGTATGTACTTCCTTCAGCCTTTCCTAGACCAGTATCCCCACCGAGGGCTCACCCAGGATTAAGCCTCACAGGTTTGCTTCTCTCTGGTTTTTGATCTCCTTTACCTCTGGGGCAGTGCTCCATGTTGGTGGGATGGGGCAGAAGTAAGAAAAACATGGCGGGACTTCCCTGGCAGTCCAGTGGTTAAGACTCCCTGCTTCCTCTGCAAGGAGCGTGGGTTCGATCCCTGGCTGGGGAACTAAGATCCCACATGCTGCGTGCCGCGGCCAAAAAAGATAAATAAAAAAAGAAGAACTTGGAGTGCCTAAATGGGTTTTGGAAAGTAGCTTTTCCTTCTTAATAGATTGCAATTTGTGGCGGAGCATGCAGATCACATCAAAACTATGCAAATATATTTCCTATCTTGTTCCTGATTTCACATACCTGATTAAGGCCTCTGGTGAAATCAAAGGAGACTGTTCTTCTGAATCACAGATCCCAAAAGCCAAGGAATCAACGAGCTATTGGGAAATTCAGTTATATAGTACCTGTTTTTTCATTACATTCCTATTACAGGGGAAATGATCTTGGACATTCTAATCCATTCCCTTATGTAATCATTCTTACCATGGAAAGTTGAAATCATGAGCTTTAGAAAATGTGTAGTTACCTTTGAGTTTAGCCTTTTCTGAAAGGAAGACTGGGTGAATAAGGGTTTGCCCTGCCTTTTTGCTCAGTCAACTTAAGAGTTCTTGTTCTTCTTAGCAATGTGTCTCCTTAGAGTAATTTTTATATTTCAGAGGAATGGATGATGGGTCAATGTTTAGAGTAATAAGACAGGTTTGCTAGAGGGAGAGCCATTGTGGGAACCCTTCATGCGGTCATGGTTTGCTCATGACGCTTGTACACTCCGTCTATGCATGAATTATTCATTTTGCTGCCTTTGTTATAAGATCCACAGTGTTTGGTCTTGAAGACTGTCTTGTGATATATCCTTCTTTTGCTAAAAGGCTACATATCAGCAGCCTCGTTTGATTTAGAAGCCAATTCAGCATACCACGCATACCACTCGAGAAGAATGTCAGGATCCTTCCTGCTCTGAAAATGTCATGCATGCTTAAAACGACAAACTTTGTCGCAAGCAGTGGTTGCAAGTGCTTTTTATTCTTCTCGAATCTTCAGAGCCATTTAATTTGAGGGTTTTCATCTTCAATCAGAAAAAGATCACTCAAATATTTGTTTTGGTTTTTAATATCAGAATGTTGAATTGGAGATTTAGAGTATATCCAAAACGTAGGGTGGAGGCAGTGTGTAGTTTTAAAATATTGTGGTAAAAACACCTAACAGAAAATTTACCACTTTAACCATTTTTTTGATTAAAGTCAGGAATTACAGGTTTTATTTACAAAGATAAATTTGGGGAAAGATAATTTTTTTAAAATCCAGGCTAATAAGAAATAAAAATAGCTGTAGGAATTTTTGGAATTAAATTAAGAAAGAATCAATTGCCCTAAGAAAAATTTGACTTTCTCTTATTGCCTCTTTATTGGCACTTGAACATTCTGCATTCTAATCCACTTTAACCATTTTTAAATGTACAGTGTACAGCCGTGTCAACTATATGCACATTGTTGTGCAACAGATCTCTAGAACTTTTTCATCTTGCAAAACTGAAAGTCTGTACCCATTAAACAACATCTCCCCTCTCCCCGGCCCCCCCTTCCCAGCCCCTAGCAACCACCATTTTACTTTCTGTTTCTAAGAGTTTGACTGCATAGATGCCTTGTATAAATGGAAGCATGTAGTATTGTCTCCTTGTGACTGGCTCATCTCACCTAGCATAATGTCCTCAAGGTTCATCCATGTTGCAGCATATGACGGGGATTTCTTCTTTTTAAAGGCTAAATAATAGTCCATAGTATGTGTATACCACATTTTCTTTGTCCATTTATCTGCGGAAGTAGTGTGTCTTTTCTGTAAAGTATTCTTATGAAAGCTTTGCTTGGGAGTTAAAGCAACCCAACCACAGAGGACATAGAAAAATCAAATCGAGTCACATATGGTAAGAAATAGAATTTTTGTTTGTAATATTTAATATGAGACTTTCATTTTCATACTTGCAAAACTTGGAATTTCCTCAACTGGAATTCTAGTGTAAGTAGTTTAGGTTTCCACTCCCCCCACCCCACACCGCAATCACAGCCCTCTTAGAATTACAGCCCCTCAGACTGTCCCTGCTGGAGCTGGGAGTCCTGTGGTCCCGCCTGCACTGACTAAGGCATGTACTCAAGTGCTTGTTGGAGAGCATGATAAATGGTGGCATTTTTCTCCTCAAGTTGTCTGTGTTTCACTCAAATGTCTAGAGGGAAGAGATAAGGGAAAAGGGGCAGGGCGGGAAGGGAACTCTTGGAGCCGTGAAAGGATGGATGACCTATGAGATCATTAGGGTTAGTAATGGGTTTTCTCATTGGACTGTGTGGGCCTTTCTCACAGATGAGCTTCTTTGGGGATTCCAGCCCCACACTCAGAGTTGAAGCAGCTCTGGCTCAAGCAAAACCACACAAACAATACACTCCGTGGTCTGGATTTAGTCTAAATGTTGCCAGAGAACCAGAGGACAAAGTTTGACTTGAAATATAGGTATACCTATAGCTGATTCACTTCATTGTACAGCAGAAACTAACACAACATTGTAAGGCAATTATACTCCAATAAAAAAATAAAGTAAAATAAAGAAAGAACACGGGGTTTGGGAGACTGATCATAGAGTGTTGCTTTCAGTTTTTCTTGTCTTTGGTTCTTCCTGGGAGCAACATGATGAGGCAGACAGGGAGGCCTGGTTTGGGTAGTGGCTGGGGTCCCTGTCCTCACAGCTGCTGCAGTGTCAGTAGTTTCCTGTCTTTGGCGAGTACGAGTCTTGAGAATGAGCCTTTTCTCCTCCCTGGCTCTTTTATTATTCTTGGGTGAGGGTGAGAAGCCACAGAGGGTGGGAGAGCCCCTCTTTTTCTTTTCCTTGCAGGTGGCTGGGACCTACACACAGAGTGGGTGGTCTTCACTCTGTATCATCGAAAATGTCCCAGTCCTACCTGGGCTCAGAACTGCGGGGGCGCCTTGCCTCTCTCTCCGCCTCCTTTGATATCTCCTAGGAAAGCCAGGCAGGGTGCTGCCGGGTGGGTGAGGGGAGAAGAAAAGCTTATGGAAATGCCCAGTGGCTGATGGAGAAACCTAAGGTGTCTGGGGAAACGCTTGTGTGCTTGGACTCTGGCTCCCCGGAGACCCTGGGCCCTCTGGCGCTTCAGTGATGGGGCAATCAGCTGATTCTCAGGCCCGAGTCAGGTGAGGGCCCTGACAGATCTGGCCCCCGCCGTGAGGGCTGTGCTTTACGAGGCAGATGGAAGCCGAGGGCTTTCTGCTTTGTGGATGCCAATTTGGAGGCGAGAAGAAATATTTTTAAAAGATCTTTAGCGAGTCATTTTTTGTATGTCTGGCTTCAAAAAATAAGTTTACATTGTTGATTTTGTCCCCCAACCTTTTTTATGAAAATCTCCAAGTCTGCAGCAAAGTTGAAAGGATTTTACAGTGAACACATAATATGCTTACCACCTAGATGACTAGTATCTCATGATACTTGGCTTTATCAGATAGCTAACCCACCTAGTCATTTGTTAACCCATCTCATTTTCTGACGCATTTAAAGAGACACTTACGCGTAAATGCTCCTGCATTATAAGTTAAGTATTTTTCTTTTGAGATAAAATTTACATACAATGTAAATTTGAGATAAAAATTAACATACACTTCTTAAGTATAAAGTGCTGTATTTTTCCATCATTTTGTCAGATTTTACAAAAGCAAACTTTTTTTCTTTTTTACAAAATCAGTCTTCTGGCTAGTCACAGAATTGCCATAAATTATTTAAGAAGCACAGTTTTGAAAGTAGTTGGGAACGATAGCATATGACGAGTGTATTGGAAAGATTATGTTCACTATAACACTAAGTTTGTTCCTTTAGTAAACACCCTGGCCCTTCTCTTGGTTCTCTTCCTCTCCCTTCCCTTCCCCACATACACAGGAGAGAGAAAAAAGTAGAGCAATTGATTGGTGAAGGTTTTTGTGTGTGTCCATGTGGAATTAAAGGTCCCTATGAAGTGGCAGGTTAGTTGAATATTATGAAGGGCACATATGTCATGCACATTAGGAAAATGGGGAAATGCAGATGTTGTTTTCTATGTATTACTGGTTCACTGGGGAATCCTTACTTGCATTGTTTCTTTTAATTGTCTTTATACCACTGCTGTGCCAAGCTGCGTGAATGATGGAAAAGAAAACCCAAACTCAGGTAGGACAAGAATTTGTTCTGGGTCTGTGTGATGTCCTGTCTTTGAAAAGGGGGAAATAGAGAAGATTTGGTTTTGTAAATATTTAGTGTGTATGTCCAAATGCCAGGTGCTGTGGGTTAAAGAGAGAACTGAAAGGACAGATTCTCTAGAAGGAGCATACTGTTGACTTGGGAAGAGAGGATGTAGGTATGTGATAGGTCAGGAAGCATCAGGATAGTAAGTGTAGCGCGAGTTCAAAGAGCAGGCAGTGGCTGGCAGCTACCGTGTTTGGGGAAGGTTTCTTGGGGGGAGCATCTGCTTTGAGGTGGTTGGGTGTGGATGGAGAGAGGAAGGGGAGAGGGCTTTCAAGGTGTCTCAATTGCTCAAAGCAGAGGTGCTTTTTCCCTCAATGCAGTATGAATTGATGGCACATTTGAGGAAGTCTTGACACATAATGTTGAAAAGATAAGTTGGGGTGATTATGTCAGGCCTTAATTGACAGATAATTTTATTTTATTTATTTTTAATTTTATTGAAGTATAGTTGATTTACAATGTTAATTTCTTCTGTACAGCAACGTGACTCAGTTATACATATATATATTCTTTTTCATATGCTTTTCCATTATGGTTTGTCACGGAATATTGAATATAGTTCCCTGTGTTATACAGCATGACCTTGTTGTTTACCCATCCTATATATAATAATTTGCCTCTGCTAACCCCAAAATCCCATTCCTTCCCTCCCCTCCCCCTCCCACCTCTTGGCAACCACAAGTGTGTTCTCTATGTCTATGAGTCTATTTTTGTTTCATAGGTATGTTGATTTCTGTATTTTAGATTCCATATATAAGTGATATCACATGGTATTTGGCTTTCTCTTTCTGACTTTGCTTAGTATGATAATCTCTGCAAATGACATTATTTCATTCTTTTTGAAGGCTGAGTAATATTCCATTGTGTGTGTGTGTGTGTGTGTGTGTGTGTGTGTGTGTGTGTGTGTGTGTGTATGTATGTATACACCACATCTTCTTTATCCATTCATCTTTGACAGATAATTTTAAAAGGCCAGGGACTTCCCTGGTGGTCCAGTGGTTAAGACTTCGCCTTCCAATGCAGGGGGTGCAGTTTGATACCTGGTCACGGAGCTAAGATCCCACATGCCTCGTGGCCAAAAAACCAAAACATAAAACAGAAGCAATATTGTAGCAAATTCAATAAAGACTTAAAAAAACCCAACAAAAACCCAGTAATCTTAAAAAAAAATAATAAAATCAAAGACCAACACAGCCCCTTAGTTTCCTGGATTATTTTCCATTCCCCACCTGTGATTAATAGAAATCATACTAGACTAGGGTCTTTTTGTCGAAAGAAAGAATAGTATCCATTCACCGATTTATTGTTTGAATAAAGAAAGAATTTGTGTGAACTTCTAAATAAGTTTATGAGAAATGATGATTAAGCAATATATGCGAAATAAAATTTTAATCTTAAGGTTTAAACACACGGGTCACCTTTTCATGAGAAGAAATGTGACTATGCACTCCTTTTACTAATGGGGATATGGTCACTGTTTAAACCAGAAACGAGCAAAAAATGCCCAGCAGCATTTCTTGTGTATAGTTATTCATCTTTTAAATGTTGCAAAATACCGAAGGGATAGGAAAACCAGAAAGGGCAGAGGGAGTTGGTGGTTTAAAAAATATAGTGACTAACTGACTTGTGCTGACTAATACCAGTGAACTCATAATGAGTAACAGTAGTGAATTTAGAAGGGATATAAGTAGAAGGAGAACTATTTAAAGATTGCTATAATACAAAAGGCAGCTGAATTGGTCACAAGTAAGGATTCCCTCTGGGAAATTTGGAAGTAGTTCAGTTCACCCCTACGAAGTTCTATTTTTCCTTTCTGTAAAAGAGTCCTCTTAGGGAAGTTAGATGGAGTCTTTCAAATATGGCTCCTTTTCCACTTGCTTCCTGGGGGGAGTTCTTGGCAGATGAGCTTGCTTGTGGTTTTGCATTGAAGAAATGCATAGGTGTCCAGTGGTAAGCAAGAACAAAAAGGTTGGTGGTGGTGTCTGCAAACTGGAAACACGAAAGTTTTGTTTGAATTTATTTTCTTAATTTTTGTTTCTAATCATGGGATAAAAGTATAAGAACTGACAAACCATCCTTTTCATAAACATAGATGCTATCTTTTTTAAAATGAAAGATTATAGGCTATAGTTAGAGCAAAAATACAACTGACCAGAATTTGCAAAGACAGGATAGTCTGTTGTGGAATTTCCAATTATTTGAGTGTTAATCAGAAAATGTTTTGTTTTCATTCTTGTTGAAAATATTTTTAAATGTTAATTTATTTTCCTTGAAACTCCTTTTCCCAACAGTATTTGGCCCTAGGCCAGATAAGGGAATTTCTTATCATAACATCAGTCGACATTGATTATTGACTGGTCTCTTGTCCCCATTAGACTTAAACTCCCAAAGGACAAGGATACCACGGGTTATTATTGTAATACCAGCGCCCACCTAACGCAGTAGCTAGCGTATAGCAGGCACTTATTATTTGGTCAAAGAAATAAGAAGATCATGAATCATACATTAAAGATGGATTTATCTAGCTGTGTCTTGGGGATTAATTTTTTTTCTTGAAAAGGATATCAGACTCAGCTACACCTAGGGCATGCTGGGGTATTCAGTTTTTAGGTAAAATCTTTAAATGAACTTATTTTCCCATTGTTTTTTCTGTTAAGTTTTGTTTTCTCTTGTTATTTGGGATTTCCAGGGACTTGGGTCACTCTTAAATTTTATATTTTATATATAAAATTTATATGAAATATAAATATATTCCATATATATGGAAGGTAATCTCAAGTTCTACCCTTTTGGGTAAGGCTTTGGATAAATAAATAATTTCCCCTGTTTAGTAAGATAAATAAGTAAGAAAATTATCTCAAAGTGCATGAATTTGAATGGCATGAATAGGAAAGAGCCTCAGGTTTCCTTGGTAAAGATATTATCTGAAGGTCTTCGAACAATTAATTAAATGGAATATTTAGTTAAATAAAGGGGAATCCATAGGCAAGTTGATGAGCAGTTTCGCTTTTTCTAAAGAAATCTAATGGTTTAGAAATAATGAAACATTCATTAGAGCATGTATTATGAAGTCCCCTCAGTTTAATTTCTTCAACATGAAAAGGTATATCACTGCATTTAAAATTGGAGATGATTTAAGTAATTTTGCCTTAAATTTAACAGATCCATTTTTCAGACTTAGAGGTGCTGAGAGCAGGCTCACATAATACCTTTCCTTCAAAACTGGTGGTACATTTCAGTTAGGTTTAGAGCACCAGAAAAGCTATACTGTAGAGCTTTGTGTTATATTTAGAGGAAATTTGATCTAAAATTTTGCATTCACAATTGGAGCAAATTGCATTTAAAAGGGAATAGTTTTTAAGATACAATTTGGTTACTGCAGTCTATCCTTTTAGGTTTTGTTGGTATACGAGAATGAGAAATGGATGGAGATAGAGGGATTTATATGGACATTTGATTTAAGAATTGTCTCAGGCCTTTGCATGACCCTTAATCCAAATTGAGGGTGTCTTCTGTTTTTTATATCTTTTGGTTTTGGCCAGGTATTGTAAATATTGTCTCTCTTAGGTAGAATCACTGTTTCCAGTTCATTCTGAAATACTATAAATGCTTATTCTATAAAATTCAGAGACTGAATGTTTTCCAATCTCATCTAAGTTTAGAACTTTGGAAATAGGTTAGTAAACAGCATGACTCTTTTTTCATTTTGACATATAAGCACCCCACCCCCATGGGTTTAATCCTTTTCAAAAAATTCACATTAGTGATGTTTGAAATAGCTTTCCTAAAATGAAACTTCAGAAGGGAATGGAACATGGTGTCTTGGGTTTTTTAGAGCTTCTCAGCAGAGAGCATTGGAAAACCGAGGAACATAGATGGCAGGAATGTTTTATAAGGAGGCGATTGATTGGACCAGGAAATGCTGCAAATAAATAAAATTGGAGAGCAGAAGCCAAACCATACCGGAGCCGGTAGACTCTTAGCTGTTCGGTTTTAACTTGAAAAGAAACTTAGATTTTTAGCTTTGACATAAAAAAAGGGAATCTAGAATAGCTATCCTTTCCTTTGAGCAGTAAAGATCAATGAGGTGTTGAAGCAGCATCAGAGTCATGAAAACAAAGTGGAATTCATTTGTTCACTCCTTCAAAGTTGCTCTCTGGATCTGATGCACTTTTCAAGTGTACAGGAGGATGTGAAGTCTTTAATGTTGGTCACCACTAAAGAGGATGGGTTGCCTCGGACTGTTGAGATGATGATGTGGCCCAAAGTAAGGGCTTGAGAAATGTGCTGAATGACTGCGAATTCATAAACCTTACCTTAAAATTCTGGAACGATAACGAAGCTTATATCCTGAAAGAAGACATTTCAAGAAAAGAAAGCAAACATTGTTTTATGCAGGGAGTCAAATCATAGAATCTGTTATACAAAGAGATGATGCCCGTTACAGCTATAAAATAAGCTCAAGAAACATTTATATCAGGTGATGGATGGTAGCTATGTGAAGAGAGATGGCTCTGATCACTGAAGAAAATAGAGTGCCATCTAGTGGAATCATTTCACTAGTGGAATCAAATCATATGTATTTCCCTAAACACTATTTTAGAAGATTTAGGTTCTTCTTTTGTTTCCAATTATATAACTTTTTAAACAATTGAAGTATAGTTGATTTACAATGTTGCATTAACATTGTATACAGTTTTAGGTATACAGCAAAGTGATTCAGATATATATATATTCAGGTTACTTTCCATTATAGATTATTACAAGTCTTGATATTGTTCCTTTGTTATATAGTAAATCCTTGTTGCTTAGATTCTTAATAAAACATGTAACAATGGTTTTTCTGTCTCAAAGAAGTGTTTTTTAAACTTTTTCTTTTGAACTAATTTTACATTTGCAGAAGAGTGGCAAAAACAGTACAGAGAGCTCCCGTATCCCCATCACCCATCACTCAATCTTCCATGAACAGTTATCAAGACTGGGAAATGAGGGCTTCCCTGGTGGCACAGTGGTTAAGAATCCACCTGCCAATGCAGGGGACACGGGTTCGAGCCCTGGTCCGGGAAGATCCCACATGCCGCGGAGTAACTAAGCCCGTGCGCCACAACTACTGAAGCCCGCGTGCCACAACTACTGAAGCCTGTGTGCCTAGAGCCCATGCTCCGCAACAAGAGAAGCCACCACAATGAGAAGCCCGTGCACCCCAACGAAGAGTAGCCCCTGCTCACCGCAACTAGAGAAAGCCCGTGTGCAGCAACGAAGACCCAATGCAGCCAAAAATAAAAAAATTTTTTTTTAAAAATTATAAAAAGAAGACTGGGAAATGAACATTGGTACAAAACTTCTAAACTAAACTCCAGGCTTTTCTTCACATTTCACCAATTTTTTCCATTTATGTCCTTCTTCTGTTCCAGGATCCCATCCAGGATCCTACAGTGCTTTTAGTCATCATGTCTCCTTTATAGTCTCTAATGTGAGATGGTTCCTCAGTTCAAAGAGGATTTATGAAAAATATTTCTCTAGGGATTGTGGCTGTTGTAAAATGCTTTTGATTATGTTGGAGATAAACAATTAAAAGGTAGTTATAAAATAAGAATTTTCATCTAGAAATATTTATACTGCTTATACATTTCATTACTCCCCAAAATCTTTTTTTTTTTAACTTTTTGGTTTATATTGGAGTATAGTTGATTAACAATGTTGTGTTAGTTTCAGGTGTACAACAAAGTGATTCAGTTGTACATCTGCATGCATCTATTCTTTTTCAAATTCTTTTCCCAATTAGGTTGTTACAGAATATTGAGCAGAGTTCCTCCCCAGAATCTTTTAAAATAGCTTTTTTTTTTGTATTTGCAAAGTGCTTTATAAGTTTTACTTGTTCTGAAAAGTAGTGAGAGGCAGGAACTAATCTTTGACAATTTTCTCATTTTATTTAAAAGGAAATTGAGCCATAGGGGAGTTCCATATTTTGCCTTGATTGGAACAGCAGTCTCATGCACACTGGCAGGTAGAAAAAAGGACGACAAATTACGCAGCAATTGAAAAGTAAATCTCAGTTTCCCAACAATTTTATTATGACACTAACTGAAATTTTAAAATGAAAGACAAATCTTCTGCAATTACACTAATAAATCGTGTTTTATTCTTTAAACATTGATATCTTAAATACTTTCAGATGCTCTCAAAATATTTGTCACATTTAGACATCATATATATTTATCTTTCTTTTTTTAAGTAGTAGTTTGAGCTATCTATTTCAAGAGTTCTAGACTAACTTTTTGCTGCTTTGTATATTGAAACAAATATTCTATTACAAGTTATTTTTAAAAATACAAGTGATTTTTGATCCTAAAACAACATCAGGGTTTTTTATGCCCCAAAGTAATATAATGGTTTGAAGAATCATGATTAAATTTAGAAGATGCTGTATATGAAAGATGAGAATAACAAATTGAGGAGACACAGTCTGAGGCTCATTTTACTGGTTTATGGCTTCATTACCCAGAATATTGCCTTTTGCACTGTGTGAGCATCCCCTTGAATATAATGACTGACGTGAGCTGTGGTGGACCTGAAAGCAGCAGAAAGGCCTGGAATTTCCATAGAGGCTATAACATTTTCCTTTACTGCTATTTCATATTCACCTTTCCCAAATCAACTCCCAATTTGGTGATGCTACATGAAACGAAACTGCCTTCCAAACAAAGAGAAATGATGCGACCAGGGCCTCCTTCGGCCAACAGAATCACCTTACTTGGAAAATTCATCATTGGGTTGACGTGGTCGTGAGGGAAGGAGGGATGTGCTATGGTTCCAAGATGCTGAAAGGTCTTTTGAGAAGTGGTCCACCCCTAAAGTAGCCAAGCTGCAGAGGCTGTGGGGCTTTGGGAAGCCAGAATGTCTGCTTTCCCATAATGCGTCTCTTGACTGAGAGATGCAAATGTGTTGCTTTTCCATGAATTGTGTAACTGGGCCTTCTACATTTTTTTTTTTTGTACATCTTAATTTCTGTCTTTACCTGTGTACTTTGATAAAGTTATTTGAGGGTTAAAACAAACGCAAATCAGAATTGCTGGCCTTTAAGGCAACCTAGGGAAGTAGATAAATCAGTCTTTCAGGTTTCTCAACTGTTAGGAACCCTCTGCCTTTTTCGCCTTTCACTTCCTAGACCCCAGGCAACCCAGCTGGGCCACTGGGGAAGGGCAGAGGGGGAGGAGAGTCCGTTTAAATTTCCTCTCGCAAATCAATCAATGTGATAAACCATATTAATAAATTAAAGGAGAAAAACCATATGATCGTCTCAATAGATGCCGAAAAAGCTTTTGACAAAATTCAACACCCATTTATGATAAAAACCCTCCAGAAAGTAGGCATAGAGGGAACTTACCTCAACATAATAAAGGCCATATATGACAAACCCACAACCAACATCGTTCTCAATGGTGAAACACTGAAACCATTTCCTCTAAGATCAGGAACAAGACAAGGTTGTCCACTCTCACCACTATTATTCAACATAGTTTTCGAAGTTTTAGCCACAGCCATCAGAGAAGAAAAAGAAATAAAAGAAATCCAAATCGGAAAAGAAGAAGTAAGGCTGTCACAGTTTGCAGATGACATGATACTATACATAGAGAATCCTAAAGACGCTACCAGAAAACTACTAGAGCTAATCAATGAATTTGGTAAAGTAGCAGGATACAAAATTAATGCACAGAAATCTCTTGCATTCCTATACACTAATGATGAAAAATCTGAAAGAGAAATTAAGGAGACACTCCCATTTACCATTGCAACAAAAAGAATAAAATACCTAGGAATAAACCTACCTAAGGAAACAAAAGACCTGTATGCAGAAAACTATAAGACACTGATGAAGGAAATTAAAGATGATACAAACAGATGGAGAGGTATGCCATGTTCTTGGATTGGAAGAATCAACATTGTGAAAATGACTATACTACCCAAAGCAATCTACAGATTCAGTGCAATCCCTATCAAACTACCACTGGCATTTGTCACAGAACTAGAACAAAAAATGTCACAATTTGTATGGAAACACAAAAGACCCCGAACAGCCTAAGCAATCTTGAGAAAGAAAAACGGAGCTGGAGGAATCAAGCTCCCTGACTTCAGACTATACTACAAAGCTACAGTAATAAAGACAGTATGGTACTGGCACAAAAACAGAAATATGGATCAATGGAACAGGATAGAAAGCCCAGAGATAAACCCACACACATATGGTCACCTTATTTTTGATAAAGGAGGCAAGAATATACAATGGAGAAAAGACAGCCTCTTCAATAAGTGGTGCTGGGAAAACTGGACAGCTACATGTAAAAGAATGAAATTAGAACACTCCCTAACACCATACACAAAATTAAACTCAAAATGGATTAAAGACCTAAATGTAAGGCCAGACACCATCAAACTTTTAGAGAAAAACATAGGCAGAACACTCTATGACATAAATCACAGCAAGATCCTTTTTGACCCACCTCCTAGAGAAATGGAAATAAAAACAAAAATAAACAAATGGGACCTAATGAAACTTAAGAACTTTTGCACAGCAAAGGAAGCCATAAACAAGACTAAAAGACAACCCTCAGAATGCGAGAAAATATTTGCAAATGGAGCAACTGGCAAAGGATTAGTCTCCACAATTTACAAGCAGCTCATGCAGCTCAATATCAAAAAACAAACAACCCAATCCAAAAATGGCCAGAAGACCTAAATAGACATTTCTCCAAAGAAGATATACAGATTGCCAACAAACACATGAAAGGATGCTCAACATCATTAATCATTAGAGAAATGCAAATCAAAACTACAGTGAGGTATCACCTCACACCAGTCAGAATGGCCATCATCAAAAAAATCTACAAACAGTAAATGCTGGAGAGGGTGTGGAGAAAAGGGAACCCTTTTGCACTTTTGGTGGGAATGTAAATGGATACAGCCACTATGGAGAACAGTATGGAGGTTCCTTAAAAAACTAAAAATAGAACTACCATATGACCCAGCAATCCCACTACTGGGCATATACCCTGAGAAAACCATAATTCCAAAAGAGTCATGTACCACAATGTTCATTGCAACTCTATTTACAGTAGCCAGGACATGGAAGCAACCTAAGTGTCCATGTCCATCGACAGATGAATGGATAAAGAAGATGTGGCACATATATACAATGGAATATTACTCAGCCATAAAAAGAAATGAAATTGAGTTATTTGTAGTGAGGTGGATGGACCTAGAGTCTGTCATACAGAGTGAAGTAAGTCAGAAAGAGAAAAACAAATACCGTATACTAATACATATATATGGAATCTAAAAAAGGAAAAAAAAAAGGTTCTGAAGAACCTAGGGGCAGGACAGGAATAAAGACGCAGACATAGAGAATGGACTTGAGGACACGGGGAGGGGGAAGGGTAAGCTGGGACGAAGTGAGAGAGTGGCATGGACATATATACACTACCAAATGTAAAATAGATAGCTAGTGGGAAGCAGCCGCATAGCACAGGGAGATCAGCTCGGTGCTTTGTGACCACGTAGAGGGGTGGGATAAGGAGGGTGGGAGGAGATATGGGGATACATGTATATGTATAGCTGATTCACTTTGTTATAAAGCAGAAACTATCACACCATTGTAAAGCAATTATACTCCAATAAAGATGTTAAAAAAAATTCCTCTCACCTGGTGTCTTCTTTGCTGATAGAAATAAATTAGCATGTCATAATTATTAATATTTTTGTGGCTGTTAGCTATATTATTCCTTTCTGGTAAAATACTTGAAACCTAACCAAAGCCTCAGGGTCATAAACACTGAAGGCCAAGGACTTACCAGTGTAGGCTTGTGAACATTCTAGCAAGTGAGCATTTTGCCCCTGCTCAGTTGCTACCCCACATGGGGGCTAGCCCTGCCAGTGTCTTAATCACATGAGAAGCATGCAAAGTAAATCTTAGAAAAACTACTAATTATATTAAGTATGGTCTCCTGGAACACAGGAAGCGAGCATGTTTCCCGCCTATGAACAAACGGAGGCTTTCCAAATGAATCCATTTATACAATGGACTAGATCATATTATGTCTTGTGAATTAAACTTAAGAGCTATGTGAACATACTCTGAAAAATATGAGAGAAATAAAGAATTTACCTGTTCAGCTATCTACGTCTAGAAAATTTTATTTCTTTATGTTCATTCGAGACTGGACCCTTAAATAATTTCTACATTAAGAGGTAATTTTTATGTTAATATTTAGCAAGGTTGTGATTATTTTTCATGAACCTCCACATTTTATTTTGACAACGTGAGTTTATTATCAAGCATTTTTAATAACATTTTGTCTTCCTTTATATATTTCTTATAGTAAGTGGAAAAAATCTTATTGGTTCTTCTTCTTTAATTCTTTTGTAATTAAAAATTTCTTTGTGCTTTTTAGGAGAACCCTTTCAAAATGGTAGAAGTTAGACATTTTGTGCATGGTGTTAAGGTCCAAAGAAACGAGTTGGAGTGAGAAAAGAGGGCTTCATGTTCCCCTTAGAAATAATCGAGAGTTGAAGTTTCACTTTGCAGACACTACATTAGTATGAATGTACTTCTTCCTAACGGATTTTCATTTGCGGACTCTGAACACAGGTGCTTGTTGACCTTTGGCTACAATAATAGTTCTCCACTTTTAAGAAATGGACTTGTATGATTACAAACCAAAAACACTTCAAGTGGTTATAGAACAGGGCCTTTGTAATGAATGAAACGGTTAAACTGTTCCCTAGCTTGGTCATTGTTATGTGCTTTTGAATCCTTATGTTCTGTGATTGAGGACTCTCTGCTTTTGCAGTCTGTACAGTTCTCAGTGCTTGACAAATGTTGAATATTCTGTAGCTACATTGGGTTCTTAGAGCATGCAGTATTATCAAATTTAAGACCTATGAAAGATTTTGTGCAGTGTTTAATGAATACGAAGGTTTTCTCTGCTTTGGAACTTATGAAAAATCCATTTTTCTTCATGTACTCTAAATATCCCATGCTTTTTAAAACAGACTGTTCTTGGCTATACTTTGTTTTTATGACTTGTCCTCTATTATCGAGAATGTTACAAAATGAGGCCTTTGCTGGTATGTTAACTTGATTATAATTTGTATGTATCACAATAATAGATGTGATTCTTCCATCGTCAATACTAAATGAGAGCACTCTTTTAAGCCTTGGATTTTTTTTTTTTTTTTTTTTTGGTCAGCATCTTGCACTTCTAGCTATGGGCTAAGCAAGGGTGTTGAGATTAGTATGCGGCACTGGGTCCCCAGTAAGCTATTGACTCAATACTGTGCTCATCTTTTGTGATTCTAACAACCACATACTTAGCAAGAGAGTTCCCAGCCTATAAGTAGATTTATTCTATCTTAAGACAGGCCTTAGCTAATATGAGAGAGGTTTCTGGCATCTGGGAGATGGGGTTATGGAAACTTGATTAAAAGAAAAAGGAGATGATGTGGTCTGTCCTGTTTTAGGATGAACAAGGTGTCTAGAAAGTTTTCCTTTAAGCCTGTGTTAACTCATCGTGTTATTTTTTAAACTCTGGTCCCTCTTCTGGAACCACATCTTAAAAGATAAGCATATTTGGTAATAAAATTCCCAGCCTAGAGGGAAGTACCAATAATTGCTGTTTTCAGAAGAGAAGCATAGTGTTTTAGAGTTAGCTAGATCCATCCCTCCCTGCTTTTTTTTTTTTAAACAGATGGAGAAACTGAGTGCCAAAAGGTTGCAACATCCTTGAAGTTATATAAAGAACTAAAATAGCATATGGCTTATCTAGGAGGTAAAGATGGGAACGGCTTCTGCTTGATTGGCGCCCTCTTGAAGAGAAATACTTTTGCTCAGCTTGGTGAGTATTGACCTTCCGATTACATCACTTACGATTTTTTTTTAAAAATGTTAAACCTGTATTGCAAAAATACATATGTTGCTTTTAAAATGGAAGCTTTCAGCAGCATTTAGATCAATCCATGTGTTACGGTTTAGGCCAAATTAACCAGCCAATTTCAGAGCTGTTTTTTGGAAAGCTTAGGTATACATTCACTCGAAATTTCTGTCAAATCACAGCTTGTAGATGTTCCCAAGTACCTAGGCTCCCTCCTCGAGGGCACAGGGCCTGGGGGTTCAGGGCCAGGTAGAGGACCCCACCAGGCAGCTCTATCCTCTCATCCACTACTGATGAGTTAAAGCAAGCAGGTCACCTGATGGGAAAGCTTCCCTGGGGTTCCGCTCTGCAGTCAGGGTAGAGAATTCTTGCTGTAATGAGTGATGGACTCGTTTCTTTGGGAAGAAACTCAGAAAGTGACATGGATGATACACACCTCTACTTGGGCTCTGTGTTTGAGGTCAAAGTAAGAACATGAGAGGCTTTCTCATACTGTCTCATGGGTCTTCATTTGTTAGAACCGCTGTTGTGTGCCAGGCTCTGAAATAGTATACATTTAATCTTTACTGTGACACTGTGAGGAAGAGATCATTGGCCTTATTTTAGATATGAGGCCATACATACTTAAGAGAGGCATTCAAATCATTTGCCCCAAATCACATACCTAGTAAACAATAAAAGGTATGCATTATCTTCACTTGTCTGATTTCACCAAACCATACCAAGAAAAAAATAACAAAATCGATGTTCGGTTTGCTATTTCTTTCTTCCCTTCCTTGTATATCACTGTGAATAACAAAATAGTGACTCTTCAGGGCATATATTTGTAGTTTGGCAGAATTTTTGTCTAAGAACGAGATTGTCTATTTACTCCAAAAAACACTTTTTGTGGTCCCACTATATGCCAGACTCTGTACTAGGTGCTCTGGATACAGCAGTGAACATGTATAAAAATAAGTGTTATTTTTGTCAAGTCCTGAGATAAAATGAGAAGTTTTGTGCATATTTCATCTTGTCCTTTCTTCTATCAAGGCATTGAGACACAGAGCCCAAGATCAGTCGTTGTCATTTTTCCATTGACTCACAGAATTACTGAACTAACAGGGTACTTCTGAGGTTACTTCGCCAGCTCCTGAGTGTCTGAGGGAAATGTGAACTAAACCATTCTATTAACTTTCAAGGAGGGAGATTCCATTAAGCCTTTGTGTTAGTTGCCGCTTTACACTTTTACAGCTTATTGTGATGATGATTAATTATTTGTGCCCAAGCACAGTTGGCAGGTATGAATCTGAATTTTAAGCTGAGTACATTAGACATTTTAAAAAAATCTTAAATTCTGTACCTTTAACCAAAATAAGCACCTTTATAGACTTTTGAAATGATGAGCAGAGAGCCCAGGTGGGTGGTCAGACACCTGTTTGGTACAACTGTGGCCTGAATCCTATCCATTCTGGTGACAGTCTCTGACAGTTACTCCTGCTTTTCTGTCCGAAACTATGTGTTCCGTTTACCTCACTTCACAATGTTGTTTAGAAGACTCTGGAAACATCTCTTTTAGTAGTTTTCTCGGCCACCTCGTAGGTGACTTGACCTTGTTTTTTTCTTCCAGAAGGCTCTATATTTCATGTAGAATTGCATACCTATCTCAGTCATTATCATTATGGTTAAAAGAGCCTGACCTCCTGATACAATAGAATTCTCAGTTCATGGGCTACAGACTTGAGTCTTTTTTATTCAACTCTCCCATGTGGTAACTTACTATGTGCAAAGCTTCAGTGATGGCCACTGTCACCTCAAGTCTCAGATTCCACGATTTTGTTTATCCCTTGAAAGTAGAGGGGAAAATCAGAGACCCTTTAAACGCTCCCATCATGAGAGCGCAAGTTGTGGGGGAAACATCTCCCAAAAGAATAACTTGTCAAACTTTCATAGAAGTTTCCCGTTTAAAATGTTAACATTGATCAGACTCTGAGATAAAGCTAGAAGCTTTATCTGTGCGTGTTTCATCATGCTCTTTCTTCACTAGCAAGCTGTTGAAACAGATTCCTACATTCATTCATTCTCTGCTTGCAGAGCTATCCAGTTTACTCAGCAGAGGGCTCCCACTCTCTGGAGTATGTCATGCTGGTGATTGGAGCCTGCTTCAGGGCCTTCGTGGCTGCGGTGCTACCTCACCAGCAGCATCTGGGTCATGATGCTTGGCTTGAGTCACCTTACAGTGGCTCTTTCATCCTGGTCCAAGAAAGGACTCGTGGCTAGAATCATTATCCCTTTCAACGTCCGTCTTTTTGTCTAGCTCCTTAGTATACTAAATGTGACATTCTTCTCCATTTACCTGTCTAAGATTGTGCTTCAGATGAGGGACAAAAGCACCCTCTGGGTGGCAGACTTAAACAACATGCAATTTCACTTCATCACTGAAAGATCACATATGATCATTCCCCAGTTTTCCAAGGCGAAACTTTTCCACTGGAATCACTATGACTGTGGTGCTGATGGTGGTGGTGGGTTGTATTTTGGGAAAAAAATTTAAGGCAATGTATTTTTTGGAAAAATATTTATTTATTTATTTATTTATTTGGTTGCATCGGGTCTTAGTTGCAGCACGTGGGATCTGCGTTGCGGCATGTGGGATCTTTAGTCGTGGCATGTGAACTCTTAGTTGTGGCATGTGGGATCTAGTTCCCTGACCAGAGGTTGAACCCGGGCCCCCTGCATTGGGAGCATGGAGTCTTAGCCACTGGACCACCAGGGAAGTCTCAAGGCAATATATTGATATTTACACTCCTTGCATTGCCCCTTAGTGGTTTAATACGCATTTCCATTTTAGTTATCTGGGCAATTGTTGAATGTCTGTATTCCCCACTGAAGTTCAATTCCACGATGACAGGAACTGTTGTCACACTGCCTCATATATATATATTAGCTGTCCAGTCAAAACTTGTTTTTACGTGTAGGGTAAAGAACACTGTGCTGGGACCTTGGAATGTGGGCTCCAGTCCCATTTTTGCCTCAATAAGGTAGGCGACCTTGGGCCAGCTACTACCCATAACTGGACCACAGTCTCCTCATCTGTGAAATAAGGTCACAGACAGGGGGATTCATGAGGTTGCTTTCAGCTTTATGAGTCTCAGTTTGTGAGTCTGACTAAATGGAGGAAGAATTGCAGCCAGTCAGTTGGGTGCCACGACTTTGTTTCCAAACGCAGGATGACTCCATTGAAGTGCCCTGCCTTGGGCTGGGAAGGGCTGGCCCAAGGCCTTCCCCAGGAGCCCAGGCCAGAACCCGAGTCACCTCCTTTGGGACATCTGGGGGCAGTGTTTTCCACACTTTTTCTGTAGCAGCTCAATTCTCTTCAAAATAATAAACGAATCTTAAAAGACTGCTGGTTATGTGTGGGCAGAAGCCATATCAGCTCTTAACCTGTGCCTGGGTATGTATTTGCTGCCGGTAAGATGGAGGAATCCCAGGAGGTGGTTCAGAGGGCAGTTGCTCTGGTGGGAGGGGGGCGGTGGAGACACTGTAACATTTCAAATCCTCCGCCCTGGCCAGGTAATAGGGATTCAGATGGCTGTAGTAACTACAGAGGTGTGTGACACGTCAGTCTCAGAAGCTAGGAGCCTGAAATTTACCCTATCAACACTCTCCTCTGATCCCCCTGTAAACTCCCCCTTCCCCCTCCCCCTACCACTATCTGATTTACTGCCAAGAAGATTGGAAACCTCTCTGTGACAATCTGGAAAATCCTGGATCAAATGGTCTCTTCTCTAATCCAAGGGGAATCAAACTTGAGAATTCAACAAGAACTTAACAGCGATTCTCAAGAAAACTACAACCTACCAAAACTCATCTGAGATGAAATCAATAACCTGAGTAGTTCTATAATCATTAATAAAACTGAATTCATAGTTAAAAATCTTCTGAATAAGAAATCTCCAGACCCAGGTGGTTCTGCTGGTAAATTCTAACAAACATTTGAGGAAGACATAACACCAATTTTAGACAATATCTTTCAGGAGAGGGAAAAGTTCCCAGTTTATTTTATAAGGCCAGCATCACTCTGATGCCAAAGATGGTAAGAAAAAAAAAAAAACAACAAAGACAAAACCACAGACCAATATACCTCAAGAACGTAGATTTTAAAAATCATAAAAAATATTAGCAATATTAATTATCAAATTTATATGCATAGAGTTGTTCATAATATTCCCTTACTATCCTTTTAATGTCAGTGGGAACTGTAAGTTATGTTCCCTCTTTCACTCCTGATATTAGTAAGTTGTGTTTTTTCTCTCCTTTTTTTTTCCTTTGTCAGTCTTGCTACAGGCTTAACAATTGTATTGATATTTTCAAATAACCCGTGTTTGTTTACATTGATTTTCTTTCTTCTCTTTTCTTTCTTTCTTTCGTTTTTTGCTTTCAATTTCATTTATTTCAGCTCTTATCTTTGTTATTTCCTTCCTTGCTTTGGGTATATTTTGCTCTTCATTTTCTAGTTTCTGCATGTAGAAGCTTAGATTGTTGATTAGAGACCTCTCTCTTTTTTCTAATATAAATATTTGTTATAAATTTCCCTATAAGCACCATATTAGCTGTATCACACACATTTTGATATGTTGTATTTTCATTTTGTTCAATTCAACAATTTTTTTCGCTTGAGACTTTCCCCTTTGACCCATACATTATTTAGAAGTACAATGTGTTGTATAATTTCCAAGTGTTTGGAAATTTTTATCTTCTCTCTTTGCTGTTGATTTCTAGTTTAATTTCATTACGATCAGAAGACACATTTTGCATTATTTCAATTCTTTGAAATTTGTTAAAGTTTTATACCTCAGGGTATGGTCTATCCTCATGAATGTTTTACGTGTGCTTTAAAAGAATGTGTATTCTGCTTTTGTTGGTTAGAATGTCTTACAAATATGAGATTCAGTTGGTTGGTGGTATTTTCCGTCTACCATTTCCACGTATTACTGAGAGAGGAGTGTTGAAGCTTCTGACGATAACTTTAGGTTTACTTGTTTCTCCTTTGAGTTCTGTCAGTTTTGGCTTCATGTATTTTGAAGGTCTGTGGTTAGGTACAAATGCATTTGGCGTTTGGAATTGTCACGTCTTCTTGGCAAATTGACCCTTTTATGTAGTGTCCTTCTTTGTCCCTGGCAGTTTTCTTTGTTTTGAAGTCTGTTTTGTCTGTATAAAGCCACTTCAGCTTTCTTTTGAAGTGTTTTCATGGTATACCTCTTTCTATCCTTTCACTTTTAACCTATCTACCCGATAGTATTATATTTCAAGTGATGTTTTTGTTAGCATATGGTTCATATTGTTTATTCATTCTCGTAGTCTTTGTCTTTTCATTCATATGTTTAGCCCGTTTGAGTTTAACATAGTTATTGATGTTGGATTTATGCCTATCATTTCATTATCGTTTTCTGTTTGTTCCCTCTATTTTCAGGTGTCTGCTTTCTGTATTCTGCCTTCTTTTGAGTTACTTGGATGTTTCTTAGTGTTTTATTTTACTTGATCTCTTGTGTATCTTTTTGTATCATTTTTTAGTCCCTGCTCTAGGAATTGAGATGTATATACTTCACTGTCAATTTAGAATCAACAGTTTACCACTTTAAGAGAACTGTAGAAATCTTACCACCATATAGGTCCCTTTATCCTCCCTTCTTTTGTTACTTTCATCTGATCTGTTACATTGGCATACTTTGAAAACCCCATAGGCAATGTTATAATTTTTGCTTTCAACAAAGACCTCAAGAGGAGAAGTGTAGTGTTTTATATTTACCCATATATCTAGCATTTCGCTTGCTCTTTCTTCACCCCTCATGCTCCTTGTGGTATCATTTCCCTTTGAGCTTTCTTTAGCTGTTATCTTAGAGGAAGTCAGCCGCCAATGAATGTTCTTAGTTTTCCTTCAGCTGAAGATATCTGTATTTCACCTTCATTCCTAAAGGGTAGCTTTTTGAATGTATAGATTTATGTCTCTTGAAATTTAGGAAGTTTTCAGCTATTATATTGTTAGATTTTCTTCCTGCACTACATTCTTTCTCCTCTTTCTGGGACTCCCATGACACAAATGGAAGACCTTCTGTTCTTGTCCCCCAAATCCCTGGGGCGCTGTGGTTTTGTTTTTAAATCTTTTTTTCTCTTTGTTTTTGTTTGTTTTCTCTTGGTTTCTCTTTGTTGTTCAGATTGGCTAATTTCTATGGTTTCATCTTTAAGTTCACTGACTTATCTCCATGCTGCATTGAGTCCATCCAGTGAGTTTTTATTTCAGTTATTATATTTTTCCGTTCTAAAATTTCCAACAGTTCTCCTTTATACATTTTCTGTCTTTGCTCAGACTTTGTATTCCTCTGTAGGTTTCAAGATTGTACGATTGGTTGCTGGAGCACTTTTGTCATAGCTGCTTTAAAGTCTTTGTCAGATAGTTCAAACATCTCTGTCATCTCGACATTGGCAACTGTTGATAGTCTTTTCCCATGCTGAGTAATTTTGGATTTTATCCAGCACATTTTGAATATTATGTTATGAAACTCTGCATCTTGTTGAAAGCCCATGAAGAACGTTGCTATTTTTGTTTTAGCAGACAGCTGACTTAGTTAGGTTCTAACCCACCTTCTGTGAGGTGTGGTCCCAATGTCAGTTCAATTTTCCAAGCCTTGGCAGTGCTACTTGGATGTGTCGGATATGTACGCGCCCCAGTGACCCATCTGGGACTTAGGCAATTCAGTTCTCAAAGTCTTCATTAGGCTCTTTAGGATGAGATCCATGCATGTAAAGCTTGCAGGTGAGTCTGAGAGTTCAGAAGTAATTTGTGGGGTCTTTTCCCGAGCTCCTCCCTCTCAGTGATCTTTCCAATACTTTTTAAAACAATGTATTTGATTCAAGTATAGTTGATTTACAATGTTGTGTTAATTTCTGCTGTACAGCAAAGTGATTCAGTTATATATATATATATATATATATATATATATATATATATATATATATATATACACATACATACATTCTTTTTCATACTTTTTTCCATTATGGTTGATCACAGGATATTGAATATAGTTCCCTGTGCTATACAGTAGGACCTGTTGTTTTCCGATACTTTCCAATTCCACCAGGCTTCTGTTTTTTTGGTCATTTAGCCAGAAAGCTTGGGATTTCATTATTCTGCTCTGCCGCGTACTTCCACAACCGTGCCCACGTCCCCAGTGCCAAGCAGTAGAGAAAAACAGAGAGAAAAAAAATCGTGGGGTTTGGCCCCATCCTCTTGGAACCATAGCTCTGCTGAACCCAGAGGGACGTTCTCCCCCTCCAGAGTTCTGGTCCTGCAGGCTCCTGTTGCTGCAGGCTGCTCTTGCCACTTGGGGGCTGTGGCTTGAGAGAACGGAGAGGAGGCCCCCGCTCTCTGAGTATCAGGAGTTTTCTTTCCTGCTCCCTGGGCCAGAGCTACAGGGCATCTCCTGGCTCTCTCTCTGGCAGTGCCCAATGCCTGCTGGCAATGTGTTGAGTTCAGGCTTGGGGCATACTGGAGGAAAAAGTCATGGTAAACTCACGGGCAGTTTGCTGGTATTTTGAGTTCTGGTCGTTCCTAATCTGCCTGCTACTATTTACTTTTCAGTCCTCAAAGAGCTGCTCCAGGCTGTCTTTCCAGGTTTTATAGTTTGTGTTCACTGGGAAAGACAGGATAGAGTGTGCTCACTCCATCTTACGCAGACCTGGAAGCTCTATGTCTGTTTTTAAGTATGTAGAATAGTATGAATCTAAACAATGGGTACACGAACTGTCTCCTTAGTGTTACTCTTTGCTTGAAAAACCATCTTTACATCTTTGCTTGAAGAACCATCTTTAGGACCCAGATGCTCATTTTAGGAGGAAGGTGGGATTAATACTGCCAATCAGTAGCATTATTTCCATCATCTGATGAAACAAAACTTGCTTCCTTCTCGACTCTACAACTAAAATTAAATGGGGGAGTGTTTTTTCTCATTGACCTATTTATTACAATGAAAGTTCTTTTTCAAACACGAGAGTTATACATACAAGTCAGAGCTTTCTGAAATCCTTTTAGTCCAACTAGAAAAAGACCAGGAAGATAGTGCTTCTGTACATCTGAATCCAGCAAGCACCTTCCCTAGTAAATGAAATACTTCTTGAATGAGGAGAGCTTTGTCGTGCAGATTTTTCAGTGCCCTGTTTTAGATTCTGAGTGTTAACTGGGCTAATAATTCCTGGAGAAGCGATTATTGTGCTAATAGTTAAAATAGTTGAGTTAAAAATCTGAGAACAAGCGTCTATGAAAATTGGAAGTGAAGTTGTAAATACCTCCCTCGATAGCTAAATGGTTAAAGGTATTACCAAGGTGGTGAATGATATTCAAAGACCTGTTGTTCAGGAGGGGTAGGGAGCAGGAAGCTCTGTTGGTGTTAGGGGAGAATGGAATGTTTTAGGCAGTGGGGGTTTGTCATTTCCAGGAGCAGGGCTGGCAGCGCGGTGGGAAGGTCTGGCTCCAGCTTGAGCCCACTCACAGGATGTTAGGGGGAAGTGTGACTAAGGTCACGGCCACGCCACGTGGTGGGCCAGCTGGAGCCAGAGCAGGGGCCGCTGTGGCCACACATCCTGAGTTTCCATGGTCTAATGCAGTGGGCTTGAAAGAAAGGGTGGATGCAGGATGCTGGCTGGGCGTGTGGAGCGCGTGGGTTGCTATGTCTTAAGTGACAGTGGGTGGAGATTACAGCATTTCATCTGCTTTTCCTTTGACACCTTTTAAAGATACAACCCACGGTTTGCAAGGGTTTATGCCTATGTCTGCTAGAGGGATCTGAAACCCTTCAGCATTCTTAGGAGCACAAGGAAAACTTTTATTTGAGTACCATTGACGATGAATACGGGAAATTATAAGTAGCTGGAAATTCGAAATGCTCTTCATGTTAAGCAGTTTATTAGGGGGTTATTTTGAAATCCTTCTTATGTAATTTTAAGACGTTTTCACGTCTGAAAAGGATACATACATTTCTCGTAACTTTTCTTTGGAAAAGGTCTATTCAGGATGTTTAGCAGGTTGGGTTTCAGAATTTCAGCAGCTTGATGGTGTTGTCATCCAGTTTGACAGATTGAATGTGCACTTAGAGGAAATGGAATGTATTTTTAATCGCTGGAATGTATTGTACCTAAGGAACATGGGAGAGTATATGTCAGGTTTCAGCTGTGATTAATCATTTTGCTGATGATTTTTCAGCTACGTGGCAAGCTTAAACTCGGCCTCTAGTCGAACAATGTCTAGTATTTCCTGATTGTCAAAAAGAAAATGGGTCTTAGAAAATTGGTCTAGAATTCTTATCCTTAGCCCATTAGGATTTGTGGGGGGTCTCACTTGAAAACTAATGTCTTAATTTAGGAAAAAAATTTGTATTAAAAAGTATAAAGTATGAATCTTTTCCCTCCCCCCAACAAATTATTTAAAACTGCTTTGAGGAATGAGGCAAGGGGTTTTCTTTAGATTACCGGGTAGTTTTTGAACTCAAACCCTTTGAATTCAAGTATCACCATAGAAACTTGGGTGGGAGGCTGGAAGTACCTTGGGCTGTTATTGTTAGGTATCATGGTGAAGATACTGGGTTTTTAAGACCATGCCTCCTGGCAAGAATTCATTGAAGTGTAAAACGCATTTCCTTTAAAGTGCGAAGTATTTACTTAGTTCCGGTGTTCTTCCTAAAAATTAAGACTTGCGTTCCTCCTACAGAGAGGAAAGATAGAAGAAATCATAATCTTGAGTTATGTTATTTTGAATGTAATGCCATATTCAAAATATGTGAGCTTGCCTTTGAAAGGGACAGGTGTCTGCTTTAGAAGCTACAGATTTTTTAACAGAAAGGGATAGTGGGAACTAACATTTTTTTTTGAGCGCCAGTTGTGTGCCCTCCTGAAAGCAGGCCATTCATTCTCCTTATGGTTTCCTTTAATTTTCACAACTATTCATTGAGGTAAATTTATAGTTTTGAAAGAACATCAATGCATAGGTTGGTAAGTTTGGCCTTTGTTGGATAGGGGGTGCTAAGAAGGAGGAGAGACTAAACAGATGGGTGTGTTTGGGGACTTAAAACAGTGGTTCTCAACTGAGAATAACTTTGCACCTTAGGGACATTTGGCAATGTCTGGAGTGGTTTTTTTTGGCTGTTCCAACTGGGGAGTGGAGGTGCTATTGGCCTCCAGTGGGTTGACACCAGGGATGTTGCTAAACATCCTACAATGCACAGGACAGGCCCCCCGCCCACCCCCACCGTCAACAACGATGAATGGTCTGGCCCCAAATGTCAACAGTGCTGGTGTTGAGCAACATAACTTAAAATGAACATAGAAAAGAAATTAAACCCAGTGTTCTCCCTGCCTCACTGAGATGTGTGGAACAAATGTTAGCCTGATTCACCCACCTTAGCAAAGAGTTAACTCTAAATATTATTTCTAGACATCTCAAGGAGTGGAAACTATAGCTTACTAACGAAAAGGATTTACATGTGGTTTCTGGGGCCATTATTTATTTATTAATTTATTTTTGTATTGAAGTGTAGTTGATTTACAATGTTGTGTTAGTTTCAGGTGTACAGCAAAGTGATTCAGTTTCATATATATATAATATATATATTACATATATTTTTTGCACATTCTTTTCCCATATAGGTTATTACCAAATATTGAGTATAGCTCCCTGTGCTGTACAGTAGGTCCTTGTTGTTTATCTACCTGGGGTCCATTATTTTTTAGGTTTCACTTTCAGGATACACTTCTTTTTCTCCATCCTGGATTTCTCGTAGCATAATTTTGGCTTCTTCCACTTGCACTTGATCTCTCCATCATGGAGGTAATAATCAGCTGGCAGCCATTCTGCATGAAGTGTTCTTTTGTCCAGGGTATTTAGAGGCTGCTGTTACATTGCCCCTGAGCTTCAGATACCATCATCCACCGCGGGTGTACTGTGGAGTGCTACAGTGTATCGGCATTGTTCAGATTGTTACTAAGCGTCAAAAATAGTAGGGTCGCCAAGTCAAAATATAATGCACTGTAACGATACGGCTTTGTTAGCATCAACCAGCAGTAATATGTGGTTCTTGTTAATAAAACACTTAAGTTCTATTTTTAAATGTTTTGCTTGTACCTGGAGACTCAGAGATTGAGTTTCAAGGCTTCAGCAATTCAGAAGTCCTGTGCTCCCACCTGCCATCCAAGCAGGTTCCCTTTTTCAGCGTTCCAAGTGGCCATAGATTTGTAAAAGGTAACATACCCACAGTATCTGGCGCGAGAAGTCATTCTTAGACATTTTGGAGTACTTACCACTGTTTTAAATGTCAAAACACTGAAATCGATGAAAAAATGGAATAGAGCTGGGACAAGAGAGCTGGAAAGCTGAGAAAGGTAAGGTTTGTAAAATAAACCAACGGTGGTTCATATCCGAAATATTTTGAGTGCCTAGCAAATGTGAGTTCTTTAGGCACTGGGCATGTAGTTGAGAGAGACAGAGAGAGAAAGAGAGAGAGAGAGAAGGGATGGGATTTAGCTTAGAACTGAAAGGGCAGATGGAAGGAACAGCAGACACGACAATCTAGGCTGCTGATTTTATAAAATAAAACATTTTCTCATAATCCTAGGAGAAGACAAGATGTTCTGCTTCTCAGTTTTAATTAGGAAGTGTGCTTTAGTTACCTGAAAAGGAAATGATCTCTGCCCTCTTAAAATTATATTTTACAAAGATGCCACCACCATCTCTATCAAAAAAAGAGAGCTGTATATGGGTATAAATAACACACAAATGGAGCTATCTTCTCAATTATAGACATGGAATTTCAATTTAAAAAATAAAGATTTTCCCCCATATTACCTTTTTAAAAAATGTCAAACGGTAGACATACAGATTTTTGTTGTTGTGGTTCCCTGAACGTTAACCTTTCGTCTGCTAATAATTTAAACTCCACAGGAAAATACAAAACAACCTAACCATTTAAAGTCATATTTTAAAAATACATCTCTTGGCCTGAAAAGATTTACATATTTTATTGCTTATCTATTTTCCAGCTGATCTTTTTAACTTCCTGAGGTCAGAGAGTCTACTGAAAAGGGTGGTATGTGACTTTCACTCAGGGAGGGTCCATCTTTTATATTTTGTCTTCCTTTAGTTTTTTTTATTTTAATTTTTTTAAAATTAATTAAATTTTTTTTTTTATTTTTGGCTGCCCTGGGTCTTTGTTGCTGCGCACGGGCTTTTCTCTAGTTGTGGCGAGCGGGGGCTACTCTTTGTTGCGATTCCCGGGCTTCTCATTGGGTGGCTTCTCTTGTTGCAGAGCACAGGCTCTAGGCACGTGGGCTTCAGTAGTTGTGGCACTTGGGCTCAGTAGTTGTGGCACACAGGCTTAGTTGCTCCATGGCCTGTGGGATCTTCCCGGACCAGGGCTCGAACCTGTGTCCCCTGCACTGGCAGGCGGATTCTTAACCACTGTGCCACCAGGGAAGTCCCTTCCCTTAGTTTTAATCTTTCAAAAGAAACGTTTACAATTTAAAAAAAAAATTTGGCCAAGTTATAATCGTATATCTGCTTTTAACAAGGCAGCTCTGAGTGAGGCACTTACTCTTTAACATCAATTTTATTAACTTTTAAAATGAGGGAGAAAAAACAGTGGTGGACGGGGATAGATGAAACAAGCTTGGCAAAAATAACCTTTGCAGACAATTAAAGACATGTAGGAGTCATTATACTATTTTCTCTACTTTTGGAGATGCTTTTAAGAGTTTCCACAACAAAAATATTTTTAAAAGAGGCAGCAGAAATAGATGACACTAAATCTTGTTCCAGGACTACCATTGGTGCTCTTAAAAGGTCAGGGGGAAGAGCTGAATATACCCAGAGGCCAAGTTCAAAGGCAGGCACATGTGGTATGGGATCAGCTCAGGAGCTGTGTGGGGTCAGTGGAAGATGAAGGCAGTAGATGAGTGTTTGAGGAGGGGTGCAGATAGAAATTCCTTAGCTGTGATGAGTGAGTCCTGACCTGGCTCTTATAAACCGTCCAGTAAAGGGGCTTTTCTAATGAAGCCTGTCCTCCACTCATCCTCTTCAGCTCCATTTCCTCCCCCCCACCTTTCATCAATAAATTGGTCCAAACCTTCCATTGCCCTGAACAATGGTTTATGTTCATATGCTGAATATGGTGCCATCCCCAGAGTCTTGCATGCTCTCAGCAAGATGATCAAGAATTTCTTCTGTCTCAGCACTTCTAGGAGCTGTGAATTTCTGGAACACTTTGGTCTTTGTCCTGAAGTTCTGATTAAGTGCCTCACTTCAGTGGTTGGGTTTCTGGAGCCATCTCTTTATTACCTTGCAAGAGCTGTTTTATTCTGATGTACAGGATACACCCTAGGTAGAACTTTTACTCTGTCTGTCTTGGAACTCACTGGTCCTCAAGTCTTACACTTGACTTTCTGTAAAGTCCCAATGAGAGCTACTGAGGGCAGAGACTTGGGATATCTCAAAAACACCGGAAATAAATTTCAATATAAGAGCCTCAGGGGCTTCCCTGGTGGCGCAGTAGTTAAGAACCCCCCTGCCGATGCAGGGGACACGGGTTCAAGCCCTGGTCCGGGAAGATCCCACATGCACGGAGCAACTAAGCCCGTGCGCCACAACTACTGAGCCTGCACTCTAGAGCCCGTGAGCCACAACTACTGAGCCCGCGTGCCGCAAGTACTGAAACCTGCACGCCTAGAGCCCGTGCTCTGCAACAAGAGAAGCCACCGCAATGAGAAGCCCACGCACCACAACGAAGAGTAGCCCCCACTCGCTGCAACTAGAGAAAGCCCGTGCGCAGCAAGGAAGACCAAACACAGCCAATAAATAAATGAATAAATTAAAAAAAAAAAAGAGCTCCGAAGATGTTCCTAGCAACCCCATGAGTACACACACATCCCTTCTAGTTCTCTGGCAAGGACCAGGGCTCTGAAGAGCGGAGACTCGGAGCCCAGGTCTTAGCTCTCTTCTGAGGCTGGAAGTAGATGTAGCGCCACCTGCCACCCTCAAATGGAACTGCACATACACTCCCCATTTACATAGTGATTTTTATTTTTATTTTTTTTCTTCGTAAAACCCCGAGTGAAATCTTGGAAGAGGGAGAGAAGGGAAAAGAGGAAGGAAAGAATTAGGTTGAAATTGAGGTAATCATAACAGCACAACAAAAGAGCTTGAAGAATTGAGGTGTAGAGGGCAAATCCAGTCACGCTGGCACTGTTAATAGTGACTTGTGAATAATTTTTCCGTAGATTTCCCTTTACTTAGAACCTGCTACCCCATATACTTCCCCTAAGCTGAGGTGTTTCTCTAATGGAGGAGAGACAAAAGAAGTTGGGTTACAATTTGCTGCCTAATCTACTATTTGGTTCTTGTGTACTCAGCAGATATGTATTGAACACGTGTACATGAACACATCTGGGCAAGATGCTGAGGCCACTGCAGTAGGCAAGACAGATTCAGACTCCTCTTCTAATGTAAGAATGCACCATGGCCTGTGGGTACACACAGTGCACCTACCTCTTTGGCACACACAGTGTTATAAATGCTGCAATGTTTATTTCTCTTGAAAAACGGGGAGATTTGGCCCCCTGGACCTATATCCCCGCATGGTAAAAGTCAAGGAAGTTGGGGGGTGGGGGGGAAATGCCTGCCGTGGTAAGCAGAGGCACATGTTCTACAACCTGCTGTGGCCTCCGCCTCTCACTTGTTTTTGATACTTTACCCCCAGGGGGCATCTTGGTTGGGATCCCCTGTAGTCATGTCCCTCCTTTTCACAGGGATCATGCTGTGGGATGGGGAGGCTTGGGTGAGAGCCAGGACAAGAAGCCCGGCTTCTTGATTGGGATGGGAAATGTGGCTCTCCCTGCCATTTGGGTGAGGCTCTTGAGTTATGCCCTTCATCCATCCCTGCCCAAGCCACCGCTGCACAGCTTACTAGCTGCATGGCTGCTGAGCGCTCTTCAGGATTCGAATTTAAGTCAGAAAGGGGAAATCATGGCGCCAGCTTTTTCTAACCCTCTAATCCACGAAGCCTCCATTCCTGACAGTTGTGTTCTTTTTTTTTTTTTTAACTTTTGGGTTTATTTATTTATTTATTTATTTATTTATGGCTGTGTTGGGTCTTCATTTCTGCGCAAGGACTTTCTCTAGTTGCGGCAAGTGGGGGCCACTCTTCATCGCGGTGCGCGGGCCTCATTATCGCGGCCTCTCTTGTTGCGGAGCACAGGCTCCAGACGCGCAGGCTCAGTAATTGTGGCTCACGGGCCTAGTTGCTCCACGGCATGTGGGATCTTCCCAGACCAGGGCTCGAACCCGTGTCCCCCGCATTGGCAGGCAGATTCTCAACCACTGCGCCACCAGGGAAGCCCTGTGTTCTTTTTTTCTTACCTAAATACACTTGTGGCACTGTTTCTGCCTCCACACCCGTGTCTTTGCAATTCTTCCTACCTAGTTAGCCCTTTCCTACCTGCTCATTGGTGCTGCTCACCTTTGAAAGCATACCCTGCCTCGCCTTCTCTAGGGCTCTGAAGGCTGGGCACCGGCAGGGTTCAAGGTTGAGGGCGGGCATCAGGGAACAGAGCCGCCTACGGGGGCTTTCCTAGCTTCTGCCAGATCACTTGCTTCGATCTGTTTTACATATTGAGCTTTCTTGTGAATTTCCTTTGAAGAAAGCATTCCAAAGCTTAAGGTATTGTCTTTTTCATTCATTTAGAGGCTACCTGTTACTTCATAGTATTCATTATCTTTCCTAACCTGCGTACCTGGTCTCTACAATTGCATCTTGAATTCTGGAGGACAGGGTCTCTGTCCTATACAGTTCTACAGTCCCAGAGCCCAGCTTGGGACTGCACATAGTCAAAAATAAATATTTGTTGCACAAGCAAATCAATATTTCATTTACAGATTGTCAGAGCACAGAGTTTATAGATGGTCCAAATTTAAATTTTAATACCCTGACATCCCTCTCCTTCTGAGGGCACACACATTCCTTTGCTCCTCTTAAAATGTATGTAGTTTTGAAAATGGAATCTGTGTATACCATCCTCTCTTTATTTCCCTCATCCATTGGGTTCTGTCTCTTTAAGTCTCAGCCTAAAGGTAAGGGACAGGTGGTGACAGGCCTGGCTGGAACAGACCCGGGAGCCTCAAGCCACCTGATGTGGGGGAGGTAGGGAGGGATGGGCGCTTTGACAGCGTTCAGGGTGGAGACCACAGTCCTCTCAGAAATACCCGGGGGGATTCCCAGACTCTCCCACAGAAAACACTTATTTACAACATGGCATCAGTCACTGGGCAAATAAGTACCCTTTAGGGGAGATCCTACATCCCAGGGCAAGGTGGAAGGATGACTGAACTGGCAGTTGGGAGCCCTGATTTGCTAACCTCACCACTTGCTATTTATTTAATCTTTAGCAGTCACTGAACTTTTCTAGGTCTGTTTTATCTAATGTTAGGGATTAAATATGGTGGAGTCCTCACAGCACGATCCCCCCATAGGCTGTAGCTCTCCCCTGTGACTCACACGAGGTTTTATGCCAGTGTTCCCCTTAAGTTTCAGAAGAGAATACTAAACTCAGAGCGTGTGAGGATGAAAGGCCCTGAGGCGAGCAGACATAGAATTTATTAAGTCTCTTCCTTATCCTAAAATGTGAAGATTGTATTTTAATCTTCACTAGAGGTCTATGTTTTCACATTAAAACAATTTAAAAATTATTTTTGCCGAGTACATTATTTATCGTCCTCAAATTTTGGAGTACAGTTGATGTCCCTGGTTTTGCAAATTCCCAAGAGGGTCCTCATGCTAATTCCATCTAATTTTTTTTGTGGTCAGTTTTAAATTCCAAGATGGAGATTATGACTTTATAATAATTATTGCATAGAGCAATTCACTCTACCCTCCCAGTAACCCTATGAAGTACGTACTATTGGTTCCCTTCATTTTACAGACAAGAAAACAGACATAAAGATGTTCAATTAGTTGCCCAAAGTTACACAGTTTGTAAATGGTGGAGCCTGGACTTGGCCCCGGGCAGTTTGGCTCCCCAGTCTGTGCTCTTAACCCCACTCCGCTGTCTGCCTCTAGAGTTAGTTGACTCAGGTAGACCAATTGAATTTTTTTTTTTGTCATCGATAATGGAATTTTGGTGCTGCTTTTCACAGCCACTACCTGACGCACAGCTTTTTTGCAATAAACTTTAATGTCATTTACAGATAACTAATTTGTCTAGAGCTCAAGAAGCTCAATGGTTGGGCTTGATGTCTTCCGTTACCAAGAACTTGGTCAGCCTCAGTTCTTTGGCCACAGATAGACTCTACCTGCTGACTACCAACTTGTCAGCTTCTGAGAGATGCTACACAGGGAGTGCCTCTGATTGGGGTGATCAGTGTCGCTGCTAGAGAGACACTCCATCTGAAGTTTGTCTCATGATTCCAGGTGATGGATCTGTATAAACCATGTAGTTGGGTGTTTTCAAACAATGTGACTCAGATACAAAAGATACTGATATTATAGTTGCTGTAGTGGCTTTGCATTATTATTTGGTACTGATGTACTTTGCTTCGAGTTCATTGTGTTTCTTAGCTGTGTAAACAAAAAGCAAACGCCATTTATCATTCACAGTTCTATTTAATGTTTGTGGTTTAACGTTTGCCAGGTATTCCAGTGTATAGCCACAGATCACTCTGGGTGACATCGACAACAACAAAGTCTCTGTTTCCTTTCTAAAACTTCTGTTTCTTTAGTTACTTTTAAAAAAAATTTGGATTGGGGCTATGGGCTTACTAGATCCAATGTGGCAGCAGCAACAACAAAAAGTCCCAAAGGAGAACAAACTAATCCATGTCTAAAGAGAAGTTCTTAGACGTACGACACTAGAAATTAGACCTTCCACACATTCCTGCCTCTGGACCTATTGGCATACCTCCATGGCTGCTCATGGGGTTGTTTTCCTGTACTGCCTCACCAAAGGCTAACCTCTCCATGGCACACTGGGTCCCATCATCTGTCTCCTAATTGAGGCTCCTGCAATCATCGTGTGTTCCCCCAGCATCATCCATTTCTCCCACCCCCACCCCCTTTCCAGCCACTGTGCCATTTCTCTTTTTTTTAAAACATTTTTATTGGAGTATAATTGCTTTACAATGGTGTGTTAGTTTCTGCTTTACAACAAAGTGAATCAGTTATACATATACATATATCCCTATATCTCTTCCCTCTTGTGTCTCCCTCCCGCCATTTCTCTTTGAAAGTGTTGTCTCTATTTACTACTGCGAACACTTCTCCTCCCATGCTCCATTGTCTTCACTCCAGTTAAGCTTTGTGTCCCCACCCACTACCACCCCAAATGGTTCCCATCAAGAGCGCCCAGGACCTCCACATTTCAAATTCATTGTTGAGTCCCCAGTCCTTATCTTATTCAGCCTGCCAGCAGGATTTGACCCAGCTGCTCCTGCCATCTTCCTTGAAATCATTTCCTTCCCTTGGCTTCCTTGGTGCCACACTTGATACTCTGCCTTCCCAGAGGGTGCTCCTTGCCAGTCTTTGCTGATTCCTCCTGGCATCACCCCAACCTCTTCTTATTCAAGTGCCTCAGTCCTCCTACCACTTCTGTGTCTGTCCTCTCTCACAAAGTCAAATTAATCTCTTGGCTTTTAAATACCACTTAAACGCTGATGATTTCATCTTGGAACTCTCTGCTCAGTTTCAACTTTTTCTCTGCTTAGAGGTCTAATTGGCACCCCAAACCTAGCGTGTCTAAAATCCAACTCTTCATCCCCCTCTGCATACCTCCCTACCCCTGCCATACCCAGCTTGCCCCTTTCTGGGAAATGGCAGTTTCATTCTTTCAATTGCCCAGACCAGAAACCCTGGAGTAGCCATTGACACCTCTCTTTAGCTTATATCCCCCATCAGCAAATCCTATCTGCTCTTCCTTTAAAATATATCCAGAATCTGACCAATCATCATTATCTCCACTGATAATCACCCAGGCCAGGCCACTGACATCTCATCTGAATTAATCAACTAAGCGCTCTGTTCCACTCATGCCCCAGGGGGTACCCTTTTAGATTGTTCCACTCTCCTGATCAAAAGCCTCACATGGTTTTTATTTTTCTCAGAGTAAAGACCATGGTCCTTGAAAGATAATGGCCTTGAAAGCTCTATGTGATCTGCTCCCCCCATCCCTGCCCAACTGAATCCGTGTCATCTCCTTCTTTCTCCCTTGCCCATTCTGCTGTAGTGACACTGGCCTCTTTGCTGTCTCTGTAACTGACCAGGTATAATCCTACCTCAGCGCCCCTGCACAAGTTCTTTCCTCTGCCTTACCCCCTCATTTGTTGCCTAGATCTCCTTGGAACCCAGTTCCTCTCTTTCTTCAGAACTTTGTTCAAATGCCTACTTGATCTGAGAGGCCTTTATTCACTGATCACTCTAAACAAAATAACAGCCACCCCCAGACTCCTACCCCCACCTGCACCCCAGGATTGCTTGCCTTCTCTATCCCTCCAGAGATCTCATCACCAGCTAGCATATTTTGCATTTATTTGATTGTCCTTCTTCTCTGGACTGGAAACTCCATGAGTTCAGGGACTTTGTCTCTTTTGTTAATTGCTGTATCCCTTGAACCTAGCCCAGTACCTGGAAGTTAATAGTACTCAATAAAAATTTTTTTAATGAATGAGTGAATTAATCACCCAAACAAGGTGGTCAGAAACAGGCTATGGGAAATAAGGATTTTCTCAGGCTGGAAGGGGACCTACAGCAGCTACAGTATTTCAGGTGTTCAAAGAGATCCCCTCTACCCATCCCCCATATTTAACCATTTCTAAAATTGGGATGCATATTAGAATGGACAGCCTCTCTCAGGTGCCATCTGCCAGGCGGTGGTCATGATGCAGTTGCTGTTGCCCACGCATTTACAAAGTTGGCCATAGCTGTTTACATGGCCAACAATTTAGTTGAGTTGTATTGTTGGTTCTATATATGGCTGAGGGTACCTACCATTTGATATGCTTTCAATAAGATTACACTTATTGTCCTTCAGCAGATGAATGGATAAAGAAGTTGTGTTACACACACACACACACACACACACACACACACACAGTGGAATATTACTCAGCCATAAAATGAATGAAATAATGCCATTTGTAGCAACATGGATGGACCTAGAGATTATCATACTAAGTGAAGAAAGTCAGGAAGAGAAAGACAAATACCGTATGATATCACTACAGTGATATATGTGGAATCTAAAAAGTACAACAAACTAGTGATTATAACAAAAAAGAAACAGACTCACAGATACAGAGAACAATCCAGTGGTTACCAATGGGAAGAAGGCAGGGGGGAGGGGCAAGATGGGGTAAGGGATTAAGAGATACAAACTACTTTGTATAAAATAAATAAGCTATAAGGATACATTGTGCAGCACAGGGAATATGGCCAGTATTTGAAAATAACTATAAATGGAGTATAACCTTTAAAAATTGTGAATCACTATGCTGTACACCTGAAACTTATATAATATTATACATCAACTATACCTCAAAAAAGAGGTTACACTTATTGAAATAAAATTTTATTGGCACTGAAACAAAATGTTACTGTGTACCCAGAAAAGAAAGGCATGAGAACAGCACGGGCTAAATTTGATATTAGTGAAGCAAATGTTCATTGTTGGAGAAATTACTGAAATCCCACATTTTCTTTCAAAGCAACAACTAGGAAAATACAAGTGGTTAAAGCTGTGTTATTTGTTGCTGAGATACATGCAGGAGGACTGCCAGTCACACGCCAAGCAGTGTAACTGAAGGCAGGAGAAATCGCCAAATCTCACAGAACAAAGCAATGAAAAGCTAGTTTGACTGTCACTCAGGACTGTGTTTAAGGGATTGTGTCATAGTTAATTGGCAAAATTTGTTTCTTTCCTAATGGTGCATAAAAGAATGGAGTGTCTTATAATCAACGACATTTCAGGTTGGATGAAATAGACTGGGTCTCTTTTCTAGATCTTAAAATTATAAAACCAATGTATAAATCTTTATTTTGTCATCTATAGTTATTAGTTTACATTTTAGATTTTATGATACCAAATTTACTCTTCCATATGCATTAAACAAAGAGGGAGAAGCTTGGCCAGGTACTTGTGTTATGGTTTCTTCGTTTTCCCACTGAATGTTTTTCTCCAGCATTAAGTAGAGAGCTAGCATCATTGGGAATAATTATCCAGAAATGAGTTTTGACTTTGGTTTGTTATGATTAGTTTGAAGATAAATTTTTTTTGACAGCTGAAGGTTTCTGTTTTTTGACTTTTTCATTTGAAATAATTACAGGCTCCCAAGAAGTTAGAAAAATAATATGGAGAAGGCTCTGAGTATCCATCACCCAGCTTTCCCCCATGGTGACATCTCAGTTATCATAACTATAGCATAGCTACAGTTTTTTAAAAGTTTTTATGTTATATTGGAATATAGTTGATTAACAATGTTGTGTTAGTTTCAGGTGTACAACAAAGTGATTCAGTTATACATATACGTGTCTATTCTTTTTCAAATTCTTTTCCCATTTAGGTTATTACAGAATACTGAGTAGCGTTCCCTGTGCTATACAGTAGGTCCTTGTTGGTTATCTATTTTAAATATAGCAGTGTGTACATGTCAATCCCAAATTCCCAATCTATCCCATCCCCCAAACCTTCCCCCCCCTCCCCCGTAACCATAAGTTCGTTCTCTAAGTCTGTATGTTTCTGTTTTGTAAATAAGTTCATTTGTATCCTTTTTTTAAGATTCCCCACATAAGTGATTATCACACGATATTTGTCTTTCTCTGTCTAACTTCACTTAGTATGATAATCTCCAGGTCTATCCATGTTGCTGCAAACGGCATATTTTCATTCTTTTTAAAAACTGCACGGCTAGAGTTTTTAATGGATCATCTTGTACTTTTCCAATGACCTGTTGGGGCAGGAATAGAGAGGAAAAGTAGCTTTGTCATACTGTACAACCAGCCACCTCACTTTAGGAGGGTTTCTGGTCACCGGAAGTGAGACCGGAGGCAGAGATGTTCTAGAGGGCGTCATACATTGATTGTCACCTCATAGAGGAAGTAATCAGGTTAAACTAATTTGTGACCTAAAACTCTCCAACAGAGGAAGTCGTCATCGATTTATTTTTGTTTCAGCACAAAGTTTCTTTTAAAGAAGTTGTTTTAAAGCGATTTAAAGTGTTCTACAAAACTCTTGAAATAGAGCAACTTGGAGTTCTAGAATCACAGAGTCGGAAGAGACTTAAGGTCACCCACCCATCGGATAGGGTGACTTCCCCTTTACCATCCCTGCCAGGTTCCTATTCCAGCTCTTCTTAAGGCCTTTCTCTGCTTAGGGCCTCCGTCCAGTTTCCACACGATAGGACTTTTCTTACCCACACCTCAGACAACAGACAGTTACCTCGGTGCTTTCTCTCCTTCCTTCTGCTTAAATCAGTCTCTATCCTTTAATCCTGTAGTAGTTTCAGCAATTTCCCTCACTACCCTGCTTACTGCTCCTCCACAGGCTGCAGTTTTTTGAGAGCTTGGCCACATCCTGGAGAGAGGATAATGATGGATCAGATAAATTAGAGAGGGAGCTGAGAGATACATTTTTGGAAAAATAATGACAAAGAGGATTTAGTACCAGATTGGAAACAAAAGCTCACTATTAAAATCATACTTTTCAAATGAAACGGTGCCCTCCTTTCCTTGTTTCTCTTTCCCATTTCTATTACTTGTTCCCTTTCACAAGCCAGACTTCTAGGGGGTGGTCTGCACTGTGAGGGGTCCCTACACCCCCTTCTCCCCAGCCCGAGCCTCCTACTCACTTTCTGTTTTCTGCCTCAGTGGCTCCCTTACCTCATCACATCCCAGCCAAGACCACCACCAGCACTTTCACCTCCATCACTGGCCTTTCCTGGACGCCTGGCTTCCAAGTTTACTTTGGTGCTGTTTTTGGTTTTTCTCTCCTATTGCTAGATGAGAACCAGGTCACCTCAGCATAGTTAGTGACTGATTTACCAAGTCTTAAATTCACTTACACTTAGCATCAATTATGCTTTTGAAAATTCTGGTTCTCTCCATGGAAAATATCAGAATGGTAACCACCCCACCCCTAGCCCTACCCCAAACATTTGGTATATTGGGAAGCAGAAAAAGCCCATGCAGAGTACCCCAAGGACTCTTCTTTTCAGAGGACTCAAACTCTGAGAAGTGATAAGACCCTATTTTTCAGGGTCTTCTCCTGCAATTACTACTTAGAACATTTAAAGAAAGAGAAAGAACTAAAATATTTATTGACAATTTCTGGACACTTCTTCCCTTGCAACAGACACGGGTCAGGGTGTGACAAAATTAGATTTTGGAATATTATTTCTACTACATAAGAAACTAGAGATTTTAAGTAGGGAGAGTACTGACTTGAAAGTCAAATACTGAGATAGGGAGTCAGGTGGCAGGGAACTTGAGGGCTGGGGGGTAGACAGCCAGTTCGTCTAGTCTGAAAACAGATCTAGCTCACTTTATATGGACCCAATGTTGATATATTTTTGTAGATGATATAAATATTTCTTGACTAAAATCTCCAAAATGTTCCTTTATATAGGCAGATTTGGAGATATATAAAACTGGGCATACCAATTGTCATCTCTAAAGAGCTCATTGTTACAGATGAAAATTTCCAAATTGAGAAATACATAGACATGGAAAAGTTAAAAGCTTTTGCCTATTCAGAGTGGTCCTGAAAGAATTTATTTGGCAACCTTATGAAAGGTTGTGCTAGGACAAAAAACACTGTTCCATAAATAGAAATGAACTTTGGAAAACCTGACAGTGTGATAAAGATACTGTTCTCCTTGAGCTCCTGTGTGTAGAATATTCTGTAAGGGTCCTAAATCCATAGGGAGAGTTTGCCTATCTACAGAATATCCATACCTATGCTTAAAAGAAAAAAAACCACCATGGGTAGATAACCCAAAGAACAATGCATTGTAGCTGTTGGTGTAGTAAAAAATGTAAATGTGTCAATAAAGTTCAAAATAATGCCCTCTTGGCTTCCTAATGCATAGGCTTGCCTGGGAGTAGAAGATATTTGGTCATTGGAGCCTTTCTCTTTAGATAGGCAAATTTTTCCCCATGGTAATATTTATATTCTACAAATTACTAAATAGATTGGGTTAAAAAATATGGCAGAAAAGGAAGTGCCTTTCTGTAAGTCTGGTTAGATATGTATCCTGACTATAAATAACTGAGCTATGTTCTTATTCTCTATGTAAATTCCAAAAACATAAAAAAACCTGATTTCATATGTTTTGATCCATCCTCTTCTCAATATCACTCTTAATAAATTCTTACACGAATGAGGATCCACTTATTTCAGCATGAGGCAGTTCAAAAATTTTGTGTGACAACTTTATTCTCACCAAAGACTATTGTAAAAGGCATGCCCACTTTTCCCCCACGGGTTTGTTGTGGCTTGCTGCATTCCCATCAGCATGCTCTTAAGAGGTTAAACTCACGTCTGAGTGATTGTTTTCCTAAACTCAGAATTTTGCTTCCAGTACTCATGGCTCAATAGTATGTAACCTGGTCTCTACCACGTATTAGCCACGTTGTTTTCACACTTATCTCTAAGGGCCAAAGATTATCTCACAGAAGCTCCGAAATAATTCCCGTGCCTGCAATGCATGTGTAAAAGGAAATTTTTCAAGGGAAGAGGGTGAGAATCAAGTTCAAACTCTTAAGAATTTTTGTAAAGGATTATATTGATTAACAAAAGCTCTCCGGCATCTTCTGGCAGACATGTGAGAGAAGGCAGTGATTGTAATTAATTTTTAGTGAGTGCCGCATATTTGATAATTGCTCTGATTCACACTATTATATTCCTCTTCCTTCACCCACAGCAAAACAAGCTTAATTTGATTCATACCCTTAGGAAGAAAAAAAAAAGCCTAAGATTACTCACATGGCTGTGATTCAGCTTTTGGCTCTCACCTCCTCCTCCCTTTCTCCCACCCTGCCCACTCCCATATTCACTCCCACCCAGTGGCGTTGCCATCAAAAAACTGAGTCAGTTCGTTCTTTAAAATGGGTGGGGAAAGAAGACAACTAATAAAAACTTTTCTGAGCGAAGTGTACTGCTTAGATCTGAAATCATTGCAGAAAGACGGGCAGAGTGGCTGCTTATATAATAGGAAAAGCATGGAACAGAGGCAAAGTCTCATAAAGAAACGTTGAGTGTCTTATATAAGTCTAGACATAGCTTGTATGCATGTCGGTAGAAGCAAACACATAGCCACATAGGCAGGTTTCTATGAACATTTTCTAATATTGGGAATCTTACATACACTGTATATGAAACTAATCTTCTGATTTCAAAGTATATTACTTTGGTATAATCAAAAAGTGAATCTAGTAGTTATCCAAAGATTTTCTTTTATCGTAGTTGATTTACAATGTTGTGTTCATTTCTGCTGTACAGTAAAGTGACTCAGTTATACACATATACACATTCTCTTTCATATTCTTTTCCATTACGGTTTATCACAGGCTATTGAATGTAGTTCCCTGTGGTCTACAGTAGGACCCTGTTTATGCCAAAGATTTTTGATCATTGTAAAACATAGGTGAGAAAGTCATTTTGTCAACCTTCAAATGAACAGTGTGACTTAGAGCCTAAGATTGTTGTTTTCTTACCCCCGATGAGTCGCGAGACTGGTACTGGGGGTTGCAGCTCCCTCTTAGTAGCTGATGGTGGTGGCAAACATTATGGACGCAGTGATTTCTATTCCTTCCTCATATTTTCTCAGTTATTCGCATTCTCCAGGTGAAACCAAGGCCTTGGGGGAGTGAAGTCACTTTCCCAAGTCCCCACAGATAATAGTCCCAGAGCCAGTATCGGAACCCAGGCTGTCTGTCTGCATCCTGACCTGTGGCTCTGGTCTGTGAGAATCCCACACAGTTGGATCATTTGGTATTTTAGAGATTGCCTGGAGACAGGAGCGTTGGCCGAGAGCAAGCTCTATGCCCGAGCTCCAAACCTGCCTTTAACTGAAACGGGTCTCTGTGCGTCTTCGAACTGACTTCCCGCATGGAGGGGAACGGAATCAAGCCTTCCCCCAAACACTCATTTGTAATCCTAATCACCTTCTCTCCGTTTTGCTGGCTTTCCCCCCATTCTGTTACCATCTGTCTCAGAAACATTGCCTGGATAAAGACAAGTTGGAGCAGTTGCTCGCCCTCCAACAAAACATAGAATTATTTCTCTTTTCCCCCAGAGCAGTGCCGAGCACCATATTTGAGGAGTTCCATATTTATAAAGCTTGCCTGCACCTCGGCGATGTCTAGTTGCTGTCCTTTTTATCATTCTTCAAATATGTTCTATGCTGGCTGGAAATGATTAGCTTTTGTTACTGGAGGGTTTGTGGGATGCTTGAATTTCTTCATATAGTTTTCAGATGGAGATCCATGTAGTTTTCTCCTTTAAGAAATGAGATTGCTTAATGAAAGACAACATGGGAGAGAATGCATGCTGAGGTTTCTTTTCGAATCCTCCCCCCCCCACACACACACACCCTCACTCCTTGGTTTTCCCTTAGGGTAACTATGGTGAAGTTTTATGTCATGACCCTGTGGAGAGAATAAACAGTGGATCTTGGGTACTTTTTTCTGGCTCTGAAACCACTTCCTTACGCCTCTGTTTGGGGGCCCCTTGTTGATGTCAAGGGTGGTGCTACACTCCAACAGGGCTGTAGTATTTCCCCCAGTCTTTGACCAAACCTTCTTTGCCTTCTTTCCTGGCCGATGAGTTTCCATGTCTTGACCCATCTGGGCTGACTGTAATGGAAATTCTTCTTGAATGTCCTCCCCAGCTGGCCCCAGCCCGATTCTGCACTGGCTTTCGGAAACTCCAAGAAGTTTGGACAGAAAGGCCCCAACAGATGTCAAATGTAAAACCAGACAAGTATTTAAACCACTGAAACTTTGGGAAGGAAAATATGGATTGGCTAGGTGTTTGTCATCGTTAGTGAAATTGTTAAAACGTGATTCTTTAAGAAAAGTTATGGAATTGTATTTTTCTCACGTAGAAATGTTATTTAGGAACTGACTAAGTAAGGTACATATTACTCTAAGATGATGGCACAAAGGGCAGTTAAAGGGTAGAGACTGGATGATAATGGTAACAGAACAGCCAATCCTTACATAGTACATACTGTCCGTCAGGCAGTGTCCTCAGCACGTACATATATTTTTAACCCAGGTGCCACAGCTAGTTTTGGCAGAGCCAGGCTTCAAACCCCAAACAAGTCTGGCCCCAGGCTTTAAAAATATGTTATAGATTCTTTTAGATGCCAAAGTATTAGGTGTTTGATTTTATTAATATGCTGTTTTCATAGTCTGTGTTTATTTCCATTGAAAGCCATATAATTATCGATTTTAAGGTCTTTATATATTGTAGGAAGGTAACTTTCTTTAAGCCAATAAAATTTTACTCAAAAAAAGTCAGTGGCTAAATTAATACATCCCTGTGGAAGTATGAATAAGTTTTAAGATCTGAATGAGAAATATGTGTACATAGTTAACATAGAAAGGTTTCAAAAGTGTAATTCGGAAATGCACTTCTAAATTGTTCTGTGTGGATTTAACTTCTGAAAGTCAGGTCTATATGTAAATTTAGTGTGGGGTTTCTTCCAGTAAAACCCTAAAGGGAATCTTTTTGTGATGTGAATAGTCAGCTCCTGAATTAACTGGATTTCATTGTTTCAGGGTGTATACTTTTTTTCTGCCCTCCTCTACCAATTTGAAAATTAGATATTTGAACATTTTGATATATTATAGAAATAGACTGTATTTTTTATATTATAACAAAATTAGTTCTCTGTCAAGGCATAATCGACAATAAATGTCAAGCCTTGGTACAAGCAGTTGCTGACTTTGTCAGGGTTAAAGGAAGTATGCTGAAAGGAGATAACTGTAGTTAAACTGCTCAGACCGAGCCTTCCAGATTTTTTGTGTGGGGACTTGCACTTCTTATTACTGCATTCTTCCTGTCTGCGTAATACCTGGGAACAATTTATTCCATGTAATGCCACCCCCATCTTGGTAGTAAACTTTGTTTTACTGAAGAGGAAGACTTGTAGGCATGCCAATTTATTTATCGGAATTTTCTCAGATGACATTTGAAGATTTTCAAGTTTTTATTTTGCAGCTTGTAGGCCAGTTGGGATTAAAGGACAGTACAGATTGTGTGTGTGTGTGTGTGTGTGTGAGAGAGAGAGAGAGACAGAGAGAGAGAATGTGATTGTATTGCATGTGTGCTTGTGTGTGAGTGGCTCAAGTTATAAAGTGAATTGCAGTAAATGCAAAAGTGAAAGCTGCAACATGGCTCTCATGCCCCTGACCACTTCCTAAAGAACCTGCCACGTGGGCTGCAGACTTAGAGAGTTAAACTTGGGTCCTCAGGACGGAAAGCGTCCAAGTCCCCATGGTAAAAGCCTCCAGTAGACCTAAAATTATAAAACCTGTTTACTGCTGTTCACATGAACTCAAACGTTCGGTTGCCTCAGTTGTAAAACTTTCAACAAATAATTAGGAAGTTTTAAATATTTGGGAATAGAACCAGAGCCTTGCCATACCTTCAAAACAATCTTGCAACTTTCTCTTTTACATGATCCAATTCTTTGAAACCATTTAGAACGTGCATTGTGATCCTGAAATGTACAAGTTATAAAAGAAAAATGTGAGCTTGTCAGATTAACTACAATCACCAGTCTAATAAAACTGAGTCACATCCAAATGGGCTGCACTTACGCTACCCTCCCATTCTAGGGAAAACGTGGCTGGGGGAGGCAGTCTGAGTCATCACCTGGTTTGTTTGACATACGCTTCCTTCCATAAATTGGGAATGGCAAGCAGCACAATGTTCCAGGCTTGCCTCAGAGGACGAGCTGTTGCAGCCTTGCACGATCAAAATAGGGCCTTTTAGGTTTGAAGGTTGAAGCTGAGCCCATATTTTGGCTTCAGATGTCGGGGGAGGGGGAGAAACTGACAGACCCAAACAAAGGAAAAATGTAAGTACCATTCTGGGTGGGGGGCAAAGAAATGGTAGGGGTGTTCACAGTTGAAATTTTCCTAAGATATAAAAAAACTTGAGAAATACATTGGGGGTGTTAAAATAAGTAAATTGGTAGCTAGTTCGCTAAGCGGGGGGCTCATTTACTTAACAAGAATGTTCTTGATGTGAACAGTCCAAAATGATTACATGAGAGAGAAAGAAAGGGGGAGAGACAGATGATTTGGTCGTTACCGTGCAAATTTGTCCTGACCGTGTTTAATTTTGCCTGATTTATGCAACCTTTTTGCGAGACGTGTATTTCGTTTAAGGAACTTTTTCACAGCAGACTTTGAATCTCCTTCAGGGGTATTTTGAGGGGCTGAGAAGAGCAGGGGCTCGTGTGTCTCACCCATTTTTCCTCCAGCGGCTTTGCAGAGGCTCAACGGAGCTTTTTAGAATAAAGAAGTTGAGAATGTGAAATTGCTGGGGAGACTGAAGAGGAAGGGGAAGGAGGAGTAGATTTATAGCTGAAGCGGGTTTGTAAGCTCAGCCTCTGCTTTGCGATTATTTTTTAATATGTGCCAGGCATTCCGCTGATTTCCATCCTGGCTTGGTTGTGGCTTTTTGTCTGTCTGTGTGAGGCTAGGGTGTTCCCTGTTTTAAAGCCGGAGTTGTCACAGCCTGGGCGTTTTCTGTTTCGGCTTATGGCTTTTTTTTTTTTTTTTCTCTTTTCCTGAATGAGTGTCCTTTGTGTAACCCCAGTAATTCAGAAATCCTGCAGTCATAGGGACTGCCCTGTCATGTGACTTAGGTACTAGGTGCTGCCTGCGATTGGTCAACAGCTAATTGGCGGGTCCCTATAAGAGGTCCCGCTTCGGGCGACCAGCCACTCTCCTGCCTGGGCTGCTGCTCAACAGGGGCGGGGGAGGGGGGGCGACGGGTGTCCAGTGATTCAGCCACATGTGATAGATGACCAAGGGACTACTTCCTTGGGGTCTGCACATCAGTGGAAGATACCCAAACTGGTTGTGGCTGCCTTGATCAAACTCTGGCCCCCTGAACTGGTAACTGTCACTTTAATGTAGCTTACTGATTAAACTCAGAAAAATGCAGCTAAAAATCTTTGCCAGGAACTTGTGTGGACTTACTCCCTGTTCCCTCCCTACCCCCCTTGTTCTTATTCGTTTTGTCACAGGAATGAAATGCAGATAACTCTTTAGAAAACTTTCGTAGGAAAAAAGCAAAGCGCCTCGTGTGATCTGGAACAAAGACATTTTCTAATCAGATTTATCAAGCTGTGAAGAGGGAGTTGTAGCGAACGGAAGCAGCAGCATTCTGTCACCAGGAAATACTGCTTTATCCAGAATTGGTAAGTGAAAAGTGGCATTGCTCCCTAATAGATATCATATGGTGTGTGTGGGAATTGTAAAATTGTTCACAGACCCCTAACAACTGTGTTGAACCAAAGAACACATAAACAGAGTGAGGAATTCTAAAAAAGGAGCAGCCCAAGAATACAGCATAAAGGCTGAGAAGAAGCCAGGTAATTAACAAAGATGAGCTGAGCGTTACCAGTTAGCCAAATATATGTAATACAGCTAGCTTGGCTCCCCGACCCCCCGCCACATTTTTCTTTTTATGAGGGGGAAGAAAATAAAAATGGGTTCTCTGGTAGAGTTGTGGCATTAACATTCCATGGATATAGATTTCCATTTAGTCTGAACAGTATGTGTGATAGATATTTAAAGGGATGTTTTCAGAATTAGTCAACTTGCCCTCCTTTCCGTCCTTCTACACTAGGATGTCAAGAATTTAGTTAGAGCTCTACAAAATGATAGTTTAAGAAATGCATTGGAAAAATTTCCTACTGATTGTGAAAGGCAGATCAAGATGGTAACAGATTTTTTTTTACACTTGTGTCATGAATTTTAAGACTGTTCTCTTTGATTACATTAGTACAGTAGAAGGGTGGTTTATTTCTACATGGTTCATTTTTGAGAGATGTTTCGAGATATCATGATTAGCAGTTCTTACTGGTGTGCCTGTGTCTCTCTTTCTCCGGAACCTTAAATTCAGTTTTCTAATCTTAAATCTGAGCTGCCCCTATGTTTAAATTTCCAGAAAAATACAATAATGCTTTGAGTAATTGTGTTTTATATGTATATAATATAAAATAGGTTCTTGTTCATGAACTGTAAGGAAACACAATGTTATATTAGGCATGAGTGTCTGATTTCTAGATTTGGCTTCTTAAGAATGATTGTGGTGGAAAAGTTGAATAAAATAAGAAAATAAAACTAGAATGGAGGGTGGCTACCTGATTTTATCAGTTTCTTATTGGTCAATAGAAGTAATCATGTGATGTCCACTTATAGAATCAGATGGAAAGATATTTTGTCCTTTAACTGCTAGCAAACATGTAGGTAATTTTGGTGATCTCCCTTTATGAATATGAATATATATAGTTAAAACTATTAGTGACAGAATTGTAAGTTTAGGGTTATAGAGGATACAATATTATTTATTTACTTTTTAAAGTACATTATTTCAAATTGAGAGTTGAATCTGCATTTCTGACTTTGGGTTTTCATTCTGTTTCTTTCAAAATCTTGAAATCCTTAACTCGAAAGGGGAAAATGTATAATAAAAAACAGGATAGCAGTTCTACAGTTTCTCTTGTTGGCACTAGAGTGAGATGAGGGTGGAGGGGAGGAAGATGAATCTAGTGGGATCTGTTAATTGGTCTTTTTTTCCTGCTTATATACTTTGAGAATTTTTGAGAGCATTTTTCTCAGACTAATAGCTCTCAAGACTTCTGTAGAAGTATTTATTTTCAAAGAAATAGATAAAAAGCAAGGTAAGCATGGCCATTAAGGGTAGGTCCTCCAGTAAATCAGACTGGTGATCCAAACTTGTTAATATTACAAGTTATTTGACTTAATTAAAGTGTGGCTAAGGATATGGAAAAATGCTACTCTTTTTCTGGAAGTACATGGATTTATAGGTTTCAAAGTCTTGAAGACAGAAAAGTGGTGACAAAACATTAAGATATTTACAGGTAATTTATATCTGATTGCTAGTTTGTGTTCAGTGATTCACGATTGTTTTCAGCTCTGTATTTCATGGAAATACTTGGGAGAAACATGGTGATTTAATAATCTGTCTAAACACTGCCATGCTTAATGGAAAAAAGCCTCTATGTAATTTTTAGATTTTACTCATCCATTTAGAAGCCATTGTTTTGAATGACAAAAATATGACAGAAGCAGGTTGAAACAGTAAATGCTAAAAAGTATATTCCAAAAGCATTTCTTTAGATCTTCATGTTTTCAATTCTTTGTGCTCCTCTCTGTTACAATTTATTAATTTTAAAAAATACATGTAAAATAAATAACAGAGCATTGCCCTGAATTCTCTGGGGTTATGGAGAGTCTTAAAAGTTTTGTATACTTTGTTAAAAGACATTAACGGTATGCACATGTCTTTGTCTTGGTGGGTACGTAAAGCTACAAACGGAAGGAACTCAGGTCAAGGGACAGACCTCAGAATAACTTCTCTTAAGTACTATTGATATTTGCAAATCTGGGAATATAAACACTTTCCCTTTGGGCTTGTATTTACATTTTTGGTGTGGTATACAGTTCTGCCCAACTAAATGTTTCGAGGTATGGATATGTATATGTGTATATATTTGATTGGAAGCGGGAACTTTAATCACTAGCGGAACAAGTGGCTGTTTGTCAGAACCTAGATAAGCCTCATAGTGTTGTTCCTATAACAACTGAGGGGCTGGGTGTTGAAATGTAGCTTTAAGTTCTCGGTTTGCAAATGTCATTCAGACCTCCCACTACAGTCTCACTGAGTAGGAGGATAATGAGAAGGGGAAAAAAACCATGAAGCAATATAAGTATCTCCGTTCGTTCCATGTCTTCCTGACTTGCCTTTGTGTACCGATCGCCATGGGAGTGGTAAACATAGGTCATGAACAAAGCACTACTTGAGTATAAAATAAGTGGAAAGGGGTCAGAGAAGCTGGGGAAGATAAATAACAACATATGGGGGTAATGAAGAGGCAAGAGAAGTCGGTTTCCATGCGTTTGTGCAAATCCTTTATCCAGTGCTGACCAGCAGTGCAAACATCTTGAACTAGTTATTGTATAGCTCTTCAAGAGCTGCAAATATTTCCTTAAATGCAATGTGGAGAAAATTCCTTCGGTAGCAGGATAGTTTACCACTTTGGCATAACGTTTATTCATCTCCCCTAGATGGACTACAGGGCATCCTGTATTCTTTGAAGGTCTATGTTTTTAAGTCAATTTTTTAAATCATTTAATAGCTTGTCTTTTTTCCATAGGAGAGATAGGGTTGTACTATTCAAATAGTGGTAAAACTTAAGTATATTATCCTATATTCAAAAGTTACTTTGAAAAACCCTTAAAGACTGTTTGAGACCTGTTGTTTGTGGAAATGAATTGGTTGACTGAGAAGCTTATGGCACACTCTATTTGGAGGGGAGGAGGAATTGTTTAGATTATATTTGGCATAGATTAATTATGCAGTTGTGGATTTCCCATGCCTGAAGGGCTTCCTATTTTCTACTCCTAAATGGTTTTGACTGTTTATTTGGTCATCAGCATGTCCAGAAGTTAGAAAGGAAAAGAAGACTTCAGTGGGTTTTGCCCCTTATTTACTATATAGGTCCACCATCGCTCGCTTCTGAAATCCAGAAAGGTCTGAAAACCAAAAGATTTTAATGTAAAAAATTTGGTAGCAAATCCTGACCTAAACTGACATGAAGCCAGTGTTTATAGTCTTTATTTATCCCAATTAGTAGGATGTTTTTATGTTTTACTGTAGAAATTATTAATGTGTTTGATCATGGACTGCTGGAGTTTTATATAGATAGAATAGTTACCCTATTATCTTTATAAAATCATCATCATTAATAATCAATCTGAGAGTGAGATAAGGATTTGTAGACCTCTCATTACTGGTATACGTTGAGCTCACGTTATATGCCAGGCACTGCTCTAAACGAATCATTGGCGTCTAGAACAGTGTCTGGCACATGGCAGATGCTCAGTAGATGTGTTTTGGTATAAAATGCTTTACATATATTAACTTACTTAATCTTCACAAAAACCGAAGAGGGCCAATATGGTTTTTAATCCCCATTTTACATGGAGAAACGAGGTGAAGCAACTTACCCAAAGTGTCCCAGCCAGGAAGCGATAGAGTCAAGATTGGGAAGCAAGCAGTCTGGCTGAGGTTTGCTCTTAATGAGTCTGCTTCAGGTATGAGGGAGGCCTGAACATGTGGCACTGGAACTCTTGACTGAGTCACAGGGGCGTTTCAGCTGTTTATTCCTAGTCACCCCGCTCCTGGTGTCATCAGACATCACCACCATGGTCATTCCCAGGGGCCTGCCGAAGAATGCTTAGAACAGGTTTTCCTCGGTGGGAGGGTGGGTGTCCCAGGGCTCTGAGAGGCTCTTTATCTCTTTATAGGCTTCCCAACAGGATCTCCATCAGCAGTCAGCCTGACTTCTTTATCTTGAAAAATGAAGATGCACAAAATAACTCTTTCCTCCGCCCCAAGGAAATGATCTGGAATAGTGGGAAGAGTCTCTTTCTGGAGACATTTCCTGGGCCCTTAACCCAGCAGGAGGTCTGGGCTCTGAGAAGGACACGGGTCACTGCAGAGGGAGTGAACTCCTTGGCGTGGGAGCCACACTGGACACAGCAAGGGTCCCTGTGGACCTTGTGCTGCATGACCCTGAATCCACAAAAGGATACTTTTAACAATACTTCTCAAAGAAGTGTATAAGATGTCTCTCCAATACCTCTATATTTCTAAGGATAAAAATTCATTCCAAGCTGATAGCAACCTCCCCATTCTACTTTCCAACTTCCCTATCCCACTATCTTGCTTAATTTTTCTTCTTAGCACTTATCTCTGTCTGACATACTGTATGTTTTACTTATTTATTTGTTTGGCTTTTCAGTCAAATACTAGCAGTAATGTTATCTTTGAACAAATGTAAGGGTCCTAGATTTATTTCTCTTTGATCTCCTTATTCAGACTCATTCCCTCCTATCAATCTCAGACTATCATAAATAATGAAATTTCTTCTGCCCATTGGAGTTTTCTTACTGTTAGTTATTTTTATATTCACAACCACGAGAATTTCTTTTTCTTAAACAAACTGTTTTGATTGTGCAATCAGAATTTGGAGAACCCATGTCTTCATTCAGGAGAGGAAACTTAGCCAAATTTGAATATAATCATTGAGTATTTTTAAAATCAAGACAATTTTAAATTACTAAAGGAAACATGCGAAGTAAAATACTTTTGTATCTTATGAATTACCTTCAATTTAGATAAGGAATTGGAGAACAATACATAACATTTATTCCAGTGAAAACATCTTAAACTCGCCTACTTGCTATTCTTTTCCTTTGAAAAATTTAAAAAAAATTAATATAAAACAATCATTCTACATATTAAAGAATGTAAATGATTTAATCTTGGGCATTTCCTGGCTCAAGTTCTTAAATTCTCAGCTGTGTAACCTATTGTCTTTCTACCCTATATTTATTCTAGTTTATACATTCCAAAGTATTTAGGTTAATCTAAAATATAAAATTGAAAAATACATAGATATTATTAACTATAAATAATGTGGTCATGTATATACATCATTAGAATGCTCATAGAGTTGATTTTCTTTAAATTCTTAAAACAGATTAGATGCATATAAAAGTTGAATATAAAATACTTTTGTTAAGTCAATATAATTGAGACATTTTGTTTTTCTTAGCTATATTTTAATAGCAAAATAGTTTCTAGTTGCTTTCTTTTAAAAGGTCAATCTAACAAAGTAATAACTTGCTTAAAAACGAAGTGTAACTGGTTACTTTAAGGTAGAAGATGGAGTCATTGATTATGAAAGGCAATCTAAGGTTTTATTTTAAATGATCTTCCCTTTCTGCCTTGGAAGAGTTTAATTCTCCTTAAGCACCTGTTTTACTGAAAGCCCATGGCTGGTGGTGGTATTAGAAGAAAGCTTAGTTTTCCCACCTTTCTTAAAGCAGATGGATAAAGACTTTTCAAATGAAAACCCATTGATTTCTCTCAATTAGTTGTGTGATATATATAAAGTGAGACTAGAGTTCTTAACAATGAGAGAAACTGAGTGACTTTGTACAGGCCCAGCAAAACGTTACAAGGTGCTTTCAAAGTTCTGATTACCTGAAAAAAACCTCCAGACATCCAGACATTTTCCAGTGAGTATCAAGTATGTGACAGTGGTTCATATGACCCCAAGACGGTACCGGTTTCACAGCATCCATTGATGTGTTTGCCTCCTAAGAGGCCCAGGCTTTGGAAATAAGTAGACTTGTGCTTTAAGCTCACTTGGCCCCTTGCTAGCTGAGTAAGTTATCCCATTTATGTCCGTAAGCCCCAGAGAATGGAGCATCAGTATTTAGCTTCCAGGGCTGTGGCATGAGATAACACATGTAAAGCACATACTGTGGTCCCTGGAATAATGGTACTTAACACGCTTGAGTTCCTTCCCAGATCCTTTCGGGAACAGACTTCAGTTTAGTCTCAAAGCCTGTGGATCCATTCTAAGCTATATGTTTTTCTTCACACCAGATTAAGCAAAACAGTGATGATAATGGTGGCTGCCATTTCTGGCACGCTTCCCATGTTCTGGGTAGGCACAGTTGTGAGTACTCTACCCACATTGACCTGTTTAATCCTCTTGACAACCCATTGGTGCAATTATTATGCCCATTTCATAGATGAGGGCACTAAGGCACAGAGAGGTAAAGGAATGTGCTTAGGGCCACTCAGCTGATAAGCTGTGGGACCAGAATCTACATCCAAATAAGATGTCACCAGTACAGATGGTAAGTACTTCTGGCAGAAAAGCAGAATAAAAGTTGACTGAACTTGAAAGTCTCAGAAATGGTCTTCTCATCTCTATTCTGCGAAGTGTCACATCTTCCAGGCCTGGCCCTCTCAATATTGAAATACAAAATTGACTTTTTCTGCTTCTTATTACACAGATCTCTGGGAACAGTTTTAGTCATTTGTGTTTTATGAGTTTTAATTAGGCCACTGAAGTCCAAGAGGGGAATTCCTTGTTTTCAGTTGATCTCATGCACTAACACATTTACTCATGTAACTTCCCCTATTTTTTCTCTAATGTTTTCACTTGAAAATGAGGGTGGAAGGGAGAAGTATGTGTTTCGGGTCCTAAGGATGCACTTTCATCAGCCTTTCTGGAGATTCTTCTATCGGTATAGCATTCATCCATAGAAAATAAGATGAGTAAGAATCTGTGATTACTAATATTTTCTCCTTTATCTCCATCTCATTCTGGGTGTAATCTAGAGGGGCAGAGTTTGTAAGTAAAGAATTATAAGAAGCCATCTATGTGCATAAAGCCCTTTGTTTGGATGAGGAGTTAATTTTCAGAATATGGGAAAGGGGTTTCACCTTGAGAATTTCCTCCTCTTTCAAATATAGGTTAAGAATTTGGTTTAGAAGGCAAGGGCAGGTCACCGTAGCCCGTGGGTTCTGAGTGCTTAGAAATCTCTTTAAAAATTCTCTTGGCCTTGGACTGAGCCTGCCCATGGGAGGATATATTAAGCATATCTGTCTTCATTCGTTCATTTTTTCATTCATTCATTCATTTATCCGTATTCTCGTGTAACTCATTCAACGCCTACCTACAGACACATGAAAGAAAGGACGGGGTGGAGGGTCCATTAGGGGAAGGAAGGAGGAGTAACTACCAACTCACTCTTTGTTCCTTTCACCTTAGTGACTACATCTTTTATTTGATCCTTTGCCATCTTGGAGGCAAGGCACATTTCACAGACTGACATTCATTAAAGACTTTAAGCATCTTCCTTTGGCAGCCGGACTTCTTTTTTAAAGTAAGGGGGAAAAAAGGGCTCATGACAGGAAAATAATGCAGAGAAACGTTTTTTCTTTCTTCTTTTAATGGTGGTGGAAGAAGGGCTCATAGTAGGGTATCTGTCAGTAAATCCGGTCTAAGAATTCCCCCAAGCTTTTGACTCATTTCTCTGAAGAAAATTAAGAGACAACAAAGGCCTCCACAACGATGTCTTGGAAAATCATTTTTAAATAGAATTTAAGCCAATGTGGAGGTAAAAAGTCCTGTTCTGCCCTCGATTAAATTTGTTATGAGTTTTTGAAAATATCTCCAAGTAAAGGCGGGAAAAATGAGGGATACCCTCTCTTTGGGGGAGATGAGGATAGGGAGGAGGGTTTATACTACTAACTCTTCAAGAAGTGTTACTTGGTACCATGCTGCAGTTAGGAATACTATTCCTCAAGGCAGACTGGGTCATCATCTTTACGTGTGATTTAGCAGTGATTTAAACTTGGGTGTTATTTTGCATAGTTTTTGAAAAACACGTAACTAACCATTCAAACTCTTTGTAATGGCACAAACTTTGTCTGTGTGTTTTCTGATACAGGTTTGGCCACAACAACAAAGGCGATGAAAATGCTTTATATCTTTTAGCATGAAATGCGAAGTCTACATCAACAGTAGGTATATACGGCCCAATGGAAGGAAATGTGAATGTAAATTTAAAAACAAAATCATTCAACCTCTAAAAGGATGGCTCCCGATCTCAGGGCTCTTTCTCTCTGAGCTAGATCAAGTAAGGACTGTTTGTGACAAGTTAGGTCGATAAAAATAGTAAATTTCTACCTTTTCTGAAAGATTCTCCTGTATCTTCTACCCTTGGGGAGCAGGGAGAGTATAAAGAAACTGTTCTTTCTTCCCCAACCCCTGCCTAATTTCTCTTCACACTGTCCACCTGGCCCTTGAAGTATGGGGTATTTGATAAGATGTTAACAAAAAGTGTCCCAGGTGCCAACCAGACCTCATAAGCTTGTAGCAGAACAATTGGCCAAGCTATCAGGTGGGAGATGTTCACTTTACAAAAATGTATTGCATACCTACTACATGCCAGATGGTGTTCCTAATCTGGGAATACAGCAGTGCACAAGGTCCCTGATTGCATGGAGGGGGCAGGCTGACAGTGATTGAACCAATAAGTAGATGCCAGGCGTTAGAAGGTGCTAGAGAGAAAAAATAAAACCTGGTCCAACAGAGAGGTCGTACCCAGGGGTCCGGGAAAGAGCTGCTTTATCTAGGGCTGACAGGAAAGTCCTCTCTGATGTTGTGATATTTGTGCAGAGGTTTACCCGTGGGAAAGTAGTCGATGAGGTCTGGAGGTGTAGTGAATTGCAGATTGCGTAGGGCCCTGTTGGCCATAGTAAGAAGCTGCTAGAAGGTGGGAGACGATAACAGAAGAGAAGGAGGATGGTGTTCTGAAGGGACAGGTGATTTCTGCAGGGAACCTGGGGAGTCCAGCCCATTGTCCCTCATGACCAGAGTGTGTACAAGTTGTGCAGGGCACTCTTTTGGGAAAATGCTACTTTTTTCATTTAAATTATGATATGAAAACCTTGGTAAAGAAAGATAAAGTTGAGCTATCAACTCCTTATCAGCTAAAGATCCAAAAGTGGGTAATTTTTTCCTGTCGTATCTATTCCTCAGAGGCGTGAGGTTACTCAGTTTTCTAGCAGTGGGATGCTTCGATTCTATTTATACTTGCCCCAAACGCACTTTTGATGGGGTGTGTCTTCGCTGATTTTACACTCGGTGAGAAATAGTTTAGACTTTTGAACTGCGTGGTTTTTAAGTAATTCTGTGTTCAAAATGGTTTTTGTAGCCCCTAGTTTTCTGTTCAATCAATTGATAGGTTCCCTCTTAGAATTCTGTATGAAAATTTATTGTTTGATACGGGTTAAAAAGTCGTGTCACACAGTGTTCATTTTCACAATTGGAGGCAGAAGGGGATCATGGGAAAATAAAAGCAGTTGACCAGTTGGGAAGAAAACACTTTTCCAGTTTCTTAAAGATAGAGTTGATTGGTGTAAATGAATTGCAGCCCCTTGTCATTCTCTTACTCTCATAATCTGATATTAAAAGTCCTACCTTTTGTATAAGGTGTAGGTATAATTTCTGTTATCTGGGAGTTTACATGTTAAGAGACATGGCCTCAGTGAGGTGAGACATAAAATGTATATATAGGTCATTTTATCAACCTTGGACCATGTCACCAGGCCTGATAACAACCAGGGCTTAGCAGGGACTTGGTAGCTCTTTGGAGGTATGGTCCAGGTTTATCTTACTTTACATCACCTGAGACTTCCCATCTAACTTTTATCACCTAGCCTGACCTAGCCTGACTAGTTAGTTATGCATTTGGGTTAACATTCATATTCTTTTAGCCAGGGAGCCACCTGCAGAAAAGAGTTATTGCTTTTGTCATTTATAGTTTAGTTCAACTGGACCGGATTTCCTTACCTCCTCTGGCTGAAACTAACTGAGAGAATGACAGTTTCACTTGTGGGGAGGAGAAATCAGTACCTTGGGAACATAAAGTGTTTCGTGGAGGAGGGCCTAGTTTACTCCTTTCCATCTTCCACCTAAGGTAGGAACTCTGCACTGAGAGAGGGAGTGAGAGTTCGCACATCATGAGGAAGCTGACCCACTTGGATGAACCGCGTTGGGAGCTGAGAAAGATGTAGAAACGGATAACGAAGGATGTAGGGGAGCCTCAGGGTGCTGGCAAATCTCTCTGGTCCTAAGCCCTGGTGTCCCCGGGCCCTGGCCTGACTTCTTTCTGGCATCCCTGATAGGATGTCCATTTTTGCTCATCTCCTGGGAGATGAGGGGCATGCTGCTGACTTCCTGAGCAAGGAATTCAGGAATGGGCATTCAAGACACCATCTCCCCGCAAATCCTCCTGCATGCATCTCTCTCAACTGAATCTACTTTCTAGGTGGACTATGGAGAGCTAGACATTAAGGTTCCTTTTCTATCAGCTTTGAGGGAAGCACATATATTGCCCATGAAGTCATGTGTTCTGTTCGGTCCTTCCTCTCAGGCTGGTCACGTCTCATGGTCTCTCGGGGCTTGAGCCGTTTTGCCCCATGCACCCTGGGATTTCCCCCTTTCTTCCCCCATATAAATAGGCAATTTGTTGCCTGTGTTCTAAGACCTTGCTATTTCTGCTTTTGACTGGAGTCTATTCTGGTACGATTGTGTGGTAGCTGGGCACTGCAAAATGAGTCAGTTCCTGCAGTTTGGTTACAAGTTCTCAAAAAGTATTTCAGAATGTGGATGTGGTCAGCAGAGTCATTTTCCAGGCATCTAAAAGGAAACCCACATCAACTGTAACAATTGAGCTGCGAACCGATGGCCCTGCACAGCAGAACTGGGCCTGCTTTTCCTCAAAGGAAAGCCCGTAGCAGCCCTCAAATCCAGCCTGCTCTACAGATCTTAAAGGAGAATTCTTCTTCATGCTTGCAAATCACATTTTAGCTGTGACTGTTTGCACAAACAACGTGACAGAGGTTTTGGCCTTTGTCACTTTTTGAATGTAGGCACACGTCTGACATAAAAAAATTATTTTTGGAAAATGGGATCTTATGGGATTAGAATATAATTAGTACAAAGTGTGAAATGTGGTTTAGAGACAGAAACTTTGGTGATTTTCAGCTAATGCACTGAGGAGGAACTAAGATGGTTTAGGTACTAGTAGAATACATGGAAATATAATTACTTTTTTATTAAGTTCTGAACTTGTGTAGACTTAGCAGCAATACTGATAAAAAATAAAGTTCTTTTCAAGCTTTAGAAGAATTTCAAGTTTGTCATAACATTTAGAGAATATTTTAGTTCACCATAGGTTTTAGGAAATAATCATTGTGAAGTTTTTATCCTCTTGGGTACCCATGAATTATGTAAAATTTTGATTGAGTTCTTAGTTACCAGTCTTGTACCATCTGTTAAAAAAACTGGGGTTTTTAATAATTAGAAAACAAACAACATAGAAAAAATGGGCAAATGGTTTGAACAAACACTTCACTAAAGAAGATATACAAATGACAAATATGCACATTAAGAGATGTTCAACATCGTTAGTCGTTAGGAAAATGCAAGTGAAAAAGACAATGAGATACCACTACACACCTATTTGAATGGCTGCAGTTAAAAAGGCTGACTATACCAAGTGTTGGCAAGTTTTTGGAGGATCTAGAACTCTCATAATACATGTAGGTCAAAGTGTAAAATGGTACAAACATCTTGGAAGACAGTTCGGCAGTTTCTTAAAATGTTAAACATACACCTACCATTTGATCCAGATATTCCACTCCTAGGGAAAAGAAAGCATGTGTCCCTATGAAGACTTGTACATGAATGTTTACAGCAGTTTTGTAAGTAATAGCTAAAAACTGGAAATAACCCTAGTGTCCACCAGCAGGTAAATGGATCAATCAGTTGTGGTGTATCCATATGATGGGTTGTACTCAGTAGTGAAAAGGAGTGAATTATTGATATAGTGAACAACACAGATGACCCTACACTAAGTGAAAAAAGCCAGACCCCCCCAAAAAAGTACATACTGTATGATTCCATTTATATAAAATTCTAGAAAATGCTAAGCAATCTATAGTGACAGAAAGCAGATCAGTGGTTGCTTGGAGTGGGGGAGCTGTGAGGGGGCAGGTGGGAGTGATTACAAAAGGGTATGAGGAAACTTTGGAGCTGGTGGATAATTTCATTATCTTGATGGTGGTGATGGTTTCATTGGTGCATGTGTATGCCAAAACTTATCAAATTGTACACTTTAAATACATGCAGTTTATTGTGTTAGTTCTTAATTTAAAAAAAAAACTAAAAAAATGAGAAATCATTTTTATAGATGGAGGGGCTTAAAAATGCGCTTACTTGGCAAAATAAAAACTTAGCCTCTCTTAGGAGAAAAAAACTCATGAAGTTTTAATGGTTTGGGGATAGAAATGTAACCTTTTAGTACAGATGAGAAACCAAAGTTAAACTGTAATAATTGCCATCGCTTTAGCTCCTCCTGTTTACAAGGTGTTGAAGCAAGTGGCTCAGAAAGTATCTGGTCCAGCCCTGGTTTATTAGCATTTGCACTTAAACACACCTACTGTAGCACTCACTGTATGATGGGGGCTAAAGCATCTGAAGCAGGGTTCAGATTGCACAGACATGAAAATACTACCATCGTATTCTACCACTGTGAGAGAAATAAAATCTCTTCTATTTGCAGAATGCATGAAAATTGGTAAAGTACTTTAATAAACCTCATTTTGTGGGGTCATCTCAATGATCCCATTATAGGTAGGGTAAGTATTATCCTCATTTGCTTGGGAAGCAAACTGAGACCCAGTGAAGCCAAGCTGTTTGCCTTCATCACAGAGCCCCCATCTTCTTAGGCAGAGGTCACCATTCTCCCCATGGCACCTTGCTGCTTCCCCAAACTCATGTCATTGAGTATTTGGCCTGGACTTTTTGCTCATCAATTTGTCAAGCAGTTACTAGAGTCCCTTCTATTTGTATATGAGGTGTTCATGGCAATGATCCCCTCTAATCCTGTTTCGCCATCTGTAAATAGATAATAACACAACCACAGGCTTCTCAAGGTTGTTGTAAGGGTCAAAGACTTGGATGTGAAAGAACTGTGATAGTTGGGCAGTACTGTATACACAGCGGGTGTTGACATTTACTACGTGATTGCCTTCATCCGGCCTGATTACGGATGGCACAGTACTGAGCGGGTGGCTTTGTAAAACCAACAAGGAAACATGAGAGCTTAATTCCATTATTCGCACCGTGGCTTCCATCAAGATTGCCGTGTTTCATTATAAATGAAATCTGGTGCACTGTATTATTTTAAATTCTTCTTTAAAAGATCTCAACAGTCATTCGTTTTGTCCCAGCCACGGAAACTGGTGGCTTTGAAAGGAAACAGCATAGAGCTGAAGACGCAGGTGCCATTAGAGTTTACTTAGCCAAGAAGGTTGGCCCATGCCCGGCACCCCCTTTCCCTTTGGTTGTGTTGACTGACATGTGTCCTTGCTCTCTGTCGCTTTCAGTGGCCCTCTGTCTTCAGTATCCCTCTTCCTTTTCACATTCCTGGTTTGGGGGCAGCTTCCTCAGCAGAATTCTTGACAGGTCTGTGGCCACCCAAACTTCTCCCTAGTGTATGTGATAAACTGTGTGGGGACCAGTATAGGCTTTAGTACTGTCTAGTACAAAACACATTTTCAGGAGACAGGGAGAAAATTCTGTGGTCCAGTAAGTTCAGGAAAAGCTGGGTTGAGCAACATTAAATAAGTTCCTCTCCTGCAGGACTTTTCAGAACCTTTCATGTTTGTATCGAAACTTCAAGAGGGGCATATGGTACGTCTACAGCATTTCCTAAATTTAATAGATTCCAAGAACTGTAGGGTTTTTTTTGAGTCATCTCTTGGTTTAATACTCCAAAGAACACACTTTGGGTAATGCTGTTTTGTAACCTGTTATTTCATATATTGGTAAAATGACAATTTTCTTAAGCGTTTTCTGTCTGTCCCTACTGGCACATCTAAAACAAAACATGACGTGTTTTCTTGACCGAGTCTTGAGAATTCTAGTTTCTCAACTTTTTATTCATGATTTTAAAATTTATTGAGGTTCATTTAACCTTAGAAAATCAGGAGATATAATAATAAGAGCGTACAAAGATTGTAAGGTTTTGTCTGAGGATGAAACTCAATCTAGGGAATACCTATTTGTTTTATTTTGGTTTTTTTTTCCCCACAAAATCCTCTAGATTCTGCCCTTTTAAGTACCTCCATTTATTCCATCCCTGATTCTGTGGCCCGTCCTGGCCTCCATAGGGGCAGAGATGAAAGAAAAGTGGTGATGTACATAACAGCTCTCTTGTCAGCATAGGGTTTGCATTAACTTTTAGTGTTTCCAGTAGTAAGATGAGTTTGACTCTCAGCATGAAAAGGATTATCATCGTATGGATGGCTTTTTTTTTTTTTTTTTTTTTTACAGTTTGTTCCCCAGACTATAGAAAGTTCAATAAGCAGGCTAGGACTTAAAAGAGAGTGTCAGAATGAATAGTAATTGTCCGTGAGAAATTTCAACAGGTTTGATGCCATAGCCTCCCAGCGAGAAATGGGAGGCAGGAGGAGAACATGGGGTCAGGAAGGGGAGTAGGCAATTCTGGACTTAGTAAATTGGGATCATTCCTGGCTTGTGACATCTACATGGGATGTATAGCCGCAGGCAGGATACCCCAGGAAAGCTTGGTCTTGTGGTTTGGATTGCTCATGGGGCTCTTGAGGTTGACTGCTCTTCTAGAATTGCCATGTTACATCTAGTGTGTTCTCATTAGACGTCGAGGGTTCGCCTTCATTCCTGAGCTCCTTATAGCCCCCCTTTTCTCTAACTGAGAGGCTTTTGCTATTCCTTTTTGACTAAAAATGACTTCTGTAGCCCCCCCCAACACACACACACATTCTCTTGTCCTCTTTGAGCCAGTTCTTTCAAGGTTATACTATCCTTCAGTGCCAAGTACCTCTCCTGACCTCTTTCTCCACTCACAGAAAGAGGAACCAGATTTCCCCAGTGTTACTTACCATCACTATAAACTGTAGTTTTGTTTCTGTTAACTCCCCTTTCAACCTAGCGATAAAGGTTGCCACTGCTGCTCCCCCGACCCCGCACAGGAAGAAAGACTTCCTTCCTTCATCTCTTGACTTTGCCCAGGCCTATGAATAATCTTCCCTTTCTCTTGGACTCCGGATGCTCACCTTTTCTAACTTTTTTTTTTAAACTCCCGAGAGTCACTCCTCCTGTATCCTTCTGGTTTTCTCCATCTGGTAAACTTCCTTTTCTAGCTAGTTCACAGAGGATGGCCATGAAGCTGTTGCCCCATTGATGAGTGCCTCAGTGTTGTAAATGAGTGTTGGGCTTCTCTTCTACTCCCTTTTGGCTGTATTGACTGACGTCTCTCCTCTTTGCTCTCTTCAATGGCCCTCCTTCTTTGGTATCCCTTTTCCTTTTTCCATTCCAGACTACTTTTGTGACCATCTCAAAAATCCATCTCCAACTGTGAGCCAAGAGCTTAATCTTTTGATATTTTCCTGGATTATTTTTTTGAATCTGACTTTTAATTAGATGGATAGTGTTTCCCTGAACACTTCCATTTGTTCTACAGAACTGTCCATCACTTGTCAAAAACCCTTCACTGGGATCATCAACTAATAAGGCGAGAAGAAGGTGGAGAAAAATGCTGTTGGCAAGACTTTTCATGGCCCTTGGTTTGTACTGAGTTATTACCGCTGAAACTCTTTTTGTTTCCTTACGACCAGTTGGTGAACTGGTCACACATCCACTGGGTGGCGCCCACTCTGGGAGCGAATATTTGATGCATTCTTTAGAAGTTTCAAAGTAGCCAATTACCCCCTTTTCCTTTATTTAACACATATCAGAACAGTCTTTCTCTATAAATCTCAATTAACGTTCCCATTTTCTCTTTGTTACACAAGTACCATTCAAGTTTTCATCTTATTCCTCCCTGCTAAACGTCTTGTGGGTGCTGTAGCTGCTAGGTCATCAGATAGTATCAGTAAGTATGATATATGCTACATTTAGCCCTCCACCATTTTTTTTTTTTTTTTTTCAACACATTCAATTAAAAAAAATTTTTTTAATTGAAGTATAGTTGATTTACAATGCTGTTAATTTCTGCTGTACAGCAAAGTCACTCACTTATACACATACATACATTCTTTTTAATATTGTTTTCCATTATGGTTTATCCCAGGATATTGTATATAGTTCCCTGTGCTATACAGTAGGACCTCGTTGTTTATCCATCCTACATATAATAGTTTGCATCTGCTAACCCCAAACTCCCAATCCGTCCCTCCCCCAGCCCCCCGGGCAACCACAAGTCTGTTCTCTATGTGTGTGAGTCTGTTTGTTTCATAGATAGGTTCATTTGTGTCATATTTTAGATTCCACAAATAAGTAATATCATATGGTATTTGTCTTTCTCTTTCTGACTCACTTCACTTAATATGATAATCTCTAGTTGCACTCCACCATTTTCTAATCATTTTATTAGCCCCTCCAAATCTTCACACTTGTCTGTTAGCTGTCTCCCCTTCTCTTCCTTTGTGGTATGAGCCATTTACACAAACCACATAATTTTAAAAATCAACATGCTAACTAGCACAGGGAGATCAGCTCGTTGCTTTGTGTCCACCTAGAGGGGTGGGATAGGGAGGGTGGGAGGGAGACGCAAGAGGGAGGAGATATGGGGATGTATGTATATGTATAGCTGATTCACTTTGTTACACAGCAGAAACTAACACGCCATTGTAAAGCAATTATACTCCAATAAAGATGTTTAAAAAAAATCAACACGCTACCATAGACCTCATAATAATTGAAGCCCAATGTTTGCTGCTGGTAGACATGTATGATTTTTGGAAGAGGCTTCATTTGCTCACAACATACTTCATTTCATAGCCATCACAAGCAAAGGAAATTGTAACCCATGGATGTTCCCTTTGTTCTTCCTTCTATCCTCTTCTCCCATCCCCTGCCATTACCTGTTCAATTGTCTCAATTCTTCCATTTCATCAGAGTTTACTTGTCCTGTGGAATGAAGGCAGTTAGGATAGCCTTCCTGAGCCCCATCTTCTGTGCTACAAGGCTATTCCCCTTGTGCTACAAGGGACTGTATAGAAATGTTCACCTTGAGAGAGTGCTTTCACTAGTCTGCACTTCTGTTAGGAAAATATCCTCTTTTACAAGTAGCTTGATCCTATAAGCACCCACAGATATTATAGAAAAGTACCATAAAACTAAGATGGGAAGTGAGTAATGTTTAAAGGATAAAGAAATGTAAGAATTTTCCTGAAATGGAGATAGTCTCCTGTTGTTTTAGGTTATTTTGTTTTTTGAAGAATATCAGTACAGGTGCCAGGCACGTCACTCAGATTTCTTTATTTGACAAATATTTATTAAAAGATGACTACGATCCAGTGTACCTGCTAGTACCTGGGGAGTCTCAAAAGAACGGGACTCAATCCTTACCCTCACAGAGCTCATATTCTTATAGGGAGATGTATTTCTAAACAAATAATTAAAGAACAATTTGGCTTGTGTTTCTGCCTGAGATACACACTGAGTGATCAGGGAGCTGGCCCTGAGTAGCATGCAGCTAACTTTTCGGAGGACTCCGGGAAGGCCCCTTAGAATCCTTCTAGACTCTTCTAGAATCTCTTTGAGCCAGGCCCAGCAGAGGGCGAAGAGGGGGGCTGAGCAAGCAGTATGTAGAGGCCAAGGATTTGCTCCTCCTTAGTGCATCTGAGCTGAGTGAAACTTGATGGGAAGAGTCAAGGAAGACCAAATGAAGAATTTTGTACCATGAGAACATTTGGTGACAAAAGGAGTTCTGTATAGTAGTGAAAGCGGAGGCTTGGTAGAGATTTGATTATACATGAAACCTGCACTGTTAGGCGTATGTGATGTCAACGCCTTTAGAAAATAGCACAAGGCTTAGAAATGAGACCAAATTTAGAAAGGCCCCAGTAATAGTATAGAATAGTAATGGGTTAATTGTTGTTAAAAGTCTGTATCGGGGATTCTTGGGAGAACTGTTTTTTCTATTATTTACAGGTTCAGAAAATAGTCACCTTACTTTGATACCCTTTTTTTTTTTTTTTTTTTTTTACTTATCATTGGTAGAAGAATGCAGATTATTTTATTTCGTTGTTTTTCCAATGATGAATTCCTCACCACTATTGCACACTGCCAACATTGTATGAAGAGAATTTAGGAGTTTCTTTGAGAGAGGGGGAGAGTGACAGAGAGAGAGATATTTGCACGTGGATTTAGTGCAATTAATTTCTGGAACTTGTCCTTAAAAAGGCAGTTACTTAGGTGAAAACTATCCTTTTTCTCTGAGTGCTTTTAGCGAGTAAAATGATTCATGTTTTCATCCAATGGTTGTTTAAGAAAAATTGGTTTGCATTGAGAAGGATTAAAGGCATGTGCCTAATTGCTAAATATTATTTTTTAAAAACTGGTCTGAGTGTGTCTTTATGGGCTGTGAGTGGTTTCGCCTTTAGAAGCTTGTTTTAGGATCTCGTGCCAACCCCATCCCTTCCCAGGCCTGTTCAGACTAGAGTTATCTGGCAGGGAATTTTTTTTTAAAATGTCTTGAGCAGCAACATCTCAGAAAACGTTCACCTCAATCTTCAAGTTGACTTGCCGAGCAATTTACTAAATAAGTGATATGAGAATCAAGTGACCATCAGCTGGTGTAAATGTTTTTGGTCAGTGTAGTCACAGGATCTCAGGTATGCAAGACTTGGACGGGCTGCAGCCACATGCTGGTTATGGTGAGACCCTGGCTCAAATGCTCTAACGTAACACAAAAGGAATCCAAGTTCACAAGAACGTACTTTAATTAGACACCTGTATTTAAAAGGTTGGTTTTTCCTCGGGCATAATTTCACCCCGCAGCACACTGTGTAGACATATATGTGTGCATTTCTTTCCTGGGCTACAGTTAGAGTTAGACTTTTTGTTCTTAACCACGTGGAAGGCAGTTTGTTTTTTGTACACAATTTCATTGAGGTATCATTGATATACAAAGAACTGCACATATTTAATGTGTACAATTTGATGAGTTTACATGTGCAAACACCCATTATCATCACCACAATCCAGGTAATAGACATATCCAACAGCTATCATAGCTTCCGTTTGTCTATTTTAATGCATGTGTGGTCAGAACACTTAACATGAGATCTACTCCATGGGAGGCAATTTTTGTTAGAAGTAAAACCTTTGTTCGAGTAATGTACTGGCGTGTGTTCTGTCAAATCCATAAATATGCTGTCGTATATTCCTATTTAGTTCCAGAAGGCTGCTAGTACATGTGCTAAAATATGTGAAAAATCATGGATGGGGATTGGAAGGGGACATCTAGAGCCAAACTTTACAATTTTGACTTGGTAAAGTTAACATTCTGGCAGTGTTATGAAATTGTTCATCCCTCTTCATTTACTGCCACATACAGTGCTTGGGGTCAAAATTTCTTTCCAAAAACTACAATTTCTAAAGTTAGGGATGCTTTGGAGAGGCAATATAGAATCATCCAGATAATCCCTTAAAAAGACAGGGACGTCTACTCTTCCTTTCATTGAATCACCCACGAAGCTGCATTTCATTAATTTCTAGTGAAACTTTGATGAGAATGTCAGCTTGGCTTTAAACATCAGTGGGTTTCTTTACTTCTTGGTTGGATTTATGGGTTGCCCCTGTTCTCATTCCGGAGGGTCAGCTCTTCAAATTCTAGGTTAATGTTTCAAGAAATGGTCCTTATCCCAGTTCCAAGCAGGCTTTCCAACAGCAGGTAGCAGGCTTAACTTTTAATCGGTCTTTTCCTCCCTTTTAACTCTCTTTCCCATTATGTGTACCTCAAATAAATGGTCTTTAGCCAGCATGGACGGGGTTTTTTTTTATTATGATTGTCTTTGTTTTGTTTGTTTGTACTGTGAATAGGACTTGAGCATTGAGTACCTTGGTTATAATTCTTTCACCCGTCCCTGGGGTTTAATTGTCTTCTTGTTAGATAATAGAATTATGTAATTTGCCATTTTTAGTTTGACTTATTTATAAACTTCTAAAATGTATTATTGGTTAATAGTCTATGCTATCTATAGTATATTTCTTATATATTCTCTATATTTTAATAAACTTTAAAATGTGTATTATTGGTTAGTGGTTGACACTAATCTATAGAGTAACCTTTAATAAAATTTTATTTACAGTTTTTCCTTTTTGTATTATCTAGATAAATTTAAACATAAGGGGAGAAAACTATCTTAACTTTATAGTTATTTTGACTTAGGAAGATTTAGAGGATAGATAGGGTGAGCTTTGAGAATTAAAAATGCCATTCTTCTAATCTAAATATAGACCAAAATTTATAAAAGATGATCCTTTGGATTTTGGTGTTAAGACTAACCAAGCTAAACCCTTGCCTCACTTTAATTATTAGTCTTATTATTCATAAAAATAGTTACGAACATTTAGTTTCAGTGGTTTATGAAATGTAAGTTTGTATGTTCTGTAAATGCTTTATTTTATATTGAGGGTAAGATTCAGCCAAACCTGTCTAAGCAGTCTTTTTTCCTACTTTGGTATGTACGCCCTGGCTTTTTAGGTAATGCCAAAATATACTTCATAGACTGAGTTGTTTTTAATTTATTTAAAAAGAAAAAAAAAAACCCAAGCAATCAAACAAAAACCTACTTCACTTTATAAATTCCATCCTTCTCCTTTCCTAAGAGCTAACCACCTGGTGAAACACTATTATTATAATTTGGCAAGTGGGTTTCCTCTTAAAATTAGACACCTGTGATTAAATAGTTAAATCATTCCCTTGAAATTTATATATTTAGAGCTCTCAGAAAGCTGGTTGTCTCTTCTTACACTTAACACATTTTTAAACTATTTATTTATTTTTTTAAAATTTTAAATTGGAGTACAGTTGATTTACAATGTTGCCTAACACATCTTTTTAAAAGCTACCTTTTGGGGACTTCCCTGGTGGTCCAGTGGTAAAGAATCCGCCTTCCAATGCAAGGGACGCAGGTTCAATCCCTGGTCAGGGAACTAGGTTCCCACATGCTGCGGGGCAGCTAAGCCCGCGTGCCACAACTACTGAGCTTGTGCGCCTCAACGAGAGAGCCTGCGTGCCACAAAAAAAAAAAATAATAATAAAAGCTACCTTTTGGGCAATAAATATGCCCATCCAGCTTCATGTTCAGTCCAATTGTACTAATATAAAGTTCTAAGTATAGACTTTCTTCCAATTGACGATAACTTTCCTAAATCTTTTCTACGTGATAGCCAAAGCATTTTAAATTCATAAGAAGGTCAGATTCTAAAATGTGTGTACTTGGCGCAAACTTGCATAGTCATTTACATTCTAAAAAAAAATCCTAAAAGTGGAAAACAATAATTGGCTACAGCAGTCATGTGCTAATATAAGAACGCCTTCTCCAAGACACCAGGCTTCTTCCCACTTCGGGCGGGGCCTTTGTTCTGAATCTCGCCTCTCTCTGCCATGTTCTCTCACCACAGGTGTGTGAACAGTTCTCCTCTTCCTCCTTCAAAGAATCTGCTCAAATGTCACACCCGCAATGAGGCTTTTCATGAAAAGCCTTGTGAAAAATAGCATTCCTTTTCACTGTGGAAAAGGAATGGAAATAACCATCGGTACCTGTTGAGTTGCTTTTTGTCTTTCTTTCCCTACCTGCACCTTAAATCTTCACCTTTCAGTTCCATGAGTGCTGGGTCTTGTTTCAGTGTCACATCCCCAGTGCCTGGCAGAAAATAAGGAGAAGGCTCTCAGCAGGCATTTCTGGGGTGAATGAATGAATCAATGAGGAAGACACCTATCCTCTAACTTTTTTTATACCTACATGGTATTATGGGAGGAAAGCTTGGAACTGACATACCGGTGAGATGCTGCTTTGGATACTTTGTCATGTATCTTTTTTGCAGTTTTCCTAGGTGTTTTAGAAACTTGGTAGAAATAACTGCATCATCCTCAGTTTATAGAGGAAACAATATACTGCAATATACAGTATTCTTTATTGTACATATGTGCATCATTGCTGGATTACCCAAGTTAAAGTGTAGTAAGGCAGACAAAAATGCTCCAAGACCACAATGAAATGGTGGATTGGGTTTTTTGTTTGCTTGTTTGTTTGTTTTTCATATATATACATATATATACATACATATATACACACACACATATATATATACACACATACACACACATTTTTTTGACATTAAATATATACATTTTATATATATATATATATATATATATATATATATATTTTACATTTTACTGCAAAAACATGCCAAATAATCAACTGTAGATTTTCTCACAGACAATCATGCATGCGCTAGAAGGGCAGGGAATTTCATCTTTTTTGTTTGCTGCTGGCTCTCTAGCACCTGAGAGAGTATCTGGTACTTTCCTCAATGTCACTCAATCAACATATGTTGAGTAAGTAAATAAATCTAGAGGTTGTTTTAAACTGCAGACATGGGGTTAGTGTCAGACTGTCAATAAAGAAAATATGCAATTGAAACCTCCTAATACCATTCCCACATAAGTTTCCAGGATTGATGTCTTCTCTTTCCTTCCACAGAGCCCCTCCCTAGAAGGCTGCGGATCATCTAGCTGCTGGAATGTGTAGGTACCCTCAATGGCTCAGTAGCCAGTGTAGATCCTGTCTTTTGTAATCAGTAGCTACATCTGGCTACTGGGTCTCTGATGGCATCTTCTACCTTCTGTTACAGTGTCCTGAGTGAGGTTATTGGGAAGTACTCAATAATAAGGCTTTACCTTGATTTACACACACATATACACACAGGATTAAGTTCTTGGGTGGGTGGTAAGTCTTCCATTATTAGCTGGAGTGTGGGAACCATCAGGGTTTTATGAGTAATGAGGTGCATTTGATTTCAGCACCACAAAGGGGAGGAATCTGGATATTTTATCTGTGGATTGTTTATCTGTTTTTTCTCTCTCTCCCTCCCCTGTGGAAGGTATCATTTGGTCACAAAACTATCTGTCTGTCTGTCTATCTATCTATCTATCTATCTATCTATCTATCTATCTACCTACCTACCTACCTATCTTATCCATCCATCCATCCATCTTTTTCATCTCTTGACTTTTAAATGGCATTCTCAGAATAATGTGGTAATTTAAGGAAATTTCATTTGTAGTAAATACATCCCAGAAGTGCACTTGTGATGTGTGGTTGTCTTTTCCCTGTGTTAGAGAAGATAAATGCCAGAAATCTTGGATGCAGGGGGCATTTATGTTGAAATCATATGTGGGAAGGCTTGCAGGCACAACATCCAGGTCTGGGGCATGAACCTGGCATACAATGTAGATTTCTGTGTTTGTTGGGCAACAGCTACATTGTCTGCTGGGTTTCAGGCTACCTGGAAACACGTTCTTCATGGCGATTTTCATCAATGCTTCACCTATACTGTTTTGGAATAACTTTTCCAGGTGGCATAAGCCAGTGGGCTTTATCATTGGACAGAGTGCAGAGAAAGGACCCCATGAAAGCTGATCACCTTAGCAAAACATGATTTTGTTATGATTTCACCAAGATGGTCACACACCAGCCCGGGAAACTCAATGAACCAGAGACCAGGTGTAATGCCATCCTTCCTTCTCTCTGCCTCAACTCTCAAGGATTGGTCACCTACATGTTATTAGTAATTATTATTTGGTTTCTATTCATATTTACTATCAGAAGTCATAGCACCTATGGGCCTCATCACACTGCCCTGCTACCTCACCATTCCTACTCATTTTGGCTTCCTGCCCACTAGCAGGAACCCGGTTTCTTTTTGTTCTCCTTTTACCACAGCCCTGTAATTTTTGTGAATGACTCTCAGTCTCACCAGAATCCATATCTCTCACTCTGTCCCAATATCCCACCCCATTGTTTGCTCCCTGAAGTGAACTCTAGAATTTAAGTAAACTGGATTTTTTTTACCACTGTCCACCATCTCTTATGAAACCAGAAGAAGAGCAGCTTTCTTATGGAATGACCAAGAACTTGTAAAGATAAACCACCAGTTTGCAGGAGAAAAGGAAGAAAAGAATGATGGAAATAGCTTCTGGAAAACTATTTTTTATATTATGTTTTGTTTTTCTGTTCCTGGTAAATAAATTTAAGTCTCTAAGCGTTAAAAAAAATAGACCAATCTAAACCATTAAATTCTCAATAATAAAGGAACATAACTTTTAAAGGAGATGTTATAAACCCTTGGTTATATGAACTGGAGATATTTAGTTAGTAAACATGTATTTTAAATGAATATGACTTAACAGATTTAAAGTAGAAAATGAATATACGGAATGAAAGGATAAATGTCTGCATGTAATAGTCGATTTTAGTGATATAATGTATTTTTGTCACCCCATGCTGAATTCAGTAAAAATAAAGCCAATGACTTGGAGCTTTTAAAAGATTGTGCTTTTTTTGTGTGTGTATGTGTGTCTTTTGGCTTTCTATCCACCAATCAGTTTCATTGTCTATTCTGTACCCAAGTCACTGGCCTTTGTGCCCTGTTAAGAGAAAGTCATTCTACTCGAGCTATTTGACAGCTTTTGAAGAGTGAGAAGAGTCTCTGGGAAGCATGGTTATGTTTAATAAATTATAATTATGAAAGGGACAGTTTTCTTTCTCCCATCTCCACTCCTGTACTTTTGATGTTCTGAGTCCCTTTGGCTGTCATTAAACAAGACAGTGTTGACACTGGAGGCTGGTGTGAAGAAGAACCCCCTAGTTACATGGTCAGGTTTTCATTTCCCTCTCAAGTCTGATGGACCAGTACTGAACTGATCCCCAAAGCAAGAATAAAGGTACAAATGACTAGGGGCTTGTTTTCTCACTTTTTCTCTCACTCTATGGGACCCAGGAAAGGATGGACGTTGGTATGTTGGCTTTTCCTAGAAAAGGCACAGCACCCTGGCTATATGATCACTTTTTTAACTTTCCATTTTGAAACAATTCAGACCTTAAAACAGTTAACCAAAATAATATAAAGACAGTGCTGGTAGGAGTTTAAAATGGTGCAGCTGTTTTGGAAAAGTTTGGCAGTTCCTCAGAAAGTTAAAACAGAGTTACCATGTATATGACCAAGCACTTCCACTCCTAGGTACGTACGTAAAAGAACTGAAGATACTTAAACAAATACATGTGCACACATGTTCATATTCATAATAGCCAAAAGTTGGGAATAACCCAAATTCCCGTCAACTGATGAGTGGATAAACAAAAGATGTTCTATACATACAATGGAATATTATTCAGCCATAAAAAGAAATGAAGTACTGATAGGTGCTACAACATTGAATGAAACTTGAAAACGTTACACTAAGTGGAAGAAGCCAGACAAAACAGGCCAAATATTGTATGATTCCATTTGCATGAAATTTCTAGAATAGGCAAGTTTAGAGAGACAGACAGTAGAGGAATCGTTGCCAAGGGCTAGGGGGAGAAGGGAGAGGGGAGTGACTCCTAATGGGTAGAGGGTTTCTCTTTGGAGTGATGAAAATGTTCTGGAATTAATGTCCAAGTAATGGTTGCACAACTTTGTGAATATATTAAAGACTACTGAATTGTACACTTTGAAAGGATGAATTTTATTGTATGTGAATTATATAAAAAATACAGTGCTCACATACTCCTTGCCAATTTCCCAGCTATTAATATCTCATGTAACTAGTTATAAAAATCAGTAAATTAACATCGATATGATAATATAATCTAGACACCTTATGCAGCTTTCATCACTTGTCTCACTGTTGTCCTATTTCTCATTCAAGATCCAATCTAAGATGCCACATATAGTTGTCCTATCTCTAGTTTCCTTTAACCCAGAACGGTTCCTCAGCCTCCCTTTGTCTTTCATGACTTTGCCACTTTTGAAGAGTACAAGCCAGTTATTTTGTAGACTGTCCCTCAATTTGGATTTCCCTGATGGTTCCTTCTACTTAAATTCAGGTTACATGTGTTTGGCAAGAATACCACACAAGTGACATTGTGTCCTTGGTGCATCATATCAGAAGGCACTTTATGTTGGTTTGTTCCATTACTGGTAATGTTAACTTTGATCATTTGGTTAAGTTGGTGTCTGATCCAGGCTATTTACATTTTTCTTTCTTGCTTTAAAAAAATTTCCTTTATCACCATCCTGTACTCCCATTTTCCTTCACTCCCCACCCAAAGTTAACTATGTTTAATATACATCATTTAATTTGTATACATTCTTGAAAATATATCTTGTTTTTGGCATTCAGGTATTTATTTTATTTTATTTTTTTACTTTTGGCTACATTGGGTCTTCATTGCTGCACGTGGGCTTTCTCTAGTTGCGGCAAGCGGAGACTACTCTTCGTTGTGGTGCGTGGGCTTCTCATCGTGGTGGTTTCTCTTGTTGTGGAGCATGGGCTCTAGGCATGCGGGCTTCAGCAGTTGCAACACGAGGGTTCAGTAGTTGCGGTGCACGGGCTCTAGGGCGCGTGGGCTTCAGTAGTTGTGGCACACGGGCTCTAGAGCACAGGCTCAGTAGTTGTGGTGCACGGGCTTAGTTGCTCTGTGGCATGTGGGATCTTCCCGGACCAGGGATCGAGCCCTTGTCTCCTGCATTGGCAGGCGGATTCTTAACCACTGCATCACCAGGGAAGTCCCAGGTATTTTTAATTTACATGAGTGGTACTATGTTATAGCTCATTCTGTTTCTTTTTTTTAATTAAGCACTATGTTTTTAAGGTCAGTCCACATTGCTGTCTAATTTTTTGCTTCTAATTCTGCATAGTACTCCATGGAGTTGCAACTAACACATTTCATCTATACCATTTCTAGTAATGGACCCCAAATGGGAACCAATTTCTTGCCACCACAAATTACATCATAATAAACATCCTAATACATGTCTCCTTCTGGATCTGTGTAGGAAATTATTTGGAATATATAATGAGTGGAGTTGTTGGATCATAATAGATACACACACACACACACACACACATGCACACACAACATACCCCTCTGAATGGCCTGATCAGTCTCTGCTCCCAACATCAGTGAATGAGATGTCCTATGCATATCCCTGCCAATAATTGATTCACTGGAGATGTTTTTACCAGTCTAAAAGGTGTAAAGTGATATATTATTGTTTTAATTTGCATTTCTCTAGTTACTAATGATTATGAACATCTTTTCATATGCATTTGAGCTTTGGGAGTTTTCTGTAAGTTTCCTGTTCATATCTTTTACCATTTTTAAAATTTTTAAATTCTGAAGTATAGCACACATATGGGAAAATGCACATAAAATAAGTGAACAACTCACTGAACAGATTTGTGTAACCATCACCCAGGTCAAGAAATGGAATATTGCCAGTGCTTCAGAAACACTATTCTGATGAGTCCATCCCAGTCACTATCCCTCCCCCTCCCCAAAGGAAACTCCTTTCCTAAAATCTAAAATTATAGCTTAGTTTTGTTTGTTAATGAAGTTTCTATAAATGGAACTATATGGCACATAATCTTTTGTGTTTGACTTATTTTTCTCAAAAAATGTGAGATTTATCCATGCTTTATGTAGGTGTAGTTTGTTCATTTTCATTGCTGCATTTCAATCCATGTTAGTAAACATTTGGATATTTCCAGTTGTGCATCCAGTAACCTTGCTATGAATGTTCTTTTACTTACAACCTGATGGGACATGTACACTCATTCTGTTGGAGAATACCTAGGAGTAGAAGTGTTAGGTCATGGAATTTGGATAAGTCAGCTTTAATAGATAATGCCAGTGCTACGTGGTGATTGTTAGACTTCACGCTTCCACCAACCATGTATGGGAATTACTATTGCTCCACATCCTTACCAACACAGTATTGTACGTCTTCTTAATTTTAACCGCTCTGCTAGGTATTTAATGATATTTATGGTACATTTAATATGATGATTAATGAAATTGAGCACCTTTTTATATGTTTTTTGGCCATTTAGATATCCACTTTGGTGAGGTACCTGTTCAAATCTCCTGCTCATTTTTATGTTGGGTTGGATTACTCGTTGACCTGTAGGAATTCTTCATATATCCTGGATGTGAGCTGTTTGTTATTTTATTACAAATATATTTTACTCTGATTTCCCTTCTATTTTCTCAGTGGTTTCAGTGATCAAAAATTCTTAATGTATTTCAATCTATCAATCTTTTCTTTCAGAGTAAGTGCTGGGTTTTGTGTACCCGCTTAAAATCTTTCCCTATTCCAAAATTTTTGTTATTTTGCCTTTCACATTTAAATCTACAGTTCTCCTGGAATTGAATTTTGTAAATTGGGTGTGTTAGACATCAAATTTCACTTTTTAATATAGGGCTATACAATTTACCCAACGTTGTTTGTTGAAAAGACTTTCCCCAATGCTCTGCAGTGCCACTTTTGTTGTAAGTCAAATGCCCATATATGTAGGTGTCTAGATATCTATTCTATTTTATTGGCTTATTTGAGTATTCTTGTGCCAATACCACATTGTCTTTATTACTAAGCCATATAAATTTTTTTAAAACATCTTTATTGGAGTATAATTGCTTTACAATGGTGTGTTAGTTTCTGCTGTATAACAAAGTGAATCAGCTATACGTATACATATATCCCCATATCCCCTCCCTCTTGATATCCACTAGAGTTGTTGTTCTTTGATATTGCTTGGGATATTTATTTTAGGCATTTCGCATTTGTGTTATAAAATTTCAGAATCCATTGTCAATTTTGACAAACAGTTTAGGATTTTAATGGGAATTATAGTTAGTAAATTTTGGGAGAATTGACATTTATACTTTACTGAGTCTTCTGGTACATGAATATTGGGATCTCTCCATTGGTTTAGGTCTTCTTTATTTTCTTACAATGTTTCATAGTTTTCCATGTAGAGCTCTTGCATATCATATGCTAGATTCAGAGGTAACTGATCTTTTATGATGCTATTATAAGTGGTATCTTCTTAAAATTTTACTTTGTAATGGATTGTTGCTGGTATATAAACATGTGTTTTTTGTTTTGTTTTTACTTTGTATCCAGCAACTTTGCTAAACTTACTTGATAATTCCAAGATTAACTATAGATTCTTTTGAAGTTTTCTATGTATATAAATATATCTGTGAATAAGTTTTCTTTCTTTCTAATCTTTTTACTTCTTATTTATTTTTATTTACTAATTGTACTGGCTAGGACATGTAGTACAGTGTCAAATAGAAGGGTAGATAGAGGGCATCCTTGTCTTGGTATCAAAGGGAAAGCTTTCAACATTTCACCAGCAAGTGTGATGTTTACTATAGTTTCTCTGTAAAGTAGACATCTTTTAAGACAGTTTTCCTCTCTTCCAAGGTGGTTAAGAGTTTTTATCATGAGTAGATAGTGAATTTTATCAAATGCTTTTTCTAGATTTATTGAGATGGTCATCTAATTTTTGTCTTTTTTGTTTAGTTAATGTGGTGAATTACACTGATTTTTTTTTAAAAAAATCACCTTTAATGAGGTATAATTTACATATGTTAAAATGCAACCATCTTAAGTGTATAGTTTGAAGCGTTTTGATAAATGTGTATACCCATTAACAACCATTACAATCAAGATATAAAGCATTCTATTACCCCCAAAATCTCCCTTGTACTTCTCTTAAATAATTCCCATCATTGCCACACACACAAGGCACACACTGATCAGCTTTCTATCCCTGTAGATTGTGTTTCCTTTTCTAGAGATTTATGTAAATGGAATTATACAATACGCAGCCTTTTGAGTTAAGCTTCTTTCACTGGGCATAATGTTTTTGAGATTCATCCTGTTGCATGTATTGGTAGTTTGTTCCTTCTTATTGCTGAGTAGTATTCTATTGTATGAATATCACACATTTGTTTATCCATTTACCTGTGGATGGGCATTTGGATTCTTGTCAGTTCTTTACTGTTATAAATAAAGCTTTATGAATATTCAATGAATATTCAGTCTTTGTATGGACATATATTTTCTTTTCTCTTGGGAAAATACGAGTCATGGGTAGTTGTATTTTTAATTTTATAGTTTTATAAGAAACTGCTAAACTGTTTTCCAAAGTGATTTTATCATTTATCTTGTCACCTACAATTTATGAGAGTTCCATTAGCTTTACATCCTTGCTAACCCTTGGTATTGGCAGTCCTTTTTAATTTTAGCTACACTTACGGTTTCATTTCATTATGGTTACACTTATGGTAGTATTTCATTATGGTTTTAAATTGCACTTTCCTAATGACTAAATATGTTGACTTTCTTTTCATGTGTTTATCTGCCATTCATATATCTTCTTTGGTTAAATATTTCTTTATCTTTTGCTCATTTTTAATTGGATTGTTTCTCTTCTCATTATTGGGTTTTAAGAGTTCTTTATATAGTCTGGGTATAGATCTTTTATTAGATACCTGTTTTGTTTTTTTTTAATTTATTTATTTATTTTTGACTGTGTTGGGTCTTCGTTTCTGTGCGAGGGCTTTCTCCAGTTGTGGCAAGTGGGGGCCACTCTTCATCACGGTGTGCAGGCCTCTCACTATCGTGGCCTCTCTTGTTGCGGAGCACAGCCTCCAGACGCGCAGGCTCAGTAGTTGTGGCTCACGGGCCTAGTTGCTCCATGGCATGTGGGATCTTCCCAGACCAGGGCTCAAACCCGTGTCCCCTGCATTGGCAGGCAGATTCTCAACCACTGCGCCACCAGGGAAGCCCCTAGATAACTGTTTTGCTAATATTTTATCCCAACCTGAGTCTGTTGCATGCCTTTTCATTTTCTTAAGAGTATTGTTGAAAGAACAAAAGTTTTTAATTTTGACATTTAATTTATGCATTTTCCTTTTAAGATTGTCATGCTTTTGATGGCTTATTGAAGAAATCTTTGACTACCACACAGTCAGGGAAAAAAATGTTTGTTGCATTTCCTTACGGAATATTCATAATTTTAGCTTTTGTATTTAGGTTTATGATCCATTTCTAGTTAATTTTTATGTATGGTTTGTAGTAAAGGTAAAATTTCTTTTTCCTTGTAGATTTCCAATTTTTCTGAGCACCATTTGCTGAAAAGATAATTATCCCTAGTTAATTATCTTGTCCTCATTTTTAAAAATCAATTAACCATATATGTGTGGGTCTATTTCTATGCTTTCTATTCTGTTCTGTTGATAGGTATATCTATCTTCCTGTCAATTCCACAGTGTCTGGATAAGTGAAGCTTTACTGTAAGACTTGAAGTCAGTAGTGTATGTCCATTAACTTTATTCTTCTTTTTCAAATCTTATTTGGTTATTTTAGATCCTTTGCATTTCCATACAAATTTTAGAATCATCTTTTATTTTTTACAAAACAACCTAGTGGGATTTAGATTGAGATTATATAAAACCTGTAGATATATTTGGAGAGAATTTTTATCCTAACAATGTTGAGTCTTTTGATCCATGAACATGGGATGGATATTTCCTTTTATTTAGGGCTTTAAAATTTTTTCTCAGCAATGATTTACATTTTGCAAGAGTAGTGATCTTGTCCATATTTTGTTAAATTTATTCCAAGTATTTTATGTTTTTTCAATGCTACTGCAACTGGTCTTTTTAATATCAGTTTCCAATTCTACATTCTACATATATAGAAATACAGTTGATTTTTATATGTTGATTGTGTTTTCTGTGACATTGCTAAACTTACATATTTGTCCTAGTCTGTCTGGGCTGCTATAACAGAATACCATAGACTGTTGGTTTATAAACAAAATAAATTTATTTATTTTATATATATATATTTAAATGTTATTGAAGTATAGTTGATTTACAATATTGTGTTAATTTCTGCTGCACAGCAAAGTGACTCAGTTATACATATATAAGAAATTTATTTCTTACAGCTCTAGAGGCTGAGAAATCCAAGATCAAGGCACTGGCAGATTTGGTGTCTGGTGAGGGTCTGCTTTCTTGTTTGCTGTATCCTCACATGGTGGAAGGAGATAAGAGCTCTCTAAGGTCTCATTTATAAGGGCACTAATCTCCTTCACAAGGGCTCCACCCACATGACCTAATCACCTCCCAGAGGTCCCACCTTCTAAAACTATCACATTGGGGGTTAAGATTTCAATATGAATTTGGAGGGGGGGCACAAATATTCAGTCCATTGCAGTATTCTTGTAGCTTTTTGTAGATATCTCAGGATTTTTTTTAAACAAACATGGTCATGTTATCAGCACATGAAGATAGTTTTACTTTTCAATATATATGTCTTTATTTCTTGCCCTGTTACCCTGGGTAAGACTTCAAGTACAATGTTGAATAGATGTTGTGAGAACAAACATACTTTCTTTTTCTCTTTTTTTTTTTTCATGTATTAAGATGATCTTATGGCATATCTTTTTTAGTCTATAAGGTAAATTACATTGAATGATTTTTCAAATGTTAAACCAACTTTACATTCCTGGTATATACTCTACTTGGTCAAGATGCATAATCCTTGCTAGTATTTTGTTGACAATGTCTGCAGATATGTTCATGAGGGATATTAATCTATAGTTTTCTTCTCTTATAATATTTTTTTCTGATATATCAGGGTTATGCTGACCTCATAAAATGAGTTGGGAAGTATTCCTTCCTCCTGTAATTTCTTAAAGAATTTGTATAAGATTGGTAGTATTTCTTTTTAAAAATATTTGATAAAATTCACTACTGAAGTAATCTGAGCCTGGAGTTTTCTTTATGGGATGATTTTAAATTAAGAATTTAATTTCTTTAATAGATACCATTCTTGAGATTTTCTGTTTCTTCTTGAGTCAGTTTTCATATTTGTATATTCCAAGGAATTTGTGTCTTTTCACTTTTTTTCTTGATTTGGTTTCAACACTTTTCTTTCAGCAATTGATAGAACAAGAATACAGAAAATCAATGAGGATATAGAAAACTTGGATAACACTATCAACCAACTTAACCTAATTGACATTTATAGAATATTCCACTCAACATCAACATAATACACATTCTTTACAAATACACATGGAACATGCACCAAGATAGACCATATTCTGGACCATAAAACATGTTTCCGTATATTTTAAAGGACTGAAAGCATATAGGGTATGTTTTCTGGTATAACAAAATTAAATTGGAAATAAACAACAGATACTTGGGAAAACGCCAAGTATTTGGAAATTAGCACTCATCTAAGTAATCCAGGGAGAAAAAGAAAATTAGAAAATATTTTGAACTGAATGAAAATGAAAATATAGCATATCAAAGTTTGTGAGATACAGATAAAAACAATGCTTAGATGGAAATGTATAGCTTTAAATATTTATATTAGAAAAGATGATGGTCCAACATCAATTATATAAAATTCTACCTAAGAAGCTAGAAAAAGAAGAGCAAAGTAAACTCATAGTAAGTAGAAGGATAACAATGAAAAAAAGAGCAAAAGGCAATGCAATAAGAAAATGGACAGGGACTCCCCTGGTGGTCCAGTGGTAAAGAATCTACCTTCCAATGCAGGGGATGCAGGTTTGATCCCTGGTCAGGGAACTAAGATCCCACATGCCGTGGGACAACTAAGCCCATGTGCCACAACTACTGAGCTTGCGTGCCTCACCTAGGGAGTCTGCATGCCGCAAACTACAGGGCCCACGTGCTCTGGAACCTGTGCGTCACAACTACAGAGCCCAGGCTCCCTGGGGCCCTAGAGAAGAGAAAAACCTGCACGCTACAACTAGAGAAGAGAAAACCACAACCAGAGAAGAGAAAACCCACACACTACAACTAGAGAGAAGCCCGTGCTCCACAACAAAAGATCCCACACACCTCAACGAAGATCCCGCATGCCACAACTAAGACCTGACGCAGCCAAAAATAAATAAATAAATAAATAAAATAAATAATAAATAAATCTAAAAAAAAAAGAAAGAAAGAAAATGGACAAACAATAGAAACAATCAATTAAGCCAAAACCTGGCTTTTGAAAAGACCAATAAAATTGAAAAATCTCCAGCTAGATTGATCAAACCAAAAAGAGAAGCCACAAATTATGTGAAAAATGAAAGGGGACATTGTTGCAGATCATGTAGATGTTAAGATCTTACTATTGAGGAGGGTGTATCCCTAAATTTTTCTTTTTTGAGGTTTGCTTATCTTCTTATGACCTCTGTTTTCTGTATAGATGTTAGAGTAAATATACTGCATTTCTGAAAAAAAAAATCCACCTTGGATTTTGATTGGAATTGTATTGAATTTATAAATCAATTTAGATTGAATTGAGATCATTATAATATTGTCTTCACATCAAAGAAAATGAAATTTCTCCCTTTTATGCAGATCATCTTTTATAATCATCAGTAAAATTTTTGTTTTCTCCGAAGTCTTATATATTCTTAGATAAAATAATTACTAGATAAATTGTGTTTTATTTTATCAGTGGTATTTCTGATGTAGAGAACACATTGACTTTTGTAGGTTGTTCTCATATCTGGCAACTTTGCTCAACTTATTAGATTTAATAGTTTATATTCTGTTGGCTTTTCTAGGGAGATGAACTTATGTGAAAGTAATAATAGTTTCATATATTTCCTTCTAACACTTAACCTCTTATCTCTTTTTCTTTTCCTATGCCTCTGGTTAGCACTTCCAGCACCATATTAATTAGTGGCAGTTTTAGTGTACATCTTTGTCTTATTCCAGATCTTAAGAGGAATGCATTTAAATTTTCTATAATAAATATAATGTTGGTGGTAAATTTTATGAAGTACGAAAAGTCACTTCTATTCCTAAATTGCTAGTTTTTTAAAATCATAAATAAATGTTGAAATAAATCAAATTATTTTTCTACATCAACTGAGATAACATATGATTTCTTTCCTTTAGTTTGTTGTAAACCATCCCTTAATTCCTGGTGTAAAGGTGATCTGTTTTTGTTGTTGTTGTTGCTGCTGTTGTTTCTTTTTAAATTAATTTAACCAGTATTGTCTTTAGGAATTTTGCATCTATATTCAAAAGTGGAAGGGGCCTAGATTTTTCTTGTATGTATATTATACTTCAATATGAAGCTTACATAATATTTAAAAATCCAAGAACCTGAGTGAAGAAAATAGGAAAAAGTGACTTCTGAGCTCCTTGAGATTCCACAAAATATCTGATTTCTCATCAGCCATGGGAACAGATTGACCTCCTACTGAGGTAATCTCATAACCTAGCTGATTCCCTATTCCTTTGACTTACTTCATGAGGTTTCAGTTTAAGGGTCCAGTGTTTAACTACTGTTTCAATGTGCATATTTAAAGTTACTAAGTGGGATTCCTTAAGTGAATAATAATACATCCATGCAGCTGTTCAAAATAATGAGATAGATCAATCTAAACACACTAATGTGAGAGAGCACCAAAGATGTATTACTAAGTGAGAAAAGCATGGTGTAGGGTTATGTGTATAATATGATCTCATTCACTATTTGTATGTGTGCATGAAAATTTTCTGAAAACATACTCAAGAAAATGTTAAAGTGGTTATTTCTGGGAAGTGGGTTGAGGAGGGAGGAAGATGACTTCCTTTTCAGATTATACCCTCCTGTCATATTTGAATTTTTTTAATCCTGTAGTTTATTGCATTTATATAAATGAAATGAAAAATAAACTCCCCAGATATAATTTACAAATGCCTTTTATATGTGTATCTCAGATATATCAACTTATTACCCTCCTAATATTCGAGAGTTCTTTTTTTATGCTAGGAAAGGGAGTAATGATGCTACATTAGAGAAAGCATCCAGAGTTGAAGGCTGCATTTATTAGGACAGCTTTACATGGATGAAATCCATGATAAGGTCAAGGTCCATTAAAATTCAGTCAGAATCCCACAAGGACAATACCTATATCCCAGGGTTGCAAATTGCAGCTCTGACACTGAGCACCCTCTCCGTGGCAGTTCGGGTGCTGGTCG